>NC_090923.1:728069254-728372285 GCF_040938575.1 Ambystoma mexicanum
AGGGGGTGGGGGGTACACGAGGGAGACACGGGACATGAGCGGGGGGTGGGGGTAACACAAGGGAGACATGGGGCATGAGCGGGGGTGGAGGGGTACACAAGGGAGACACAGGGCATGAGTGGGGGGTGGGCGAACAGGGCAGACACGGGGCATGAGTGGGGGTGGGGGTACAGGAGGGAGATACGGGGCATGAGCAGGGGGTGGGGGTACAGGAGGGAGACACGGGGCATGAGCAGGGGGTGGGGGGTACAGGAGGGAGACACGGGGCATGAGCGGGGATGGGGGGAACAGGGCAGACACGGGGCATGCGGGGGGTAACACGGGGCATGAGCGGGGGGTGGGGGGAACACGAGGGAGACACAGGGCATGAGCAGGGGGTGGGGGGCAACAGGAGAGACACGGGGCATGAGCGGGGGTGGGGGGTACCCAAGGGAGACACGGGGCATGAGCGGGGGATGGGGGAACAGGGCAGACATGGGGCATGAGTGGGGGTGGGGGGCAACACGAGGGAGACACGGGGCATGAGCGGGGGTGGGGGGAAACAGGGCAGGCACGGGGCATGAGCAGGGGTTGGGGGCAACACGAGGGAGACACGGGGCATGAGCAGGGGCGGGGGGGAATAGGGCAGGCACGGGGCATGAGCGGGGTGGGGGAAGAAAAGGAGGGAGACACGGGGCGTTTGTGGGGGGTGGGGGGGAAACGGGAGACACGGGCATGAGCGGGGGTTGAGGGGAGACACGGCATGAGAGAGGGGTACACGAGGGAGACACCGGGCATGAGCGGGGGTTGAGGGGTAACAGGGGAGACACAGGGCATGAGCGAGGGGTGGGGGGGAACGGGAGGGAGACACGGGGCATGAGCGGGGGGTGGGGGGTACACGAGGGAGACACGGGGCATGAGCGGGGGTGGGGGGTACACGAGGGAGACACGGGACATGAGCGGGGGGTGGGGGTAACACAAGGGAGACATGGGGCATGAGCGGGGGGGTGGAGGGGTACACGAGGGAGACACAGGGCATGAGTGGGGGGTGGGCGAACAGGGCAGACACGGGGTATGAGCGGGGGTGGGGGGTACAGGAGGGAGACACGGGGCATGAGCAGGGGGTGGGGGGTACAGGAAGGAGACACGGGGCATGAGCGGGGATGGGGGAAACAGGGCAGACACGGGGCATGCGGGGGGTAACACGGGGCATGAGCGGGGGGTGGAGGGAACACGAGGGAGACACAGGGCATGAGCGGGGGGTGGAGGGCAACAGGAGAGACACGGGCATGAGCGGGGGTGGGGGTACACAAGGGAGACACCGGGCATGAGCGGGGGATGGGGGAACAGGGCAGACATGGGGCATGAGCGGGGGTGGGGGCAACACGAGGGAGACACGGGGCATGAGCGGGGGTGGGGGGTACACGAGGGAGAATGGGGCATTAGCGAGGGGTGGGGGGAACAGGGCAGACACGGGTTATGAGCGGGGATGGGGGGGTACACGAGGGAGACACAGGGCATGAGCGGGGGCTGGGGAGTACACGAGGGAGACACAGGGCATGAGCGGGGGTGGGGGGAACAGGGCAGACACGGGGCATGAGCGCAGGGTGGGGGGTACAGGAGGGAGACACGGGGCATGAGCGGGGGGTGGGGGGTACAGGAGGAAGACACGGGGCATGAGCGGGGGATGGGGGGAACACGGGGCATGAGAGGGGGGTGGGGGCAACAGGAGAGACACGGCATGAGTGGGGTTGGGGGGCAACACGAGGGAAACACGGGGGGTGGGGGGAACAGGGCAGACACAGGGCATGAGCGGGGGTTGGGAGAAAAGGAGGGAGACACGGGGCATGAGCGGGGGGTGGGGGGAACAAGGGAGACACGGGGCATGAGTGGGGGTGGGGGGAACACGGGGCATGAGAGGGGGTGGGGGCAACAGGAGAGACACGGCATGAGTGGGGTTGGGGGGCAACACGAGGGAAACACGGGGGGTGGGGGGAACAGGGCAGACACAGGGCATGAGCGGGGGTTGGGAGAAAAGGAGGGAGACACGGGGCATGAGCGGGGGGTGGGGGGAACAAGGGAGACACGGGGCATGAGTGGGGGTGGGGGGAACATGGGAGACATGGGGCATGAGTGGGAGGAACAGGGGAGACATGGGGCATGAGCGGGGGGTGGAGGGTAAAGAAGAAAGACAAGGGGCATGAGCGGGGGGTGGGGGGAAAGAAGAGAGACAAGGGACATGAGCAGGGGTGGGGGGAAAGAAGAGAGACACGGGGCATGAGCGGGGGGTGGGGGGGAAGAAGAGAGACACGGGGCATGAGCGGGGGGGAATGGGAGGGAGACACGGGGCATGAGCGGGGGGGAACGGGAGACACGGGGCATGAGCGGGGGGTGGGAGGGAACAGGGGAGACACGGGGCATGAGCGAGGGGTGGGGGGACAGGGAAGACACAGGGCATGAGTGGGGGTGGGGGGTACAGGGCAGACACGGGGCATGAGCGGGGGGTGGGGGTAACATGAGGGAGACACGGGGCATGAGCGGGGGTGAGGGGGTACACGAGGGAGACACCAGGCATGAGCGGGGGATGGGGGGAACAGGGCAGACACGGGACATGAGCGGGGTGGGGGGCAACACAAGGGACACACAGGGCATGAGTGGGGGGTCGGGGGGAACAGGGCAGACATGGGGAATGAGCGAGGGGTGGGGAAAAGGAGGGATACACGGGGCATGGGTGGGGGGAACAGGGGAGACACGGGGCATGAGCGGGGGTGGGGGGAGACATGGGGCATGAGTGGGGTGGAACAGGGGAGACACGGGGCATGAACGGGGGCGGGGGAAAAAAAGAAGTAGACACGGGGCATGAGCGGGAGTGGGGGGAACTGGGAACACACTGGGCATGAGTGGGGGGAACGGGAGGGAGACATGGGGCATGAGCAGGGGGTGGGGTGCAACGGGAGACACGGGGCATGAGCAGGGGGTTGGGGGAACAGGAGGGAGAAACGGGGCATGAGCAGGGGGTGAGGGGTAACAGGGGAGACACGGGGCATGAGCGAGGGGTGGGGGGAACGGGAGGGAGACACGGGGCAAGAGCAGGGGGTGGGGGGACATGGGAGTCACGGGGCATGAGCGGGGCTGGGGGGAACACGAAGGAGACACGGGGCATGAGCGGGGGGTGGGGGGTACACGAGGGAGACACGGGACATGAGCGGGGGGAGGGGGGTACACGAGGGAGACACGGGACATGAGCGGGGGGTGGGGGTAACACAAGGGAGACATGGGGCATGAGCGGGGGGGTGGAGGGGTACACAAGGGAGACACAGGGCATGAGTGGGGGGTGGGCGAACAGGGCAGACACGGGGCATGAGCGGGGGTGGGGGTACAGGAGGGAGATACGGGGCATGAGCGGGGGGTGGGGGTACAGGAGGGAGACACGGGGCATGAGCAGGGGGTGGGGGGTACAGGAGGGAGACACGGGGCATGAGCGGGGATGGGGGGAACAGGGCAGACACGGGGCATGCGGGGGGTAACACGGGGCATGAGCGGGGGGTGGGGGGAACACGAGGGAGACACAGGGCATGAGCGGGGGGTGGGGGGCAACAGGAGAGACACGGGGCATGAGCGGGGGTGGGGGGTACACAAGGGAGACACGGGCATGAGCGGGGGATGCGGGGAACAGGGCAGACATGGGGCATGAGTGGGGGTGGGGGGCAACACGAGGGAGACACGGGGCATGAGCGGGGGTGGGGGGAAACAGGGCAGGCACGGGGCATGAGCAGGGGTGGGGGGCAACACGAGGGAGACACGGGGCATGAGCAGGGGCGGGGGGAACAGGGCAGGCACGAGGCATGAGCGGGGTGGGGGAAGAAAAGGAGGGAAACACGGGGCATTTGTGGGGGGTGGGGGGGAAACGGGAGACACGGGCATGAGCGGGGGTTGAGGGGAGACACGGGGCATGAGCGAGGGGTACACGAGGGAGACACCGGGCATGAGCGGGGGGTGAGGGGTAACAGGGGAGACACAGGGCATGAGGGAGGGGTGGGGGGGAACGGGAGGGAGACACGGGGCAAGAGCAGGGGGTGGGGGGCACATGGGAGACACGGGGCATGAGCGGGGGTGGGGGAACACGAAGGAGACACGGGCATGAGCGGGGGGGTACACGAGGGAGACACGGGACATGAGCGGGGGTGGGGGGTACACGAGGGAGACACGGGACATGAGCGGGGGTGGGGGTAACACAAGGGAGACATGGGGCATGAGCGGGGGGGTGGAGGGGTACACGAGGGAGACAGAGGGCATGAGTGGGGGGTGGGCGAACAGGGCAGACACAGGGCATGAGCGGGGGTGAGGGGTACAGGAGGGAGACACGGGGCATGAGCAGGGGGTGGGGGGTACAGGAGGGAGACACGGGGCATGAGCGGGGATGGGGGAACAGGGCAGACACGGGGCATGCGGGGGGTAACACGGGGCATGAGCGGGGGGTGGGGGGAACACGAGGGAGACACGGCATGAGCGGGGGGTGGGGGGCAACAGGAGAGACACGGGGCATGAGCGGGGGTGGGGGGTACACAAGGGAGACACGGGGCATGAGCGGGGGATGGGGGAACAGGGCAGACATGGGGCATGAGCGGGGGTGGGGGGCAACACGAGGTAGACACGGGGCATGAGCGGGGGTGGGGGGAAACAGGGCAGGCACGGGGCATGAGCGGGGGTGGGGGGCAACACGAGGGAGACACGGGGCATGAGCAGGGGTGGGGGGAACAGGGCTAGCACGGGGCATGAGTGGGGGTGGGGGAAGAAAAGGAGGGAGACACGGGGGATTTGTGGGGGGTGGGGGGGAAACGGGGGAGACACGGGCATGAGCGGGGGTGAGGGGAGACACAGGGCATGAGCGGGGGGGTACACGAGGGAGACACCGGGCATGAGCGGGGGTGAGGGGGAACAGGGCAGACACGGGCATGAGCGTGGGGTGGGGGAAAAGGAGGGAGACATGGGGCATTAGCGGGAGGGACAGGGGAGACACAGGGCATGAGCGGGGGTGAGGCAAACATGGGAGACGCGGGGCATGAGCGGGGGGTGGGGGGAACAGGGCAGACACGGGGCATGAGCGGGGGGGTGGGGGTAACACGGGGCATGAGCGGGGGGTGGGGGAAAAGGAGGGAGACACAGGGCATGAGCGGGGGGAACGGGAGGGAGACATGGGGCATGAGCAGGGGGTGGGGTGCAACGGGAGACACGGGGCATGAGCAGGGGGTTGGGGGAACAGGAGGGAGAAACGGGGCATGAGCGGGGGTGAGGGGTAACAGGGGAGACACGGGGCATGAGCGAGGGGTGGGGGGAACGGGAGGGAGACACGGGGCAAGAGCAGGGGGTGGGGGGACATGGGAGTCACGGGGCATGAGCGGGGCTGGGGGGAACACGAAGGAGACACGGGGCATGAGCGGGGGGTGGGGGGTACACGAGGGAGACACGGGACATGAGCGGGGGGAGGGGGGTACACGAGGGAGACACGGGACATGAGCGGGGGGTGGGGGTAACACAAGGGAGACATGGGGCATGAGCGGGGGGGTGGAGGGGTACACAAGGGAGACACAGGGCATGAGTGGGGGGTGGGCGAACAGGGCAGACACGGGGCATGAGCGGGGGTGGGGGTACAGGAGGGAGATACGGGGCATGAGCGGGGGGTGGGGGTACAGGAGGGAGACACGGGGCATGAGCAGGGGGTGGGGGGTACAGGAGGGAGACACGGGGCATGAGCGGGGATGGGGGGAACAGGGCAGACACGGGGCATGCGGGGGGTAACACGGGGCATGAGCGGGGGGTGGGGGGAACACGAGGGAGACACAGGGCATGAGCGGGGGGTGGGGGGCAACAGGAGAGACACGGGGCATGAGCGGGGGTGGGGGGTACACAAGGGAGACACGGGCATGAGCGGGGGATGCGGGGAACAGGGCAGACATGGGGCATGAGTGGGGGTGGGGGGCAACACGAGGGAGACACGGGGCATGAGCGGGGGTGGGGGGAAACAGGGCAGGCACGGGGCATGAGCAGGGGTGGGGGGCAACACGAGGGAGACACGGGGCATGAGCAGGGGCGGGGGGAACAGGGCAGGCACGAGGCATGAGCGGGGTGGGGGAAGAAAAGGAGGGAAACACGGGGCATTTGTGGGGGGTGGGGGGGAAACGGGAGACACGGGCATGAGCGGGGGTTGAGGGGAGACACGGGGCATGAGCGAGGGGTACACGAGGGAGACACCGGGCATGAGCGGGGGGTGAGGGGTAACAGGGGAGACACAGGGCATGAGGGAGGGGTGGGGGGGAACGGGAGGGAGACACGGGGCAAGAGCAGGGGGTGGGGGGCACATGGGAGACACGGGGCATGAGCGGGGGTGGGGGAACACGAAGGAGACACGGGCATGAGCGGGGGGGTACACGAGGGAGACACGGGACATGAGCGGGGGTGGGGGGTACACGAGGGAGACACGGGACATGAGCGGGGGTGGGGGTAACACAAGGGAGACATGGGGCATGAGCGGGGGGGTGGAGGGGTACACGAGGGAGACAGAGGGCATGAGTGGGGGGTGGGCGAACAGGGCAGACACAGGGCATGAGCGGGGGTGAGGGGTACAGGAGGGAGACACGGGGCATGAGCAGGGGGTGGGGGGTACAGGAGGGAGACACGGGGCATGAGCGGGGATGGGGGAACAGGGCAGACACGGGGCATGCGGGGGGTAACACGGGGCATGAGCGGGGGGTGGGGGGAACACGAGGGAGACACAGGGCATGAGCGGGGGGTGGGGGGCAACAGGAGAGACACGGGGCATGAGCGGGGGTGGGGGGTACACAAGGGAGACACGGGGCATGAGCGGGGGATGGGGGAACAGGGCAGACATGGGGCATGAGCGGGGGTGGGGGGCAACACGAGGTAGACACGGGGCATGAGCGGGGGTGGGGGGAAACAGGGCAGGCACGGGGCATGAGCGGGGGTGGGGGGCAACACGAGGGAGACACGGGGCATGAGCAGGGGTGGGGGGAACAGGGCTAGCACGGGGCATGAGTGGGGGTGGGGGAAGAAAAGGAGGGAGACACGGGGGATTTGTGGGGGGTGGGGGGGAAACGGGGGAGACACGGGCATGAGCGGGGGTGAGGGGAGACACGGGGCATGAGCGGGGGGGTACACGAGGGAGACACCGGGCATGAGCGGGGGTGAGGGGGAACAGGGCAGACACGGGGCATGAGCGTGGGGTGGGGGAAAAGGAGGGAGACATGGGGCATTAGCGGGAGGGACAGGGGAGACACAGGGCATGAGCGGGGGTGAGGCAAACATGGGAGACGCGGGGCATGAGCGGGGGGTGGGGGGAACAGGGCAGACACGGGGCATGAGCGGGGGGGTGGGGGTAACACGGGGCATGAGCGGGGGGTGGGGGAAAAGGAGGGAGACACAGGGCATGAGCGGGGGGTGAGGCGAACATGGGAGACGCGGGGCATAAGCGAGGGGTGGGAGGAACATGGGAGACGCGGGGCATGGGTGGGGGGAACAGGGGAGACACGGGGCATGAGCAGGGGTTGGGGGGAACAGGAGGGAGACACGGCATGAGCGGGTGGGTGGGAACATGGGAGACAAGGGGCATGAGCCGGGGTGGGGGGATCATGGGAGGCATGAGCGGGGGGTGGGGGTGGAACGGGAGGGAGACACGGGGCATGAGCGGGGTGGGGGGAACATGGGAGAAACGGGGGGCATGAACGGGGCGTGGGGGTGCAACGGGAGGGAGACATGGGGCATGAGCGGGGGGAATAGGGGAGACACGGGGGGTGGGGGAAAGAAGAGAGACACGAGCATGGGTGGGGGGAAAGAAGAGAGACACGGGGCATGAGCGGGGGGTGGGGGGATAGAAGAGGGACATGGGGCATGAGCGGGGGGTGGGGGGGAACGGGAAGGAGACACAAGGCATGAGCGGGGGTGGGGGGGACATGAGAGAGACACGGGGCATGAGCGGGGGGGTGGGGGAAGAAGAGAGACAGGGGGCAGGAGCGGGGGTGGGGGAACAGGGGAGACACGGGGCATGAGCGGGGGGTGGGGGGAACAGGGGAGACACGGGGCATTAGCGGGGGGTGTGGGAACGGGCGGAAGATACAGGGCCTGAGCTTACAGTGTGCAGGCCGCAGACCCCGCTCCTCGACCCACCGCAGGCCCCCGTGTGGCGATGGCGTGAGCGGGGGTGGAGGAACAGGAGGGAGGCACGGGGCATGAGATGGGGTGGGGGGGACAGGAGGGAGACACGGGGCATGAGCGGGGGTGGGGAGGACAGGAGGGAGACACGGGGCATGGATGGGGGGTGGGGGGAATGAGAGGAAGACACGGGCATGAGCGGGGTGGGGGAACGGAAGAAGACATGGGGCCTGAACTTACTATGCAGGCTGCAGATCCCGCTCCTCAAACGACAAACAAAGATGGCGGGCGTCTCTCAAAATACGACGCACTGCACGCTTCACCGCAGCCAATGGGAGGGCATGTCAGATGTCCGCGGACATCACGCAAGCCGCTCACCCAATCCCCGTTCTGTCTGCAGAACGAACAGGGAAGTCTGTCCGCGGACCGAACACAGATATCACTAATTTTTTGTGACGTACATTTTCGTCATTTAAAAAAAAACTACTCAACGGATTTTCACCAAATTTGCAAAAGCACGCTTTCGGGACCAAGCCGCTGCTCCTGGTCCAAATTTGGTAAAAATACGTCCAGCGGTTTGGGCTGTAGGTGTGAGCAAAGTTTTATCCCCATTCAGTCTATGGGAAAAAAAGAAGTTTTGGGACCCCCCTTATAACTTTGCCCCCCCCCCCGGACGAATCCTCACCAATCTTTGCAAAAAAAAATCAGAGTGGGCATATACTGTGTTTGCATAGTTTGGTGAGGATTCGTCCAGGGAGAGTGAAGTTATAAGCGCCCAAAAAGTGCTTTTCCTATGGAAACTGCAACTTAACCATAACTACATGGCCACTAACGTGGCCATGTAATATCAGTCTATTTCACATAGGTTCTGAGGATATCTATTTACTAAAGCACCCTTTTCATACATAGGATATCATATTTGCAATTCTATTCCACATGTGATATAACGCAAAATTTAAGATCGTACTTTGTCCTGAATACATATAGCTCCATGTTTTATATGTTTGTTAGTCATCAATAGGATATCTTAAGTTTGAGAAGACTTTTATATGGACATCCTGTAATTTAATACATTTTGTAGGAAGGTGTCTGGACGTCTATCTCCTCACCACACAATACACACAGTTTTGTTCCCATAGTCCATATTCATCAATGCTCCGATATGGGATAGTGTGGGTAGTAACTCTAACCTCAACAGCAGAATAAATCTTCTCACCCCATGGTTAAAATGGTTTGTTAAAGATGTGCAGGGGGAATCTAGCTGAAAGCCCAGTTTAACAAAAAACCTCTATTTCCTTTGTTTCCCTAGCTCTGAAAGTCGGGCATCTCTATTACACACATTCACACATTTATCTAATCTTTTTTCATTTTCTGAGATAGGTAGCTCATTCTTAAATTCATAGCCTATTTCCTCAAAGAATGTATTCACTTCCAGAACTCATTTCGACAGGGCATTACCCCTATTGCAATTTTGTAACAAACTTTTGAAACTTACAACTATAGACACACACAAAACATTGCTGCTTATAAATCTAATAAAATACATCCCTTTGGTTATCTTGCATTGTGTGCTTAAAGAGATAGTTCCCAATTCAAAGTTTATAGCTTAAGGAACTCTTTGGTAAGCCCAAACCTCCCTTCCATAGTTTTCCTTAATTTTTTTGGATCCATTCGCTTTCCCTCATCGTATATATTTCTAGACCATAGCAGATACTAGGAATCAGACAAGTTTAATAAAGTTAAAAAAAAACCTTCTATTGAGTACTGTAAGGAACTCATGGTGGCAACAGTAAAGACAGATACAAGTGATCACAGTTCAAGGGTGTTTATTAAACTGTAAATGCAGGGTGGAAAAATGCCTAACCTAAACCTAAATCTAAGATGGGAGCAAGCTTTGACCATTAAATGAAAAATAAGGCAGTCCTTGTGGCATCTTGTCAAAGTAAAAGACCTAGACTAAAAATAAAAGATTGACAAATCCTTACTTTTGGTGATGGCTTCACCCTTTGGTCCCCCTCTTCTGGGCTTAGACCCTACACAAATTGCATTCAACAAATCAACTAAACAGTTCCTTTTCCAATGAGCTTTGGGTGATAACGTTCCACCCCTGGATCTCCCTCTTTCGAGCTCGGACCCCTTTCAGACAGTAGCCTCCCTCCTTCGGGTTCGCTGTGACTTTTCTTACTTTTACGAGTCTTAATATCTTTTCAAACAATTCTTCAGGCTTCGCCCCTTTTTGTCGGCTTCCCTCTGCCGGGTTCACTCTGGCTAACCTTTACAACACATTGTTCATACACTCATTTCACCAAGCGGGATTCATTTCCCTTAGCTTCGCAATCATCTGTCGGTCAAAGACTTTAGACGGTACAGAGAATTTTACATGACACCTGTATGACCTCTTTTACTTTTTTCTGCCTCTTCCCAAGGGTTTCTGGTTACAGTAGTTTCTTCCATCGGGTAATCGCCCAGAGTTTCGTGCCTGAGCACCCGCACGGTGCCGGACTCCTCTTTTGCTGTTTTTCCCACTTTTTCAACAATAGTTTCTTTAAACCTTTTCAAAGCTCAGATTAGCCGTTGGCTACTTTTCGGGCAACACAGTTCAGATTCTTGTTGACTCTCCCCTCGACTCACCGGCTGGGAGGAACGCCTTGCCTTTCTTTCTCCTTCGAGTCTAGGTT
Organism: Ambystoma mexicanum; assembly: GCF_040938575.1. NCBI lineage: Eukaryota > Metazoa > Chordata > Amphibia > Caudata > Ambystomatidae > Ambystoma > Ambystoma mexicanum. Next base: position 728,080,078 of record NC_090923.1, read on the forward strand.
GGTACCACACAGACCAGCGTCTCTCCCCAGCTTGGTTATCAGCAGAGGATGGTCTTGTGTACCGTAGCCATCTGCTGCAACATGCGCTGGCTATTGTTTGCAGTCTTATGATTCCTTCTCTGGAGGATTCACGGGCCTTGGTCGGAAAGGGCAAGGTCGCTTCTCTCCTTGCCACCCCTTCGATATGCGCCGTCTTTCTCCTCCTGAACTGCTGTGCTGAGTTAGCTCTCACGTCATGCAGTCTGCTTTGCTCGTCTTGCGCTCCACCTTTTGTCCCTGCGGGGAAGGGAAAGGGCCGTCAGGTGTGTGTGTAATTCTAATTGCCTGACCCTTGTATTGGGACATGTCAGGTAAACGGATCTGGTGTTAGTCCGTTGTCTTTCGTGTTGTGCAAAATCATTCGAGTGGCAAAGGGGGGGCATTGTTTTGGAATATCCTACATGGTAGGATGGGGAAACGGTATTGCAAGAAGGGGGATACCGCGTCTCACCTGTCGGACTCCCACTCCGCAAGGACCCCCCAGCCAGGTGATCCTCCCTCACTGGTCCACCCCCAGGAACTGGATCCAATAGCGATGGCTGTGTCCTGGCCACCTGGATGACAGATCCCCGGGGACTAGCTAGGGAGACACCTTCAGGTTTCTCACAGTACCCTTCTTTACTTTTAATTAAGTGTGTCTTTGATGATTTATGATCAGGCTATTTCTCCTTGATTAATCGAATAATGCATCCATAATGCGCTCTAAGCCTATTTGTGTCTTATCCATTAATAGGGTATCGTCAGTGTAAACCAGCCAGTCACTTTTTTCCCGTTTATGTTAGAGAGGAAGTTATGACAACCTTCTAGATGAGGACCTACATCGTAGACATACAAATTATATAAAGCGGTGCCAATGGGCAGACCTGTTTTAAATCAAAATTGGTATCCATTTCCTCGCTCAGCAGACCCTCCTGGTCATACCTGATCTGTACTTAAAATATAGGATAATCAGATTCATATTTAGCTTTTCCAACTTCAGCCATAGCAGGTTGCGGTCCACAGTCTAAAAGGTTCCCTTGAAGTCTATAAAGCATACAAATAATGCACCTATTTTCTTCCATAGACAATCTTGCATTAATTAGGTCAGTGACCATATATGAGATGACACCCGAATGTTTTTCCTAAATCCACTCTCTTGGTTTGAGAGGAGATTATTTCTTTTTTTTAATTATACGTTTTTATTGGCATTTATGAACAACAGTAACAGGTAACAACCCCCCCTCCCAGCCGCCCCCACCCCCGGTTTGAGAATTCTTCCCCCCATTCTTCCCCCTGTCCTTGTTTCGCGTGGTCCTTTTGTTCCAATCGAGGGATGTACTCCTGTCCTTATGCAACCAATCAGTTTACCCCTTCTCCAGGGAGTTCTGTTATCCCCAGTATTCCCATAGCTCTTGGGCACCAAGCTCCTCTGACCCCTCGCTGGAGAAACTGTAATAATGAGGCCCATTCTGTTTGGAATTTTTGATACTGCCCTTGTATCGAGTAGGTGAGCCATTCCACCGCGACTAGACTCCAAATTTTTGCCACCCATTCGTGGTCCTGTGGGGGATCTTTAGCCTTCCATTTGCGAGCCACCACTAGGGCTGCCACCATCATCATGATCCCATACAATTTGCCGTCTGACTTATACTTTATGGCCTCCAACGTACCCCCAAGACCCATCATCGCCAGGCCCCTGTTCTCAGTGGTCTTAATTCCAATGACTTGCTCAATTGCCTCCATTACACCCTTCCAATAGGTGTCCAGCCTGGGACAGGCCCACCAAGTGTGTGACTCCATGTGCCCTCTTCCCCGCATTCCCTCCAGCAGAACGACGACACCCCCGGGTAAATCCTATGCAGTTTTGTTGGGGTCATGTGCCACTGTAGCATTAATTTAACCCATGTCTCCCGTATTTGCAGGGACCTTGTTAGTTTGGGCATATATCTCCAGAGCTTGACCCAGTCCTACTCTTCCACTTCAGACCCTGATGCCTCCTGCCATTTCTTTATGTATTCTCTGCGAGGGGGTCCTCTCCAGCTTTAATATGGGTATAAATTGCTGAGATTAGATGTTTGTCCCCAGAGTCTCTGCTCAGATAATTCTCAAAGGGGGTTAGCTGGCGGACCGCCGCTTTTTACAGAGTAGGATGGTGAAGCCAGTGTCTCAATTGGACATAGGGATATCTTTCTATTTTTGTCAAACCAAAGTCTTTCTTACATTGCTCGAATTGCTTGACCTGCCCTTGCCTAAACATGTCGCGAGCCACTCTACATCCCCCCCCCCTTCGCCATGCTATGTATGTGGGAGTTTTATGCCCCGGAGTGAACTGGGGATTATCAAACAACAGAGTGTACGTTGACTGGTAAGTTGTGAGGTGCGCCATACTCGCTGCCTCATCCCAAGCTTTAACCTCTACCGAGAGAATGGAACTACAGTACAACCATGCCAGCTTGTCGCTTCTAGGTTTCCACAATGTACCCTCTAAGTCCTCCCCGGCCACTGCCCTGTCCATGGGTCTGCAAATCTTTGCTCGGTCATCCCTCTGCCAGTCCCGTATAATCCGGACCTGGGCCGCTCTATAATAAGCTCTAAAATCCATACCTCCCCTTCCCACCGGTGTCCTCATTAGTTTGGCCGCTACTCTCGGGGGCTTATTATTCCGTACGAAGTTAGTAGTTACTTTCTGAAGGGCTTTGAAAAACGATTGCGGTAGGCTGACTGGCAAAGACGCGAAGCAGTAGAGAAGCAGGGGTAATATCACCATTTTCAAAACATTAATCCACCCCAACTTAACTTAATACCCCAAACTAACTTAATACTCAAGTATGGAACATAGTGCTCAGTCCACTTATAGGGGGAACCCGCCTCAAGGTCCCGAGCTCTAGCTGGCGGTAGGGTAAGGTTCAGTATTTCTGTTTTAGATGCGTTCATCTTGAGACCTGCCACCCACTCAAATTGCTCTAGCTCCCGCTCTACCGCCCTCAGGGAATGCTCAGGTTGGGTTAGAGTCAGAATCATGTCATCGGCAAATGCCGCGATCTTGTGGGGTACCCCCCAAAGGGGATTCCCGCTATGTTTTTATCAGTCCTGACAGCTTCTAAAAAAGGCTCTAAATGTATTGCATACAGAATCGGAGACAGCGGGCACCCCTGTTTGGTTCCCCTACCCACTTGGATCAGGTCCGTTAACTGCCCATTAATGGCCAGACGGAGGACTGGGTGTTGGTAGTTTGCTCTTACCCGGGCCAAGAAATTCGGCCCAAACCCCATTTTCTGCATAGTCACGAAAGGAAACGCCCATTCCACTCAATCAAACGCCTTTTCGGCATCTATCGCCATAAGTATGGCTGGGATCTCCTTCTTATTAGATTTTTCTTTCAAATGGACCACCCTCCGGATATTATCCCCTGTCTGCCACCCCCTTACAAAACCAGATTGATCGGGCTGGATTAATCTAGGGATGATCTGATCAAGCCTGTTTGCCAAGACCTTTGCGTGGATCTTGGCATCCACATTGATGACAGCTATGGGGCGGTATGACCCGCAGTCCGTGGGGTCCTTGTTCTTTTTGGGTAAAAGAATGACCTTCGCCTCCTCCATCGACTTAGTGATAGCCCCATCCCTGCCCATTTGGTTGAACAGCGATGTGAGGTGCGGGATCAGCGTCTCCCTATGAATTTTATAGAACTCCCTGACGAAACCGTCTGGGCCCGGAGATTTGTTGAAGGGTAGAGACTGGATGGCTGTTCTGACTTCGTCCCTTGTCCTGTTCTAGCGCCCGCTATTCCTCCTCTGATAATTTCGGAAGATCTATTTTCCCCAGATACTCGCTCACCTGATCTTGCAGCAGGTTACCCGTGCGATACAGGTCAGTATAGAATCGGGCGAATTCTGTTTTAATGTCTACAACATCTGTGCTGAAACTGGTCCCCCCCACTCTTATTTTCTTTATTGTTTTGGCCTTTTTGTCCCTCCTGAGCATTCTTGCCAATAAGCGGTCCGCTTTGTTTGCCTGGATATAAAAATTTTGCCAGAGCCGAAGAAAATTCCGCTCCACTGCCCTTGTCTGTATCAAGTCAAGCTACCCCCTAACCACCCTGTATTCCCTTCGGGTATCTAAGGACTGCCTTAGGCCCATTTTCGCCATAATGTCTTTCAGCCGTTCCTCCAACCTGGCCTCTTCAAGCTTCAACTCCCTGTCCCTTCTTGCTTTCATCGCTATGATTTGCCCTCTGAGAGTTGCCTTAAAGACGCCTCACCGTGTCTGTTGGGTAGTGTCCCCTATCTTATTGTCATCAAAGAAGGCTTTATTTTCCCCTTTTACTTCCGCCACCAGAACCTCGTCCTTGAAGAGGGGAGTTGGATAATACCATTTCTTCAGGCCCGAGTGGGCCCTTCCTATGGACAGTGTTAATAACAATGGGGCATGGTCAGAGAGTAAAATCGGGCCCAGCCGTAAGGTTTTTGCTGTTCCCAATAATCTACTTGACAGCCAAATGAAATCTATCCTTGAGTGAGAGCGGTGGGCGTGCGAATAAAAGGTAAACCCCTCTTTGTCCCCTTCTTGCTCCCTCGAAGCGTCCACTAACGAGCGATCAGCCATTCTTCCTTTGAGATGACCCGACGGCCCTCCCTGATGTGGGTGATGTCCCCTGCTCCTATCTTTAATGGGGTCCCAGGGTAAGTTAAAATCCCCCGTCAGTATTATTGATGCTTTCGCAAAACATTCCAAGCGATTTAGCGCGGAAAGAATGTATTCCTCCTGCCCAGTGTTAGGTGCATACATCGTGGCTATCGTTAAGATTACCACTTTCCCTTCTAACGTGGCAGCTAAAAATCTACCCTGATCTCGCCTGTGGAGGGCAGGTGTCCACAGTGTGCTTAGCTGGGGGCCTGCAGGTCAGGAGCGCAACAGACGCGGTGTTCAAGCACCGACGGCCATATTGGAATCGAGATTATTTCTTTTTATCCATTCTTGTGTTTTTGATAGAAGTAATGTAGCATATATCTTAGCACAGACATCTGTAATGGCTAACAGCATGTAATTACTTGGATTTTCTCTCGCACCCTTTTTAAATATGGGGATTAATATTGAGGCTTTCCATCTGACTAGTATCCTACCCATTAGGACAATGTTCATATAGATGTGTCCTAACGTAATGGCCCAATGGGTCAGATCTTTTTTTCATACCAAGTTAGGTATCCCGTCAGGGCCTGGTGCACTTGTCCTTTTTAAATTAGAGATGATTTTTTTCAACATCTTCATTCTCCCAAAAAATTCTCCTCCCAGTGAATTTTTCAGTGGGCCACATGGGTGTCATCAAGTTATTTATCTGCTTACCTACTAATCGTTTTTTTCTTTGGTATTTATTCAAACAAAAGCTATTTGTTGAAAATAACTTTTTTTCCAACCTTTCTGCTTACTCTCAATAACCTGTCTAGCTACTTTAGATATCCAAAATAGATCTTGCACCCGCATGACATCAAGCGGGCAAAATCTATTAATGAGATTCTCAAAACACACTCTATACTCATCTATATTTTTCACCGACCAATGTATTCTATACCTGGCATCATTAATTGTTGTCTGTCCAAATGCTGCATCCTTAATATCTGTTTCCAATTTTATACTAAATGTATTAATGACTTGATCACTTAATCTATATTTTATCAAATATAATTGACCAATTACTTGGAAGACGGGTGCAGGGAACAGTATATAATCGATCCATGAATCATTGCCACCAGCAGACCAGGTAAACTATTTAGAGAGTTTATCACCTTGATTTGTAAAAAACTGGTATAAACAATTTGCACTGATAAATATAGACCATCGATCCTTCACCAAATTACGATCATCCATATAGTAAATGATCGTAGACCCTAAGTTGTTGCATTATAGCACCGTCTGTTCCTGGCCACAATCAGTATTTTTTTTTAAAAAACTTTATTTTTGGTATTTAAATCACGATACAACTTCACACCCACATTAGGGTGGACTTAAACTTTGCGCCTGGACCCAGAACCCTCCCACTGCCCCTCCCCCCGCCCCACCTTAGCTCCGTCCCCATGAACCAGCGTCCTCTTTATTTGCAAGATAGTGCCCCCTCCAGCAGTCACTTCGAGTGTGTGGAAATAACCTGGGCCACAATCAGTATTTTTATTAAATCTTTGGTAATTGAGGTCCCCATTATTGGAAATGATGCCTCCGGTTGGTTCCACCTCCAATCATCTAGTATTTTCTCCAATGCCTCAATAATTTCCACAGTACTTTTGTTCTTTGGAGGATTATAAACATTAATAACCAATACCCACTGATTTTGAGCAGCACTATTTAGTTGCACAATCGCTATTTAGCATAAAAGGGGAATTTTCCACCACATTATACTCAACCATTTTCAAGTGATTTTTAGCACCCAAAATCAAGCCCCCAAAAGGGTGGCCTCCCCCCTTCTTCAGTAGGGTACAGTATCCATCAATAGCCAAATCGTTCATCAGCCCTGTTTCCTGGAGAGCAAATATATCTGCCCCCATTAAATGCCTCAAACCCTCCAATCTTGACAAAAATGAATGGTGGCCCTTTGTGTTCCATGATGTGATTTCCCATTTCACATTTGCTGTAACCTTTTGTCAATCTATTTTATCAGTAGCAGCAGTGTATTTACTGGGTCTGAGACTCTTTACATTGATTTCTCTATGTTTTGTAAGTTCTCCCATAATACGTTTAACCAACTTATCTAGATCAGACAAGCCCTCTTCTTTTAAGTTCCTATCAGTTTTACTACTTCTTTTGGTCTCATTTCTGGATGCCATAGTGATATTTTTGAAGCCTCAAAGCCTAGATCACTTAACTCCTGCGCATATATCATAATACGTTCAGCAATAATGGGTGATACCAGATGCAATTTGCGTCCTGCATAGATGTCAGTAATTCCACCAGAGCTATAGCCCTGCTTGATAATACTTTCAGATCCGGAATTTGATGTAGTAATTCTACGACATTATATCTATTCAAGTATGGACTACAAGAGGAGGCAAATGTGTCCATTATTTTGATGACCGACGTATACATTTCAGAGCACATTACCCAAGACGTCCATCAGAAAAATATCTTTTTTATTTGGATCTCCTGTAACTTGTTGATCATATATTTCATTATTCCCTGTTTCGCAATCTTCATGTGTCCAATTGTTTTTGTCTTTTTGTATTTATTTGTTACTTTTTGTTAACTATACATTGTGTTGCACAAGGTGAACAGGGCTTTAATTATTCAAACGTGTTCTGGTTCATAAGGACCATCTTCTTCACTGGATTCAGAGGATGGAGAGGACTCCTTTCTAACAGGTGATGAGGCATATACTCTATTTGCTATGGCTTTCCAATCGGGTGATCTTTCCATATTTGTCAAGGGGGGGTCTCTTCGTTTAAGCCCACATCATCCCCTGCAATCCCATTTCCTGACCACTCCATACTGTTGTCCCTAAGATTTAGCACAATGTTTAGCAGAGAATTATTATCAGTGGGCTCCAATTCCACATTTTCCTCCATCTAAGTGACATCTTTACCCTCCATCACCGGAGTCTTTGTTGTCCTAATGCTGCATTTACCAATTTGTTTCAGGAAAGTTGAGATTTTTTCCTGACCCGTCCTCGGGTCACCTCTCTCCTCCCAAACTGCCTCAATGATCCCAATCTCCACTTCCTTATTTTTTACCTGGGCACTCAACTTACTGTTTTTATCTTTTTTCTTTATTGCACTTTTTTCATACTTACTATCGACACCACAGATATAGACACAACTGCACTTTTCACCTCACTTCTCAGGTGGTATTTCCTTAAAACTGCGGCATACTCAAATCCGCAGTATGATCAATTACCTTCACTACAGTATTTCTATGTAGAAGATATTGTCCTCAGCACTCCGTTATGCTTCTCATCGTACTCCCTCTCAGTTCTAAGCAAGCAATGTACTGTGTAGGACAGTAGTCACACCGCTCAACCGCCAGCTGAACAGCCCAACAGCACTCGCCAGGGCACTCCCCAGGTGCGCGCAGCCTGTAATTGTTATGCTGTTTTTTGGCGGGCAGAGGGCGTGGCCTATTTTAAATGTGGGAAAAATCCTTTTCAATGTCAATAAAAGTCCAAAATAAGTTCCAAATCTTTGCCACGGCATACACAGCCCAACAGCACTCGCCAGGGCACTCTCTCTCTTTGTCTCTGTGCTCCTTGCAGAATGAGATGAACAGAAATTGTCAGCAACAATTTAATTCTGCCACTGCCACTTGTAATCCGGCGGTAATTCCGCCGTACCGAGTGGTGGTAACAGTAATTCTGTAACTGCCGGAATACTGCCCAACTTGTAATGAGGTTCATTTTCTATATTGATAGTAGTGTGTGATGAATTGTATGCATTGTACAGTGTAACCAAGATGAGACATTTCAAAATTCTTTATTAAATATTTTTTGTAAACTTGTTTTGTAAATCCATATGTGGTAGATGACTTATGTGGAGTGGATAATAATAAAAAATCTTTGCATATATGTGATATAAAAAGAATATTTAGCACGTTTGGAATGTAGATAATTAAGTGTGTCCTTATTTGATGTAGTTTGATTTGCTCCCTTAATTCATTACGTTTGTAAGGAATCTGTGTATGCAACATTATAATGAAAAACGTGAAAATGTTATGGTCTTGACCTAACTCAGCAAAAATAGTTTTCCAGTACATTGACGTTCTTTATGTTGTTTCTTCTTTTCCTTTGTATAGACATATTAACATTGGGAGTCGATTTCAGGCTCAGATTCCACCATTACAAGAGCAGTCTTTAGTTGAGTCCGACAAACATCCGGCTCTCTTGGTTTGGAAACCGTGGGGTAATGTTGAGACCAGCGAGGATACACAAGATGAAGGTACAGCAAGATATAGCCGGTCAAGTAGAGCGCTCGCTTTGACATTTGTACAGAACCTGCTGATGCAGGTTCGAATTCCACTGGGCCAAACTCAGCCTTTCATCCTAAGCAGCGCTCAGATACCTGAGAGATTGTAGCGCTATATAAATGCTAAATTATTATTATTATTATTATTATTATTATTATTATTATTGCTTATATATAACTGGAGAAACAACAGCTTAAAGTTGTATTCTCTTGTTTTAATGCAGCACCTTCTGGAGTTGTGCTTGTATGGCATTTCATGATTTATTAATGAACTACCGCACTTACCAAGAAAGGTTAAAGGACACTCTAAACAAAAATATGTTTTTGACTGCTCTATATTGCCAGATTCCTGCTTTTTAGAAATCTTCATTGCTATGTTGAAAATATTTAGATAAAGTATTAATAATTTGAATAGAGCGTGAACATGGCAAAATGTATCAGAGCGTTGTACAAAATACATTTCGTAATATCAAGTAAAAACAATTATAAGTAGTAACACATTTGGATTATTTAAAAGAAAAGGGGGTTGGTGAAACGCCTTGCTGTCCCTGCTCTAGCGGTGTTTCCCTAACTAAAACTAAGAATCTGTCAGTGTCAGAATGTCCAAAACAAAAGTGCCCTGTGTGCAAACTACTATTCTGACCCTCACATTCTAAGCAAATGAATACTAAGGTGAAAAGGGTAATGTCTTTGGCCTTAAGGGCTTTAGACATTTTCAAAAGGAAAAATGTATAACTTCCAACAAAAAGTATTTCAAGGATAGGCATCCTTGTTCCATAGGGTGCTTCCTTTCCCCTGGATTCTTCTTCTCTCTCTTATTTATTCACAAGTAACAGTTCCTGGTATCCACAAAACTAGTTTGTTTCTCTTGTCAGGATACCTGGTGTACTCTCCTGCCAGGGTTTAGCTCCTTATTCTCTGGATTCACACAGCCCTTTTACACGGTCCTGATATATCCTTCTCAGGACCTTTTAACTTCTGTATCCTACTCAGCTTGTCCTCGCCTGGTATACTTATGTACCATGACTTCCTTCACACTCTTGTGACTGCCTGTATAATCTCCTGCCAGTGGTCATCTGTATTTCACACACTTGCAACTGTCTGGTATACTTTCCTGCCAGGCTTTCTTGTAATCATACACTTGTAACTGCCTTGGATACTCTCCTGCCAGGGCTTTTCACTGATGAGCTCTTGCTCACTCTTGCAGACTTGATAGTCAAGTACGTTTGCCTTATTGGCCAATATATTCTGCTTGATATATATTGTCTTGTCTGTTTTTTAAATGTTCTTTCCCCCTTTCTCTGTCGTGTTTTACAAAATGCTTTCTTGATTCTGTTATTCCCTGACTGTTCGAATTATAGGCAGTAGTGTAATGATTGCTCTGCTTTAGACAACATACATAAGAAATGTGCCAAAGGATTTTATTTATTTTATTTGTTGATGGCAACAAAGACCCGGAGGTATCACAGCGCTAGTGAGTACAGAAACATTCTGTGCATAGTAACAGGTGCGAGGTTATACAGTATCATTATGTTACGGAAGCTACATTGTGGATAAGAGTTTCAGGATTATTTGTTTAACAGAGCAGTTTTTACTTTTTTTAATGAAAGTTCAGATAGGAGTCTTCTTCTTGGATAGAAGGTGGGAGAGAGTTCCACAGAGTGGGAGCGATGACGGTGAAGCTTGTTCCTCCTACTTTTTTCCTGGAGAATCTGGGGGTAGTTAATGAGGTGGAAAAGGAAGACTGCAGGCTGCGTAGGTTGAACTTTTCTGTTATGCAGTGGATAAGATAGTGAGGGGTGGTATTATGGAGGCATCTATGAGTGATGGATACGATTTTGAAATCAATGCAAGCCTTAATTTGTAACCAGTGTGCTTTGCATCTAGCTAGGGAGATATGATCTGATTGTTTCAGGCCCCACACTGCCCTGAGGGCGTTGTTTTGGACCTAGTGTAATTTATTGAGGTTTTTAGAAAAGAATGGCATTGCAGTAATCTATTTGCTGTCAATATGGGCTCTGGCTATTGTGCGGCACTTGCTGAGGCTGTGGAACTTCTTGGATAAATGAATGTGTTTGGTCGAGGATGCAGCGGACGAGGTTACAGCTTTTACATGTTTGTGCATATTAAGGTAGACGCCTGGCGTTTTTACATGGGATGATACTGGGGTGATGTTCCTGTCGATGAGAAAGGAAGCAAAGGTGGGGTCAAGTGGTTTGAGGCGGTGCAGTGAGCCAATAATAAGCAGCTCTGTCTTATTGTCATTCAGACAGAGATGGTAATTAGCCATCCATGCCTGAATGATGCTGTAAATACGATTAATATTGGCAGAGTCAAGCTTGTGGTTACCCGTGAGTTTAAGGAGGACCTGCGTATCATCAGCAAAGTTGTGTATGGGATGTTCATGCTGTCCAGCTGATCAAAGAGAGGCTTGGTGTACTAAGCTCGGACCCTTGTGGGACCCCATAGGAGACCGAGATGGGGATAGCTGCTTCAGCCCAGTAAAGGCCCTAGAGGTTTGTTCGCTCAGGGAGGACTTGATCCAGTTGGCCGCTTCAGGGGAGGCGTTGAAGGTAACAGTTATGTGGTGACACAGGATATTGTGGTCGATAAGGTCAAAGGCGCCCAGAGGTCCGGTAAAAGGAAGATGGTGAGATCTCGGTTGTCACAGATTTGGTGGAGCTGAATCTTTAGGTCAAGGAGGGCAGAGTCAGTGCTGTGTCTGGGCCTGAATCTGGGCTTGCAAGTGCCATGTAGATTGTTGGTTTTTAGATGGGTTTGGAGTTGTGAGTAAGAAGTGCGGTCAAGAATTTTCAAGAGGTAGGTCACCGTCGTGATAAGCTGGTAGTTGGTAGGCAGGGTGGGATTGAGCAATGTTTTTTCAGGAGTGGTGTGACCCAGGCTTCTTTTATGGAGTTGGGCACAGTGCAGGAGTTGAAGGCGGTGTTGATGAATTTAGCAATGGTGAAGGAAAAAGGGGTCTGCACACATCTTGATGAGGTGGGCCGGGCACATTTCGCCTGTGCAGTTGTATTTTTTTTTTGTATTTTTTATTTGTTTATAAAGCGCACCAGGCCCAAATGCATCCGGGCGCATCGCTTACGTTACAACATCGTATGAGCAGACAAAGGCATTACAGAAGTTTACAAAAAATTGCAGAGAAGATTATATACGTATACATATATTACAGGATAGCTGGTTGCATATTTACAAAAGGGATGGAGCTGTAGGCCATCACAAGGGTGGTGGCTAGTGAGCGGACGGGGAAGGTCTTGGCCAGATAGCCAAGTTTTGGCCATGTTTTTGAAGGTCTGGAAAGATGGTTCAGCTCTTAGTAGGTAGGGGACCGAGTTCCAGAGTTTGGCCGCCATTACTGGGAAGCTGGTCCCTGGATGCTTTGAGTCGATGGATGGTGGTGAGCATGTCTCCCGGGGAGACAGGGGCGAACTAGAATGGGGGAGTGGCAGGGGCAATGGGTGTTGCGACATCAGGTTTGGTGCAGGAGATCAGAGACTTCTTGAGAATAGTTTTGTCTCTGAGGTTAAGGGTTTTGTTTGCTAGGGTAGATTGTAACAGGGAGCATCAAGCTTTGTCTTTGGGAAAGGTGGTGGTAGGAGGGGCTTGGGCTTCAAGCTCCTTGAGGATTTTGAAAAGCTCTATAGTGTTAGAGCTGGCTTCATTGAAACAGGTGTTGTAGATGCTGGCTTTAGTGTTGATAATCACTGTTTTGTAAGAGGTATCAATGTTGCTAAAGGTCTCTTGGTTTGATGGGGAGTGATTTATTTCTCCAGATGTGCTCTTTAGCACGTTTCAATTCAAGGAGGGATGTTAATTCCTCTGTGAACCAGTTATGGAGGTGTTTTTTTTCGAGTTGTCGTTTTGAGGGGGCATGGAAGTCTAAAGCACTGAGGACTGTGGAGTTGTAGGCCTTGAGAATGGCTTCAAGGTCGATGATATCGGGCCGTTCTTGGTCACAGCGCATTGAAGAATCAGTTGTTGCAGTGAGGAAGATCTTCCACACTTCTCCTCTGCCCCACCTTAAGGACTTTGGGCCTCATTACACGTTGCGCGCTAAAAATCCCAAATTACCGGCATGGCACCCTTAACGTGTCCGCCCTCGCATGAGGGTGCTAATAGCGTACCATTACGAGTACGCGGACACGAGCATCGCGCCATACCGGTAATGCCCCAACTGCCATGCCGCTAAACTCCCCCAATAGTCCCTTACTGGCATCGACGACAGTGCAGATAGCATCTCCGCCTTGACGCAGCTTGCAAATAGCGGTCACCGCTAATAGCGGTGACCGTTAAATAGCGGAACCGGAAAGAGCGTCATCGCACAGGAACGGGAAAGAGCACACCGGCCATCTTTAAAAACACAATCCATTGCCATCCTCTGCCCCCTGGACCTGTTTGTAGTACTTTTCTGTTGGAAAATATCTGGAACACCCTTAACATGCCCAAGGCTCTCAAAAAAACAACTGACCGCCAGCGGAAAGAAAGGTTTTCGACTGAGGAGCTACTAATGCTGACACAGACCCTATCTGATAATGCTGCAGTGGTCTTTGCAAACGACATGCGGCGGGAGACACTCCTCCAAAAAAAAGCAATCTGGGAGGAGGTGGCACTGAAAGTAAGTGCTGTGGGCACCAGCACCCGCAATGTACGTGAGTGCCGGAAAAGATGGGTTGACCTTTGACTCCGGGTCAGAATGATCTTGGCAGAAAATCACAACATTGCCACAACAGGTGGTTCGGGGTCGCCAATTAAACTAAAAGAATGGGAGGAGACATGTGCCAACCTCATAGGAGTTGAATGCATCGAGGGAGTCGGGAGGATGGAGCATGGCGTGGCAGGCACTTCGGATGGAGGTAAGTGTACCAATGAAAGCATGCAACAGAATTCGACCTGGGCATGCACACTCCAAGCTCCCCTGGACCCCAGCCATCACCACCACACACACCTGGCTCCAACGTCACTGGTGATGAGACCATGGGAGCTTTCAGTAGCCCCCCGGTGCCTCCATCTGTTCACCTGCCTGCATCACAATGCACACCAGCCACACCACCAGAGCCCGACACTGCCCTTGACCTGCCCAGCATCAGTCAGCGGCAACAGGGTCTCACTGTGCTGGTTGGGCAGCACGTGGAGCAGGCTGCCTGTCTCACGGAGGAGATAGCGGAGACATCCAGGCAGTCCAGGGAGGGGATGGAGGCATGCACAGACAGGCTGTGTGGGGAGCTCATCCGAGTTCGCAAGGTCCTCACACGTATTGCGGATGCTATGGACCGCCAATTCCCACCACCACCACCACCTGGACAGTCTGCCCCTTCTTCGTCCGCAAGTTTGCGGCAGTCAAGCCCACCCCGACGCTCCGCACGCACCACCAGGCGCACCTCCAGGCAGCCTCCCAATGCTGGTTTTTGCAATGACCAACAGGGAGTTAATGTTCATGCCTCCGCGTGCATGCCTGGACGCATATATCGTGGAAGACACATGAGGGACTGTTGTGGGTGGTGGGGGGAAGGGTGTGATGGGACTGTTGTGGGGGGTGGGGGGAAGGGTGTGATGGGACTGTTGTGGGGGGGAAGGGTGTGATGGGACTGTTGTGGGGGGTGGGGGGGAAGGGTGGTGTGATGTTTGGGGACATACACATTTTCCTGTTTAAGTTCATAAATACACTGGTGTTTGAGCAAAACACAGGCCTGGACTCCTTCATTGTGTATGTGTACTTTATTGAAGCCAGGGTCCACTGTGAGCTCACAAACAGACACCAGTGCATTACTAGCCATATCCAGGTGACAGTACGAGAACATGTTACTCAGAATATTTGGTTGATCAGATGCAGTCTCACAGCACGTCCCTCCTGGCCATCCCCTCTTGCATGACCTGCATCCCCTTCACCTCCATCCCCATCACCATCATCATCCTCATCAGGTGCTTCTATTTCAACATCAGGGGGCAATGGCACATTCCGTCTGATACACATATTGTGCAGCATGACACATGCCATGGTGATCTTGGCCACCTTGTCATGGCCATACAGGAGAGCGCCACCAGACCTGCTAATGCACCTAAACCGTGACTTCAAAAGTCCAAAAGTCTGCTCGATCACGATGCGGGTACGGGTGTGTGCACGATTGTATTCCTCTTCGTGCCTGTTCTGTGGGTTCCGTACAGGTGTGAGGAGCCACCTCTTCAGGGGATAGCCGGCATCACCTTTATGGGGGAAGGTATGGGGTCCTGTTACTGTTCACCTCAAGTGTGGCCTGTTCATTTCACAAACATTGACGTGGCATTGATATTCAAGTACACAATCAACAGCATACATGCAAATGGTCTGTGTAACTGCAATGTGCAAATGTGGGCTCGACCCTGGAAGTAGACATGCCCCATTAATGCCTCCAACAGTAATTGACATGTCCTGTGTGAGGCCAGGTCTTAGGTGTCCCTGTGCCCAGGCAGATTTGGTACCACACTGGTGGTGTACTGCCCTTCCAACATTGACGTTGCCATGCTGAGAGGCATCACTTCAGTGGTGCTATGGGTTCGTGGTGCATTGCCATGGCTAGGGGGTATCCCTTGGCATGCATTGAAGGGCACATTGCATTGTTGATGTCGTGCTGTAAGAATTCAGCATGAATATGTTGACGGCATGGATGACATTTGTGTATTTTGTGCAGTGGAATGTTGTGCAGTGTGCATGTGGTTTGATGTTTGATGTTTCTAGGCTTGGATTGTCATCTGTGTTGTGTAGCATATACTTGCATGTCCGTTCATCTCAAGTATGTTGCGGCCCTCCCAGATGCACATTGGCTTACATCTGTATGTGCATTTGGGCGACGGACTACAGGCTACACCCAGTTGGAGTATCTATCTCCCCCCCCACGCACACCCAGTTGGAGTATCTATCCCCCCCACGCAAAACCCAGTTGGAATATCTATCTCTCCCCACGCACACCGAGTTGGAGTATCTATCTCTCCCCCCCCCCAAAGCACACTGCCATGTGCTTGGCCTGCTACTCACCAAGTAGCCACGAACGTTGTCCCGTTTGTCGCTCCATATAGCGGGGGATAGTTGAGTTCCGCAGGACCATGGAATCATGGGTTGATCCTGGAAATCTGGCACAGCAATGTGATTATCTTGTTGGCGTCACATACCATTTGGACATTGATGGAGTGGAATTGCTTCCTGTTTCGGTACACTACTTCATTGTGATGTGGGACGACCAATTCCACATGTGTACAGTCGATGGCCCCGATGCAACTTGGGATGCCTGCCAGTGAATAGAAACCGACTTTGGTGTTTGCAATATCCTGGACAGTCCGTGGTATGTATATGGGTATGTTCGGGTGCATGCTTCAGGAGGGCATCGAGTACCTGGTTCAGTGTGCATGAGAATACTGGTTGGGAGATGCCATGCATCTGCCCCACTGTATGCTGGTAGGTGCCTGTGGCCAGGAAGTGGAGCACAGTCACGACCTTCAGTAGAGGGGGGATGGCAGTTCTGATGTCTATGAGGCTCACAATTTCGTGGTGTATCATGTCCACTATGCTGGTGATGGTATTCCGGTCCAGACGGTACAGGGTGTGTATCTGCTCAGGTGTTAGGTTAAATGGACTGGCTCTGATCCTGGGAATTGGTGGGTGCCTCTGTGGTATGATTAGGTGCCGTGGTGGTGCTTGCTGTGCCTGTCTTGCCCTCCTCCTCCTCCTGCGTCTCCTCTGTGCTGCCTGTTGTTGTTGCAGCTGCGCTGCAATCAGGTCCTCCAGGCCATGTAATGCTGCTAATATTGGAACCATCTTGGTGTGTGAAGGGGTGTGGGAAGGGGTGTGGTGTGCTCCTTTTGAGCAGCCACAGTCTCCATTGCCTCCACCTGTGCTGATTGTGGCCACCTGTGGTAACACTGCACAGTTCTTTTAACGGGTGGTTCGCGATGGCGGTATTAGCGCCATGCCGGTAAGGGGTTTTGGGTGCTTTTCCATGCCGCTATTGGCACGTCTTCCTGGCTTGTGATGATGTGCTAATAACGGCATGGCGTAAATTAGGGACGCGAGGGTCGAGCGCCCGCGGACTGGCCGCTATTAGTGGCACCGTACTTAGCGGTGCCGCAAATAGCGTTGAACAAGGTCATAATTTGGATGGGGATTTAGCGTTACCGGTATTCCATTACCGGTAACGTTAAATCCCTACCGCCTACCGTGTAATGAGGCCCTTTGTCTCCAGGAACTCTAGTCAGGACAAGGTAGGTCCTCTCTTCAGTATCACTGCGCAGTGCGGCGACTCCTTCCCCAGTGTTCCCACGGACAGGAGTTCCTCGGATTCAGGTTTTGGCAAGCCAGAGACCTCTAAGGTGACCGGCTCCTGAGGTGGCTCTTCTGGGTGCTTTGGGGGCAGACCTGAGGCCGTCCAGGCTACCGGCTCCCTAGGGACCAGGCAGTCTAGCGAGGGCTGCTTCTTCGAGCGCTTTCTCTTCCTCACACATTCCCCTCAGATGAAGAGGCTTCTGAAGTACAGTGAAGGAGCACATCCCGCAGGTGGAACCTCCCCGGTCCCCTCTTCTGGGTACCCATCCCCTTCCTCCAGTGCTGCCGGTTCCAGTGCTGATCCCTCCTCTGGTCCAGGACCTACCAGTTGTTCAGACCCCTCCACCTCCTCCTGTACCACTAAGGCCTCCCCCTCAACAGCTGTTGGACCTGTCTTCGGCTGCGGACTCCCCTCAATCTATAAAACAGGGGGGGATGATGACGGGGATGACAACGATGACCCCCATGACGATAAAGCCTCTGCATCCATTAAGGCCTTTCATGACTGCCTTCAGGTCCTGGCAGATTTCTTGGGAGTCCCTCTGCCTGAGGAAGCTCCCCAGGAGTCAGGAGTGCTAGCAGAGATTTTGGGCAAGCACACCATGATCCGGTCTGGCATCCCACTCCAGAAGGATGTCCTGCAGGTCGCAAGAAAGGTCTGGGAGAAGCCCAGGGCCAAAGCCCAGAGGAACAAGAAGCTGGACAGCAGGTTCAAATGCATTCTTCAGTTGTGGCTGCTGCCTCATTATATTCTAAACCATCATCTTCATCGTCTTCCTCCACGGGAGCCACGTCCAGTTGTCTTTCCAAGGAGGACAAGGTCCTTGAGTCTTTGAGCAAATGCTGTTATGTCATTTCAGGACTGCATTTACAGCAAGCCAAAGTTGGCGCCTTCTTGGCTGCGGCCAACCAAAAGCTGTGGTGGGAGCTCAGGGAATTTTGGCCCAACCTTTGCCTTGGCGTCGAGATGAGAAGAACGGTGTGGATGCATGCCACTAAGTTTTCACCTGACGTGCAGGAGTGGATCCTGGATCTGCCTTCGGAGGGAGTGGACCTCTTTCATTCGTCAACCGATGACGAGTTGACAAAGAGGAAAACCTCCACTCAAACAGCCAAGTCCTTGGCTATCCTGACAAAACCGAGACAGAAATCCTTCCCTCTGGGCAGGACCAAATTCAAACCCTGCGCTTTCTCCAGCTTCAAGGGGTTCCAGGACCATGTTACGCAGAGGCCTGACAGGTGGCCCAGATACAACATGAGGAAGCACAGTTTTTTGCACGTTTTTTTCCACTCCCCCTCTCTGATGCCAAGAAGCACTGACGTCAAGGTTGGGGAACACAGCTTGCCTGTGGGGGGGGGGCCATATGGCTCTTTTCCAGGACATCTGTAAACCTCTTTTTAACAACCCATGGATCCTATCCGTAGTCTCCACAGGCTTCAGTCTTCCTCTTCCTTTCTCTCTACCATCCTCTCCTCCTCTTCGTCGTCAGATAGGATGCCTGGCTTTTTTATGGGAGGTCCTGTCTCTCTGGAGGCGATAGAAACGGTTCCTCAATCAGACACGGGCTATGGCTTCTATTCCCGGATTTTCTGCGGTACCCAAGAACAAGCTGGCTTGTCCTGGACGTGTCATTTCTAAATTTGTCTTTACCGCTAGAACGCTTCAAGATGATTATTCCCGTGCACATAGCCAAGTCTATGTGTGCAGGGGACTGGATCTGTTCCCTGAACCTCAAGGATGTGTACCTGCATGCATGCATCTACCAACTGTATCATAGGTTTCTGTGGTTCACGATTATGTCTTTCCATTTTCAGTACAAGGTGCTGCCCTTTGTCCTGAACTCGGCCCCTCATGTCTTTGCGGAGCTGATGAACGCAGTGGCGGGTCTTCTCCGCTTGGAGGGCCATCATCTATACCCTTATTTGGATGACTGGCTGGTTAGGGCAGGATCACCCGAGGGGGTGTTGCGCTCTTGCCAGAGATTGGCGGATATCCTTCATCGCTGGGTTTTTCCGTCAACCAGAGGAAGTCACAGTTGTGCCCATCTCAGGATCTTGTCTTCCTAGGGATGCGTTGGAACACGGCCGTTCTGCGGGTGTTCCCCACTCCTGAGAAGTTCCTGTTCCTCCGCAAGGCATTGGGGCACTTTCTGGCCAACTCGACTACCTAAGCATGCTGGTTCCAGCACCTTCTGGGCCTGTTGGCCTCCCGTGTGCTCTCTGTTCAGCACGCTTGCCTCAAGATGAGGCACCTCCATCTCCACCTAGCAGCCAATTGGGCTCAGGAGACGGGGTCTCAATGAGACAGGATCCCAATACCACTGCTCCGCCTGCCCGACCTTCGCTGGTGGATGATAGATGGCAATGTTTCCGTGGGAGCCCCTTTTACCCTGCCAGAGCCTACCCTGGTGGTGATGACACACTCCTCTCTTTAGGGCTGGGGACTACTCCTGAGGGTTACATGATTAATGGTTGATGGTCCAGGATGGAAGCCCTCCTGCATATCAATCTGCTCGAGTTCAAGGCAGTGTGCCTGACCCTCAAGGCATTTCTGCTCCTCATCAGGGACGGGTTGGTTCTGTTCAGGACGGACAACTCTACTATGATGTTCTACCTGAACAATCAGAGTGACACCAGCTCCCTCATCCTCTGTCGGGAGGCATTATCGGCATGGGCCCTGACAGTACGGTCTGGATTTCAGCTGTCCACCTTCCAGGGGACAGCAATGCAGAAGCAGACCAACTGACCCGCTTGGGGTTCAACACGTACGAGTGGGAGTTGCACACCAACTCCTTGTTGCCCCTGTTCCAGAGTTGGGGATTCACAGACCTGGACTTGCTTGCATCCCCCCCGTAATGCCAAGTGCCCCCAGTTTGCTTCATGGGCAGTCGGGGGTCACTGAGAGACGGCTTTCAGATCTGTTGGCACGGCCGCAGGTTTTATGCTTTCCCACTCACCCCTTTGCTCCAACAGACCCTCTGCAAGTTCCGTGCTTCAGTGGGCCGCAGCCTCAACCTGAATGCCCCCACACTGGCCTTCGAGATCCTGGTTTTCAGATCTGCTGCAGTTGTGCTCCTCGGGTCCCGTCCACCTTGCAATCTCTTGCAGGGGCTTTGTGACGCAGCAGGGCGGTGCAGTTGAACATCCGGCCAATCTGGCGCTGACGGCCTGGTTCCTGGCCAGCTGAGGCTTCAGCATGCGGTATTTTCAGATGACAACTGGGACCTCATTCAGCAGGCCAGGAGGCCCTCGACTCAGTCCCATTATAAGAGCAAAAGGACTAGATTCTGCCATTGGGTGTGTGACAAGGGTCTGGACCCTGTCACCTGTCCTATGGATGACGTTCTGGCCCTTTCAGCGCACCTGGCTCGTTCTGGAGTTCAGCTGGATACTTGTTGCACTTATTTGGCAGCCATTGGGGTTTACAAGAATTTCCCTGAGCATGTGTTTTCGGCAGCCAACCCCGGTGTTTAAGGCCCACCTTAAAGGGCTGTCGAGACGTTTTCCTCCGGTGCATAGGCTGCAGCCGATCAGGGATCTCAATGTAGTTCTTGCAACTTTGCAGCGCAAGCCTTTCGAGCCAATGGCCTCCTTGGACATCGCTTGGTAACACTTAAGACAGTTTTACTGGTGGCCCTCACCTCTGCAGGGTTAGTGAGCTGCAGGTGTTGTCTTCTTGCAAGCCCTTCACCACATTTCACAACGACAAGGTTATCTTGTGCACTCACCCAAAACTCTTGCCCGAGGTGGTCTCTCCATTTCATCTGAATCAAGAGATGTGCCTGCGGTGTTCTTCCCGAACCCACAGTCGGATGCAGAGAGGGCCCTACATTTCCATGGAGACATGCTTCTTGGGATGTCATCAGCAAGGCGGCTACTTGGGCCACTCCTTCGCCTTCTGTAAGCACTGCTCACTGGACACCAGCTCCAGGCGCGATGAAGAGTTTGGTCAGGCGGTTCTGAAGAACCTTTTTTGCTTCATTCTTGCTTCATCCTTGATATGCGGCAGGTTATCACAGCTCCACCCTATGGTCATGTTCGGTGGAATCACCCACAAGGATGGAGGAAAGGAGATGGGACGTGTGAGTAATTAAAGTTACTTACTGTAGTGACTAGAGTACTCATAGTGCATAGTCCCCTTTCCTCCATACATCCCACCCACCTTCCCTTGCTAGTGTGCCAAGGGCTAATATGAATTAAGGGTAGCCAGGTATCTAAGCGTCCGATGTGTTCAAAGGGGACTGAGGTGAAGCGCTGGAAGGCGGGGCCTCGGCGGGGCATTCCTACGGCGAGACTGCGCGATATACTAAATTTAAAGGGGAAGCTCAATTTTATGCTGCCAAAGGTTCCGGTATCATCCCCATGTTGGGGGACGCCCACAAGGATGGAGGAAAGGGGATTATGGACTATGAGTACTGTAGTCACTGTAGTGAGTAACTTTAATTGTCTTTGCATTGCCCCCCAATGCAAGGCCTTTTATGGTGATTTCGGTATGTCCCCATTCAATCCCTTGTAACATTTTTGTTACATGACATATCTCGGCCAAATCTGGACCCTTTTTTCCCACATGTAGTACAGTCATAATGCCACCAAGGAATCCTAGTTTGCTGTACGGGGGGGCAAGAGAAAATAACCAAAAAGAGAACATTTTGGGTTTTTTCAGAAAATGCTAATAACATGATGTACAAAGAAGCCTGTGGTTTTTTCCTTGTAAGAGCTAGGAACAAATGGTTTGCTGTGCTGAATTCCCCATTTTCCAGGCTTTCAAGAGCAGGTTGAGTGGAAACCAAAAAAACATATTTTGATATGATTACCAGCTGTTCTGTGAGAGGTAGGCGATTTTGACCTTTTGTTCCAATAGGACATGCGTGGACGGAATGGAAGAGAAGGGTAGGAAAGCTGAATAGGAGGATAGAAAGGCATACATTTCTGAAAAGTAGATAAGATTCCAAGTTTAGGAAGTGGTGATTTGCACAGGTCAGGCAACAGCTATGTAGGGAAAAGGTCCATAGTTTGGCGAAAATTTGGGAAAATGACAGAAAGAAAAGGTATGTGTTGGACATGGTAGGCCCGGTAAGGCAATGGCTTCACAAAACAGGCATACCACAAGCCAAAAACGGAGCCATGGTACACAGGATGTTTATGCTTACGGCCTAAACAGACGTACTTAGCATGTGTAAATAAGGAAAACAAATGTAGTGAGGAAGGGCAAGCATACATTTTTTGAAAGAGCACAGGCAGAGCTTTTGAAGGTTAGGTGACTTGTGCAGGTTGCAAAATTGTATAGTGCCTAAAGCAGTGAGTAAATTTAGGTCACATTCGGGAAATTAAAGGGTTGTGTGACAAAGTGCAGCAGCAAATAGGTTGAAACGTTATGAAAACCACGCAAACCCAACAGATATCGTACCTTCCTGTGTTCCCGCAGGTGTCCCGACAAAACCGGTACCTCACATGTGTGGATGCAGCTACCTGGGCGCAAAGGGAAAAGGCTAAACCACTGCTATCCCCCAAAGGGTTTGGGGAGCCAACCTACAGATTTGGACCTGGGGTGTCACAGCCACCAAGGAAAACAGGGAACCCCATGCATTTCCGAAAAGAGGACACCCGTGGGAATCCACAGAGATCTGACTTGCACGAATCGCCCCTGAATTTATTACCCACAATACCCGGCAAAGTCCGAAATTTGGTGAAAAAAACTCAATTTTCGGACATTCCACTCTGCCCACCCACCAAAACACAGCGCCAACAACACTTGTCCTACCTACCCGCGTTCCCACAGGTATACCGACGAAAACGGTAGCTCACATGTGTGGCTGCACCTACCTGGATGCAAAGGGAAAAGGCTAAACCACTGGTAACCCTTTTTTTAAACTTTCTTTATTGGCATTTTGTCTTAAAACAAAACAAACAAACAGAAAGGCCATGCGCCGGCCATTAGGAAAGAACAAAGTCACCCTCAGCCCCCCGCCGCTCTCCTCCCCGCTCTCTAAACTAGACAGTGATATTATCTCTGTGGTGTAGTCCTCAAGGATTGTTCATTGAGTATTGGACTGCCATTTGAGTCTCTTGATGAGGGAGAAGATTGTGAGTCCAAAGCGTCATTTGTTGAAAGCAGGTACGAGACGAATGGACCCCAGATGTCTGGCGGGTGCACGTGTAGTGGTAGAGTCTTGATGTAGTCGGTTTCCACATCCTAGCATTAGGTTATGTCCTTCACCCAGAGCTCCAGACTTGGTGGTGGTCCCCTGCCCCAGTTGTATGCAATTCTTCTTCGTGCTAAGACTAGCAGTAGGTTCATCGGTTTTCTCACTGTATTCGGTAGTGTCTGGTTCAGGCCCAGCAGCGCCATTTTTGGTTCAAGAACTAGCTCCGTTCCTATTATTGCAGAGGTTCTTTCAAGTACTGCGCCCCAAAAGGAGGCCACTAGAGGGCAGGACCATGCCAGGTGAAGGAAGTCTGCTGCAGGTGCCCCGCATCGGGCGCACTCTGCTGATATGGAGTCTCTCTGGGCGTGTAGTTTGGCTGGTGTGTGATAGACTTGATGGAGGTAGTTGAAGTGGATCAACTTGAATCTCGAGTCAATCGCTACTTTTTGAGTGAGTCTTAGCGTGTAGGTCCATTCTTCATCCGAAATTCTGCTTTCCAGTGTTTTTTCCCATCTTTTTTTTGCGTTTGGGCAAGGCGGGTTCTGTTCGCTGAGGAGAGCCTTGTAGATGCTTGTTACTAGGCGCTCGTCTCCTTGGGCTTGGATTGTATTATGAAGAAGCAGCCAGGTGGGTGGTTGTTGCGGGAAGGTCGGCATTACTGCCAGTAGCGAGTGTCGGAGCCTGAAATAAATGAAAATATCCAGGGCATTATTGCCTCCTCTTTCTTGGGCTTGTTGTGGGGTCAGAAATGTACCTTCCGGAAACAGATCGTTCTTAGAGTGTAAATGTAGCTTTTCTGACCAGAGCAGGAATATTTTTTTCGTTCGTAATGGGAATTCCTGGGATGTGTTTGATCGGGAGAAGAGGAGAGAATCTGGATGTGACATTATTGTCCTTAGCAATCTTTTTCCAAATTGAGTATGTGGTAGCAGCGGGGTTCACGGATGGTTGGGTGACTGGGAACTGTCCAAAGATTATAGAGCGAAGGAGATGCGGTGTCGCCAGTGCCCTCTCTATCTGTACATGGGGTCTTATGAACTCTGTGGCGTACCATTGACTGAGGTACTGGTCTTGGGCCACCCAGTAGTAGCGTTCAAGGTCCGGGAGTGCCAATCCTCCTTGTCGTGTTGGCAGAGTTAGTGTGGTGTAAGCAACTCTCGCTACCTTGCCATCCCAGACGAGGTCGAGGACAATGCTTTTGATGCGCTGAAGAAATGTTTTTGTAAGAAGCAGCGGAATGTTTGAGAATAGATGCAATAATTTCGGGAGAATTATCCTTTTCACCAGTGATACTCTGCCCCAGAGAGTGAGTGGTCGGGATTTCCACCTGTCGACCTTGGATTGGATGGTAGCTGCAGTGGTTTCATAGTTGTCACGTATGACCTCCTCCTTTTGTCGGGACATGCAAATGCCGAGGTACCTGACATGCGAGTGTTGCCATTGGAAGCCAAAGTCCTCAGCGAATTCAGTGGTGGCAGCGGTAAGTGGAAAGATCACTGATTTGCTGTTGTTGATCTTCAGGCCTGAGAAGCGCCCAAACTGTATTACTGCTCTCATTGCCGGGTTCAGGTTTTCATCTGCGTTCCGCAAGAACAGGGCTACGTTGTCTGGGTAAAGTGAAATGATAATCTTGTGTGGGCCGAATGAGAGGCCTCTGTGAAGGTGGTGCATGCGCATATCGGAAGCTAGGGGTTCCATAACCAAGGCGAATAGGAGCGCAGAGAGTGGGCAGCTCTGTCCGGCCCCCCTTCTTAGCCGGATGTTGACCGAATTGGAGACCCCCAATATGATATTAGATGTTGGCTTTTTGTAGAGTAGTGAGATTAACTGTATAAAGCGCTTACCTAGGCCCATCCTTTCTAGGACTGTGAAGAGGAAGGGCCATTCGACTGAGTCGAAGGCCTTCTTGGCGTCCAGAAGTACCGCCACTGCCTGACTATCTGGTTCGCGGGCTTCCATTGCTCCAAACATTCTTTGTATTCCATAAGAGGTGTTTCTACCAGGAACAAAGCTTGCCTGGTCTGCTAACACCATGGCGGGCATAAGGGGAAGTAACCTCTTGGTTAGTATTTTTGCGAAGATTTTATTATCCAGATTTATCAGTGAACTTGGACGGTACGAGCCACACTCTTTTGGGTCCTTACTGGGTTTGTGCAGAAGAATTATGTTGGCCATGAACAGTGAAGGCGGCAGTTGGTTGTTGGATAGCGCCTCGTCATAAACCTGTAGGAGCAGGGCGGAACCACTGGTAACCTTAAGCCTTTTGGCAGAGGAGATTTTGAGGAATTTTACTCAATCCCTGGCAAAGTCTGAAATTTGGTGAAAAAAAACCCAATTTTATTTTCAGACATTTCACTCAGCCCACTTACCGAATAACGCTACCAACAACACGTGTTCTACCATCCCGCGTTCCCACAGGTGTCCCGACGAAAACAGTACCTCACATGTGTGGGTGCACCTTGGTGGGCGCAAATGGTAAAGGCTAAACCACTTGTAACCCTAAGTCTTTCGGCAGAGGAGAATTTGAGGAATTTTGTTCTTGTCAACAACCTACAGATTTGGGCCTGGGGTGTCGCAGCCACCAAGGAAACCTGGGGACCCCAATGCATTTCGAAAAGAGGACACCCATGGGAATCCAGAGGTGTGACTTGCGCGAATCGCCCCAGAATGTAATACCCACAATCCCCAGCAAAGTCCAAAATTTGGTGAAAAAACTAATTTTTCTGACATTTCACTTTGCCCGCCCACCGAAACACGCCGCCAACAACACATGTCCTACCTTCCCGTGTTCCCACAGGTCTCCCGACGAAAACGGTACCTCACATGTGTGGGTTCACATACATGGGCGCAAAGGGAAAAGGCTAAACCACTGGTAACCCTAAGTCTTTCGGTAGAGGAGATTTTGAGAAATGTTGCTCTTGTGAACAATTTACAGATTTGGGCCTGGGGTGCCGCAGCCACCAAGGAAAACAGGGAACCCCATGCATTTCTGAAAAGAGGACACCCCTGGGAATCCACAGAGGTGTGACTTGCGCGAATCACCCCAGAATTTATTACCCACAATCCCTGGCAAAGTCTGAAATTTGGCAAAAAAACCACAATTTTCAGACATTTCACTCAGCCCACTTAACGAATAACGCAGCCAAAAACACATGTTCTACCTTCCCGCATTCCCTCAGGTGTCCCGACGAAAACCGTACCTCACATGTGTGTGTGCACCTAGGTGAGCGCAAAGGGAAAAGGCTAAACCACTGGTAACCCAAAGTCTTTCCATACAAAGAGAGGGGGAAGTGTCCCAGAAGAGGAATGGAGAGGGACTGTAAACTAAGCAAAACCAATGGGGTCCATACTGCTGTGAATTCAATTAGAAAATTGCTTGAATGGTGAGTTATTTAATAAGTGTACCAAGGAGGTATCACTAAACCTTTTAATTTAGGCTACTGCAGAATCAGAAAGCAATCAGGGTGGTTAAAAACAGTAAACATTTATTTTGCAAACAGACATCATAGACAATGCATAAATAACTAAAGAAAAATGGATAAACCTATCTATTGGTTAAACAGTTGAACATTGAAAACACAAAGACAGAAATAGTGGTCTTACTTTAAGAATTGCAAGAAAACAAACAAAAATTGCTAAAACTAAGTGGTGGCCTAAAACTGAGCCAACACTCTTAGATTTGGCTTGTATTCAACCAATACATAAGTTTTATTGGATTGGCAAGGTTGGATTATTCTATATTCTTCATTTTATTGACAGATTTGCCTACGTGTATGTGTCAAAAAATAATAACAGAAATAGCAGATTAAATAGTCATCTTAAACACTTTTCGGCAAAAGAGCCACCTGTCTGGCAAATGATTCCAAGACATGATTAGAGTTGCCTTCCTCAGGGCAAGAAAACACACAACAACTGGACCCTGTGGGGAAGCAGACATGAACAAAATAAATGATGTGAAAGAGATTGTCTCTTAATGAGATTCTACTGAGATCGCTTAGAGAGAGAGTTGTAAGCCAAGAGGCACAAAAGTTACCAATGCAAGGGGCTGTGGATAAGTAGAAATAACCAGGCGCGGTACTGGCCTGAGGCCGTTGCAGGGCGTCTGGGTAATAGGGCCCGGGGTGACCCACAGCAGTTCTACATCATCAAGAAAGGTTATAGCGTTGGAGAAAACACTCTCTAAAAAATAGAATTGAAAACACAATTGTTTGAAAATTTTACTAAAATAGGTGTTCCAAAAAAGGGTGCTGAGGAGTTATAAAACTACCTGTCAGTCAATATTGCTTTGCATAACGCTGGAAAAGTAATATGCTGGTGTAGCGTTTCTCAGCGTGCCTTGGAGTGGATCCTGAATTCAAGGGTTAACATCAAAGGATAAACCTGTAGATAATTGAATGCGTATGAATATGCTTGTGGATGAATGTTTAGAAAGCACTTAGGTACTCATAGAACCAGTGAAAATAGCTAGCGCCTACCTTAAGAGCAAAGTGATTTTGGAAACAGTTAGAAGTTTGAAGTAATGCTTGAAGTGGAGGGCAAGAAGCCTCATGCCTTTCAAAACAAGAGGAGAAGAACGCCATGAAGGCTGTCTCTACAGTGCAGAAAAGAAAAAAGGAGAAATTCAAAAAAGACCTGATTAGGTGGTTACGCCTGAAGTCAAATTAAACGAGGTAATTCGGTGCAGCTCGAATGTAGGTCAAGTCTGAGAAAGGGAATGAACAAAATGGGACTGGGAAGCTCCTTACCGCTATTTTAGCAGCCTGCTCACGAGTAGCTGAATCGATCCGGCTCAGAAGTCTTTCGGCAGAGGAGATTTTGAGGAATTTTGCTCTTGTGGACAACCTACAGATTTGAGCCTAGGGTGTTGCAGCCACCAAGGAAAACAGGGAACACCAATGCATTTCGAAAAGAGGACATCCATGGGAATCCAGGTGTGACATGCGCAAATCGCAGCAGAATTTATTACCCACAATCCCTGGCAAAGCCTGAAATTTGATGAAAAAAACACAATTTTTGGACATTTCACTCTGCCCACCCACTGATACACGCCGCCAACAACACATATACTACCTTCCCGCGTTCCCACAGGTGTCCCGACGAAAACAGTACCTCACATGTGTGGGTGCAACTACCTGTGCGCAAAGGGAAAAGGCTAAACCACTGGTAATCCCAAGTCTTTCGGCAGAGCAGATTTTGAGGAATTTTGCCCTTGTGGACAACCTACAGATTTGGGCCTGGAGTGTCGCAGCCACCAAGACAAACAGGGAACCCCATGCATTTCCGAAAAGAGGACACCCGTGGGAATCCACAGAGGTGTGACTTGCACAAATCACTCCAGAATGGATTACCCACAATTCCCGGCAAATTCCGAAATTTGACAAAAAAACGAACATTTTCGGACATTTCACTCTGCCCACCCACCAAATCACGCCGCCAACAACACATGTCCTACCTTCCAGCGTTCCCACAGGTGTCCCAATGAAAATGGTGCCTCATGTGTGGGTGCACCTACCTGAGTGCAAAGGGAAAAGGCTAAACCACTGCTATCCACCAAAGGGTTTGGGGAGCCAACCTACAGATTTGGGCCTCGGGTGTTGCAGCCACCAAGGAAAACAGGGAACCCCATGCATTTCCGAAAAGAAGACACCTGTGGGAATCCACAGAGGTCTGACTTGCGGGAATCACCCCAGAATGTATTACCCACAATCCCCGGCAAAGTCCGAAATGTGGCAAAGAAAACCCATTTTCAGACATTGTGCCTATGCCCACCCACCGAAACTCACTGCCACACCACATGCCCTACCTTCCCGCGTTCCCACATGTGTCTCGATGAAAACGGTACCTCACATGTATGGGTGCACCTTCCTAGGTGCAAAGGGAAAAGGCTAAACCACTGCCATCCCCAAAAGGGTTTGGGGAGCCAACCTACAGATTTGGGCTTTGGTTGTCACAGCCACCAAGGAAAGCAGGGAACCCCATGCATTTCCGAAAAGAAGACTCCTCTGGGAATCCACAGAGGTCTGACTTGCACGAATCGCCCCAGAATTTATAACCTACAAGCCCCGGCAAAGACCCACATGGGAGACGGTGCCCCAGGCCAGGGACATTACCTCTGACTTTCCTGGAGCTCTGGCTGGCCTGCATTACAGCTTATCCCACCGGGAAAAGATGAGGATCCTGCTGGGGCTCCTTGGAACTACCACTGTGATTGGGGACGGTAGACCCACATGTGAGACGGCCGCCAAAGATCAGGGCTATTACGCCCAACAAATCCTAGAACTCTGGCTCGGCTTTGTTACAGAATTTCCCTCGGGGGAGGGAAAGGGACCCTGCCGGGGCTCCCTGGAGCTGGCGTTATGCTTGTGGACGGTACACCCACATGGGAAATGGATGCCTAAGGCCAGGGACATCCCCTCCAACCGTCTTAAAGTTCTGGCTGGGCTGCGTTATAGCTTTTCCCTTCGGGGAGGTATTGGCACACTGCCTTTAAGGCACTGCTTTGTTCCCTTCTCCTGCTCGACACTGACGTTCCAACGACACCTTCTTCCAAGAGGGGTCCATCATCGTGGGGCATCCTCGATTAAAGCAGAGAAATTCCACTACTTTGCCTTCCAAGGCACCCAAGATACTGTGACTTGTGGCTTTCCAGGTACTTTGGGGTGCGGGGGCCTGTAGAAACAGAGGCAGACTATTAAGGAAAATATTTGGACTGGCTGTTATATACAACCAAATTACACCTTAACTCTCTCTTACTGATTGCCCATAGGGGATCCCTACACAGTATTGCCTTTTTACACAAAAGAAAGCATTCTGCCTATGTCCTAAGTATTACCTACTTTCTACAGTAACTTGTATAAGGTTACTCCTTGGCTAATAATACAAATGCTTTTTATTTTATTTATTTATTGTGTGTTATGGTTATACATTGCAACCTTTCAAACAACATAAAAAGATCAATTAATGTTCATGGTAAGATGTAAACAATTATTATTTATTTATTTGTTTCGGTTTATATAAACCTTTACAACACTTTAAAACAACTATTGCATTTTTAAAATACATCATGTTAACTTCATAAACTGAAAAATAAAACAAAACATATACTAAGGAATATTACAAGTATAAAAACTTAGATAATTCAAACCACGCGTATTACCTTAAAACACAAATTTACAATACAGAGAGATCCTCACAAAACATTAACTGTCTCCATGCTATTCCAAATTACAAACGTTCTTTAGGAATACGTTGGTTCGTATTTTCATTACCACAGCGTTACCGTGAAGCATTTTAAACCATAATAGTTCACTATTGACTTGGTATGTATCATTGACAAATTGCTCAAAGTATTCGATTCTTTTAGGCAATAATTTCGGGCACATTAATAACAAGTGATATAAAGTTTCTTTCTCACTTTTTATCAAACAGTGCCTACAAAATGTGTACTCTTGTACTGTAGGGTATCTAAAGGGCTCTTCCCTTCCAGCCAGTTGGCGAGACGGAGGTGGCGATCCTTCATGGCCCGCTCCGACATGTTCCCACAAAACGCACAGTCCTTCTCCTTGTGCGTCTTGTCCTCATGGAGACAGTAGAGGCATAACGAATGCTCGTCCTCCTCGAAAACATTCTGAAGCTGGCATCCAGGGCAGGTCCTGAACAGCTTCCCGGGCGTCGAGCTTCCTTTCTCCTGGGCCATGTCCGGGGTAGGCCTCGGAACTTCTGGAATCCTCCAAAAGCGTAACTCGATGAAATCTTCACCCTTGAGGGGAGTAGAAAACTCTGAAACGGATCCCCGTTGATCGGATGTAGAAACGGTGGAGCTTGAGGCTATATTTAACCGAAAAATGAGAAAAATCTCCTGAAAAAGCGTGAAAACGCAGCAAAAGCTCGAGAGCTACAGCACGAGGACTCCCAACACTTGAACGTGCGGGAAAAATCTGAGGCTGGCTGCCCGAGGCAGGGCTTAGGGAGAGGGCAGTCATTGGCTGGGGGCAGTATGACCCAGAGACCAGTGATTGGTTACTACTAAGAAAGACAGATCAGAAACGAAACTGATACTGATTTTTCTTTCTATACCGAGGATTCCCGGCCTGACGACGGGGAATATTCATGAGCATGTGAATCCATGCCAGACCCATGCTGGAGAACAACAGTTACAGGTAAGTAACTTGTTCCTAACATTCCACCAGCATCGGTTCCTATGCCTTTTCTAAACCCAATTTTACCTCAAATCAAGTATATCATTCTCTTTGATCCACAAGAGTAATTTGTCCAATACAATAGATGAGAAGATCTTAACATCAACATTCATTAATAAAATAGGACGATAATTCAAAGTGCACAGTCGGTTACCAATCTTAAATATTAACAAGATATATGACAATAACCAAGACTCAGGGATTGTCTTCTTTGCTAAAACATTACTAAACAGAATATGAAAAATGGTAGCCCAAAGCAACACATTCTGCTTAAGTGTCATAAAAGAGAGGGTATTAGGACCCAGAGTAATGGATGCCTTGGAATTATTAATATATCCCTTTATATTTAAAATGGATATCTCAATGCCAGCTGCTTTAATTTTTTTCGAATTCTATTTTTTCTGATGTAGATTCCCTATAAAGATTTTCAGAATGTTCCACCCAAGCATTTGCATTTATTGGGTTCATTAATAGCTGAGTTTGTGCAACTTCTTTGCTGTTTATTAGTGACCAAAAATTTCTGGAGTTTGAATCCTTATTCGTTACGAACATAACTTCAGGATCCTTTGTTGGATTGATGCTCAGTGATTGATTGACCAATTTTTGTAACAATGCCCACATTCTTTCATATGCGTTTTGGTGATTTGACCATTCGCATTTAGTTTTTTTATCTCACGGATTTCTTTATATAATAAAGATTTCTGTTGTTTAGTTTCTATGTCAAATGTATGCTTATGAGTACTTTTTATCTTAGCTGCGAGGGAGTCCTTCTTACAATAATTAAGCATCACATTCTCTAGATCAGGGAACCCCAACGTGTAGCTCGGGAGCAACACGTTGCTCGCTGCAATGTAAATTGTTGCTCGCCAGTTGCTCTGGGCCATGGTGTAGAGGCTCAGAAGGAGGTGCTGAAGGAATGAGATCTCTCTCAGTAGCACTGTAGCCAGGACAGAGTCCT
The DNA here is from genome assembly GCF_040938575.1 of Ambystoma mexicanum. Taxonomy (NCBI): domain Eukaryota; kingdom Metazoa; phylum Chordata; class Amphibia; order Caudata; family Ambystomatidae; genus Ambystoma; species Ambystoma mexicanum. The sequence goes on from NC_090923.1 coordinate 728,112,645, forward strand.
GCACTGTGCAATAATGTTGGCCAATGAGCCTGATATGGTTCCAGCTGTTTATTTTTATGCATGCAAGATTTGTGTTTGTTGCCGCCATGCAAATTAATTTTCAGTAGATGTCCTTACTTATTATAGTAGTGTAATTGTTAAATCCCTGTCATCTTCAGTTACTTTGCTCAGATGACAAATGTATTAATGAGTAAAATAATTTAACCATATGTGTGTCCTGGAGAAAATAGTCATATTCTGTTCCTTGGTACAGCCAACAGGAGCATAATGGACACAAATGGCATGCATACCCAACGTTCCTTTATTAAATAATGTGCATGTACTGCTTTTTGTACAAGTGTAGTTTGTTTGATGCCACCATGCATGTTTATCTGCAATATTAATTTTGGTGTCACTTATATTCATTATTACATAGTGTCCCAGTGGAAAAAGTGTTATCGTTTGATACTCTGCCCATCTGACACATGGGTAATGGGCAGATAAGGTAAATGCATGCAACATTTTTCATAATTAATTTTCCCTATATTCAAATCCAATAAAGATACTGTTTATACTAACAAGCCAATTAATTAATCCAAATGCTTAGTTAACACCACCACACCCCTCTATGAAGTGGTCAATGTTGAAAGTTTTGACCAATGTTTGCCACCAAGTCTTGTGTCCCTTTTGGGCAGAGAAAAGAAAGGTATTATTTTTATTCCTAACCACTTGTTCACCAATGTAACAGCCCACGGGAGCTTTAAAAAGCACCATTTGCCAGAACGTTCCCAAATAATTCTTCGGAGATAACCTCCAAAGCTCCAATGAAGTGTTCTTTAAAGCCTAACATGTAATAATGACCTGTAGTACTCAATTAACGTATTTCTCCATTAAGTTAGCAACATTTAAAAACATGTCATTTTTCATACAATTCACACAGAACAAGCTAAAAAAAAGCTACGTTAACATATTCAAACATGCTATTTATAAAAGCCTGATCATTTCAATTAATTCTATAAAACATAGCTCCCATGCATTCCACGCTGATGCAAAACCGAGAAACGACAAATTAACAAAAAATGAACCAAATCGTCGACTCCTATTTTGCAAGCACATTTTGTGCTTCCTCCTGCACACCGTAATTTATTGAGTAATGGGTACATTTAACCAGCCTCCTGCCTTCTGGTGATCTTATTTCACAGATTTCTCCTTGCAATCTTATACGTATACGCAAGTCTGTATATATAAGGCTAAAGAGGGCAGCCTATGTATGTTTTGGAAATCTGCCTCTTTTTCCATCGGACAAACTCTTGCTATTAAAGCTAGTTTGAGGTAGCTTACTGTGCCAAATTTAGTTATATCCCATCCATATCCAAATGGACAGTGCCTTACAACCGCCCATAACCTCAAATAGCTTTCTTTACCAGGGAAGGGTACAATCGCACTTGCACTGAAATTCACTTTATGATTGGCAAAAAATCCCAGATGTGGTTTTAAAAAAAAAAGGGTTACAAATCTTACTGGCCCAACACTTTCAAATTGAACACCCCGAGTTCAGCTCATAAGATGCTACCAGGTGTATCTGCAGGGATCCTGACTATTTGGTAACAGGAATTTATTTTGCAACTCCTCCAGGCCATGACAGTTTAAACCACCCTAGATTTTCCCGCCATAAAAAACCATGGAACAGACCTTTGCCTTATATACCCCAAGGCACTTCTCCAATCAGAATGCCTCAAACTTTAAATAATGTAAAAAGACCTTTATTCCTATATGATGCCTTTTCAGCTGTCTTCTTAAAATGATTGACGCAAGCACCGCTCTTTGAGAAGAGTAGGCTCAAATAAACATGAGACTGCCCCCTCATCTCTACATTTATTAAAAAATTTGCTACAAGGTGTCACCCTTTTCATTAACACCATCATTTTTGTTTTTGTTTTTATCGTATTTAATTTCAAACTATAGTAACTTGTGTTTGGCAGGCCCTGTTGGAGACCTACCGGGGGCAAGTCCAAAATAGCTGTGTCTTCTACATAAGGAAGCATGCTATAAAATGCACCCTTCAGTGAGGGTGGATTACCTCTCCTAAGAGAAGGGCTAGAATCAACGTCCAAAAGGAATAAAAAAATCGGGGCCAACTGACATCCCTGCTTTTCACCTTTATCTGTGGTGGAAAACAAAGTAGAATTCCCCGATCTTGTATATCGGACAGATTCTGAGATGTCTGCGGATCACCGTTGGATACGACTTAACAAACCATTAGTGACCTGTAAGGGTGTAGAAGTAGGACTGACACAGTGGGCTCATGTTGATTGGCATACACTTTTATTAAAGTAAAAGGTTGGGGGCTTGGGGGGAAACTCCTGCCTTTCTGTAAAGCTGAGAGGGGTTTCCCTACCTCAACCAAAACTAAGGAAACTGTCAGGAAGTTTTTGTCTAAAGTAAATAGTCCACTGTCACAAGTCCAACGCCTATTTCCATCCCTCACACTATTGACTAAACTATAAAAACGAAAAGGTCTTCTTAATTCAGAAGAATAGGTTGTAGATCCAATCAAAGAGTTTCAAAAACAAAGGTTCTCCAGCATGGGGTCTGGCATGGATTCACATGCTCATGAATTCCCCGTCGTCAGGCTGGGAATCCTCGGTAAAGAAAAATCAGTATCAGTTTCGTTTCTGATCTGTCTTTCGTAGTAGTAACCAATCACTGATCTCTGCGTCATACTGACCACAGCCAATGACTGCCCTCTCCCTAAGCCCCGCCTATGGCAGCCATCTTCAGATTTTTACCGCACGTTCTAGTGTTCGGATCCTCGTGCTATTGCTCTCGAGCCTTAGTGCTTTTTTCGCGATTTTTCTTAGGAAAATGTTCTCTTTTTCGGTCAAAAGAGCCTCAAGCTCCACCGTTTCTTTATCCGATCAACGGGGACCCGTGTCGGATTCTTCTATGCCCCTCAAGGGTGAAGATTTCGTCGAGCCACGCTTTTGGAGGACTCCAGAAGTTTCTCAGGCCCTTCTCGACCATGGCTCAGGAGAAGGGAAGCTCGACGCCCGGAAAGCTGTTCAGGGTCTGCCCTGGATGCCAGCTTCAGAATGTCCTTAAGGAGGACGAACACTCCCTTTGCCTTTACTGCCTGCATGAAGACAAAACGCACGTGGAGAAGGACTGTGCGTTTTGCGGCAATATGTCGGAGCGGACCATGAAGGACCGCCATCAGCGTCTCGCCAACTGGCTGGAAGGAAAGAGCCCGTCAGGCGAGAAGAAGAAGAAGTCCGAGCGGTCTTCTAAGACCTTTGAGGGCGCCCCGGCGACAGGGGTCCAACAGAAGGCCAAGCACTGCGAGTCCGCTGGCACCGGGAGCGCCGAACGGTCGGGCTCTACGAGCGCCAGGCAGGGCGCATCCTCCCCGGCACCATCAACCACGAGCCAACGCTCTGGCTCGGGTAAGAGGAAGGCCGAGCACCCGGCGAAGCTCCTGGAGAGACCCCAGTCGTGCTCGAAGGCCCCATCGGAGGGGGAGCGAGGTGGTGACCCTCCCCCCAAGGAGAAGGCAGTGAGCGCACCTAAGGTGGTGAAAGCCTTGATCCATCCGGCCAAGGCCTCTATCGAGACAGTCGCGGCGGCCCTGGCTCAGCCTGTGGAGGCTACACCAGTGGTGGCGACCTCGGGGCCCAGAATCTCCCTGCCACCGCGGAGGGAGTCCTCTTTCATGCCCATCGACAGGACCCCCGTGAAACCTCCGACGGAGAAGAAAAAGGGGGGGCAGGAGGTCGTCGTGGATTCGGCCTCAACCTCTGAGGAGGAGCTGATCGAAGTCTTAGGCCACGGCGCTGGCGTGGAAGAAGACCATCCTGTTGGGAGGGACCCCGACGTGGGAGACGACGAGAACGTCGAGGGTGCCGACGGGGCTCCTGATCGCCCGTTGGAACCCCCTCAACCAGTGCCGCAAGACAACTCGGTGGCCATTTTGTTGGCTATACAGTCCTTATGCTCGGAGATAAGGATGAGACTGCCGTTACCACCAACGGAGGAACCGCTCCCGACGGGGGACCCGGAGCCAGGCCCTTCTGGGAGCCCTCCTCTTAAGAGAAGAAGGATTCATCCTCCACCTCCTTTTCAACCTTCGCGCCCTGCTCAGCCCTCCTCCCCGTCCACGACACGTGGGGATGATACGGGGACTGACACAGCCGCGACGGGTACTGACGACGAGGTTTGCGACGAGGATCTCCCGTCGTCACCTCCAACCCGGGCTTCCCCGCCCAACGAGATTGGATCGTTTCACGCCATGATCGCCAGGGCATTCAAGCTTTTCCAGCTCTGCCCGGAAGAGAAGAAGAAGGAAGGTTTCCTTTATCAACGGCGCGAGACCAAGAGGAAGACGGTCCTCGCTGTACCTCTACTGGACGATATCTGGGATGAGGGTCTCGCCCTCCTCAAGAACCCATCCACAACGCCGGCTAGAAGGGATCGGTACGAGAAGAAGTACCGGGTCCCGGACGCGGCCCCCTTGCCGACCCCTACCTCAACCAAAACTAAGGAAACTGTCAGGAAGTTTTTGTCTAAAGTAAATAGTCCACTGTCACAAGTCCAACGCCTATTTCCATCCCTCACACTATTGACTAAACTATAAAAACGAAAAGGTCTTCTTAATTCAGAAGAATAGGTTGTAGATCCAATCAAAGAGTTTCAAAAACAAATGTTCTCCAGCATGGGGTCTGGCATGGATTCACATGCTCATGAATTCCCCGTCGTCAGGCTGGGAATCCTCGGTAAAGAAAAATCAGTATCAGTTTCGTTTCTGATCTGTCTTTCGTAGTAGTAACCAATCACTGATCTCTGCGTCATACTGACCACAGCCAATGACTGCCCTCTCCCTAAGCCCCGCCTCTGGCAGCCATCTTCAGATTTTTACCGCACGTTCAAGTGTTGGGATCCTCATGCTATTGCTCTCGAGCGTTAGTGCTTTTTTCGCGCTTTTTAATAGGAAAATGTTCTCTTTTTCGGTCAAAAGAGCCTCAAGCTCCACCGTTTCTTTATCCGATCAACGGGGACCCGTGTCGGATTCTTCTATGCCCCTCAAGGGTGAAGATTCCGTCGAGCCACGCTTTTGGAGGACTCCAGAAGTTTCTCAGGCCCTTCTCGACCATGGCTCAGGAGAAGGGAAGCTCGACGCCCGGAAAGCTGTTCAGGGTCTGCCCTGGATGCCAGCTTCAGAATGTCCTTAAGGAGGACGAACACTCCCTTTGCCTTTACTGCCTGCATGAAGACAAGACGCACGTGGAGAAGGACTGTGCGTTTTGCGGCAATATGTCGGAGCGGACCATGAAGGACCGCCATCAGCGTCTCGCCAACTGGCTGGAAGGAAAGAGCCCGTCAGGCGAGAAGAAGAAGAAGTCCGAGCGGTCTTCTAAGACCTTTGAGGGCGCCCCGGCGACAGGGGTCCAACAGAAGGCCAAGCACTGCGAGTCCGCTGGCACCGGGAGCGCCGAACGGTCGGGCTCTACGAGCGCCAGGCAGGGCGCATCCTCCCCGGCACCATCAACCACGAGCCAACGCTCTGGCTCGGGTAAGAGGAAGGCCGAGCACCCGGCGAAGCTCCTGGAGAGACCCCGGTCGTGCTCGAAGGCCCCATCGGAGGGGGAGCGAGGTGGTGACCCTCCCCCCAAGGAGAAGGCAGTGAGCGCACCTAAGGTGGTGAAAGCCTTGATCCATCCGGCCAAGGCCTCTATCGAGACAGTCGCGGCGGCCCTGGCTCAGCCTGTGGAGGCTACACCAGTGGTGGCGACCTCGGGGCCCAGAATCTCCCTGCCACCGCGGAGGGAGTCCTCTTTCATGCCCTCTTTCATGAAACCTCAGACGGAGAAGAAAAAGGGGGGGCAGGAGGTTGTCGTGGATTCGGCCTCAACCTCTGAGGAGGAGCTGATCGAAGTCTTAGGCCACGGCGCTGGCGTGGAAGAAGACCATCCTGTCGAGAGGGACCCCGACGTGGGAGACGACGAGAACGTCGAGGGTGCCGACGGGGATCCTGATCGCCCGTCGGAACCCCCTCAACCAGTGCCGCAAGACAACTCGGCGGCCATTTTGTTGGCTATACAGTCCTTATGCTCGGAGATAAGGATGAGACTGCCGTTACCACCAACGGAGGAACCGCTCCCGACGGGGGACCCGGAGCCAGGCCCTTCTGGGAGCCCTCCTCTTAAGAGAAGAAGGATTCATCCTCCACCTCCTTTTCAACCTTCGCGCCCTGCTCAGCCCTCCTCCCCGTCCACGACACGTGGGGATTATACGGGGACTGACACAGCCGCGACGGGTACTGACGACGAGGTTTGCGACGAGGATCTCCCGTCGTCACCTCCCACCCGGGCTTCCCCGCCCGACGAGATTGGATCGTTTCACGCCATGACCGCCAGGGCATTCGAGCTTTTCCAGCTCTGCCCGGAAGAGAAGAAGAAGGAAGGTTTCCTTTATCAACGGCGCGAGACCAAAGACCAAGAGGAAGATGGTCCTCGCTGTACCTCTACTGGACGATATCTGGGATGAGGGTCTTGCCCTCCTCAAGAACCCATCCACAACGCCGGCTAGAAGGGATCGGTACGAGAAGAAGTACCGGGTCCCGGACGCGGCCCCCTTGCCGACCCCGGACTCGGTCCTCTCCGCGGCGGCCAGGAAAAAAGCGGGGGGGCGCAGCCTCTACGTCAACCTCCCCGCCGGACGGCGAGGGAAAGAAATTGGACACGATGGGACGCAGAGTCATCTCATCGGCAGCGATGACGATTAAGGCTGCCAACGCCTTGGCTATCGTAGCCTGCTACGACAGGGAGTTGTGGTACAAACTCGCCCCCCTGCTGCACTTCCTACCAGACGACAAGAGGGCGGAGGCCCTAGAGATCTTGCAGGAAGGAGAAGTGGCGTCGGACCACGCCATTACGATAGCGACGGACATCGCGGACACTGGATTTCGCCAGTTGGGCAACGGCGTGTGCCTTAGGCGGCGTGGATGGCTCAAGGCTACTGACTTCCGTCAGGACGTGCAGACCAGAGTCTTGGACATGCCGTTCGACGGGAGCAACCTGTTTGGGAAAACAGTGGACGATTCCCTAAAAGCCATCAAGGCGGACACGGAGACGGCCCGGGCTCTTGGTGTTCTCCAGCAACGACGGCCGCCCTTTCGGGGCGGCGGAGGCAAACAGGGTGCCTCCAAAGGTTCCAGCGGCGGGTTTTCCACCTATCGTCAAGCGGCCCGTTCGTCGTTGCACGAAGCCTACAGGGGACAAGGCAAGTCGGGCGGACCCTGCCGTCGTCGCCAAGGAGGACAAGGCGGCGAAGCCTCGTCGAAGCAGGACTGAACCGGCCGTGGGGTCGGGCCCCCACCGAAGCACCCCGGTGGGAGGCCGGCTGGCGAGCTTCGTCAGCGTGTGGGAGTCCATCTCCACCGACCGTTGGGTGCTGGACGCCCTGGCTCATGGTCACGCGCTCGAGTTTCTAAAGAGGTGCCCGCGCGTCCCCCCTGTGGCCAGGAAGGAACATCACGTCCCTCAACTTCTCTTGGAGGTAAGGGCGATGCTCAGGAAGGGCGCCATCGAGCTCGTCCTAAAGAGGCTTCGGGGCTCCGGAGTTTACTCAAGATACTTCCTCGTGAAGAAGAAGACGGGAGGATGGCGTCCCATCCTGGACCTACGACGACTGAACAAATTCATCAAGGCACGGAAGTTCAGGATGGTCACCCTCCAACACGTCCTGGGTCAACTGGAGGAGGGCGATTTCCTGTCGTCGTTGGATTTGGAGGATGCCTACTTCCATATCCCCATCCTAAAGGGACACCGAAAGTTTCTCAGATTCGTGGTCCAAGGGTGTCACTACCAGTTCAGAGCCCTTCCCTTCGGATTGAGGTCGGCACCCAGGGTGTTCACCAAGTGCCCCGCACCGGTGGTGGCGCGGCTGCTCCTAGAGGGGATCCACGTCTACCCCTACCTGGACGACTGGCTCATCCGAGCGAAGACGAAGGAGCTCGCCGTGGAGCACACGGCAAGGACCGTCCAACTACTCACAGACCTGGGATTCTCCATAAACTACGCCAAGTCCCACATGGTGCCCGCACAAGACGCACTGTTTCTGGGAGCGAAGTTCGACACAGTGTCGCTTCTGGCCTCTCCGTCGGAGGAAAGGACGAGGGCCATCTTGAGCAAGGTGCAGCGGATGCTGGTTGCGGACGCGGCCAGGGTGAGGTCCATCAAGTCCCTCCTCGGAATGATGTCTTCTTGCATTTATCTCATCCGCCTGTGCAGGCTCCGGATGCGCCCGTTGATGGAGTTCCTGGACGCGTGCTGGATCCAGACGACGGGCAGCTTCGAGGAGAGGATCACACTCGACGACAGTTTCCGACGAGCGATCCGGTGGTGGGGCACCCGTGCGCATCTGACGGCGGGCATGGACTTCCAGACCCCCGGCCACCAGGAGACAGTGACCACGGATGCCTCCCTGGAAGGGTGGGGAGTGCACACGGAAAATCTGCACGCGAGAGGCCTTTGGCTTCCGAGAAGTCCCTCCATATCAACGTCCTGGAGCTCCGTGCAGTGTTTTGGGCCCTCAGGTCCTTTCTTACGTCCCTCAAGGGCAAGGTGGTGAGGATCTTCACCGACAACACCGCCACCATGTTCTACATCAGGAAGCAGGGCGGTACCAGATCCCCAGCTCTGTCCAAGGAGGCGCAGGATCTGTGGCATTGGGCCGTCGCCCAAGGGATGTTTCTGGTGCCGTTTCATCTGGCAGGAATAAAAAACACCATCGCCGACTCGCTCAGCAGAGAGCTGCGCTCGTGCCACGAGTGGGAACTACGACAGGATCTAGTGGACCGCCTCTTCCGAGGGTGGGGCACACCCCAGATCGATCTGTTCGCAACAGCGACGAACTCCAAGTGCCGACGGTTCGCCAGCAGGTTTCCCCAGCCGAGGAGCATGGGCGATGCTTTCTCGTTCCCCTGGGAGGGCCTGTTTCTATACGCGTTTCCTCCATTGCCGTTGCTGATCCGGCTCATCAACCAGCTCAAGAGGTCACGGTGCAGGATGATCCTCGTCGCACCTGCGTGGCCGAGGCAGATATGGTTCCCGGACCTTCTGGACTTGTCAGCGTCCCCGTCAATCAAGCTGCCAGTGGACGCGGATCTTCTCTCCAGGGAAGGAGGCGCCATCCTCCATCACGACCCGAAGTCGCTGAACTTGCAGGCCTGGCTCCTGCAGCGTTAGAGTTTGGAGGCTACGACATACCGGCCGGCTGCAGAGAGGTTCTTGCAAAGGCCAGGGCGTCCTCAACTCTTAAATGCTATGGACACAAATGGAAGAGGTTCTCTGTCTGGTGCCACGCACAGAAGATTAACCCTCTACGGATTACGGCTCCCCAAGTACTGCCATACCTACTGACGCTGGCCAAGGCTGGACTGGCGCACATGTCCATCAAGATTCATCTTGCTGCGATCTCCCGATACACCAGAACCACGGGACGGACGTCTTTGTGGTCTCATCGTCTGGTGAAAGAATTCATGAAGGGACTGTTCAGATCGTTCCCGCCGGTGAAGGCTCCGGCCCCGGCGTGGGAGCTCAACGTGGTGCTGACCAAGCTCATGGGACCTCCGTTCGAGCCTCTGCACTCGGCTCCGTTGAAGTTCTTGTCATGGAAAACAGCGTTTCTTGTGGCCATCACCTCCGCACGACGGGTGGGAGAGATCCAGGCCCTTTCCTGCAAGCCCCCGTACTTGTCTTTTCACGACACAAGGGTAGTGCTCAGGACGCACCCCTCCTTCATGCCCAAGGTGCCGTCGGACTTCCACCTCAATCAACTCTGGTATTGCCTGTTTTCTTCCTGTCGCCTTCGTCGCCGGCTGAAAGGACTTTGCACTCGCTGGATGTGGCTAGAGCGCTGAAGTTCTACGTGGACCGCACAAAGTGTTTTCGGAAGACGTCACAACTTTTTGTGAACTTTGGACCTGTCAATCAGGGGAAGGCTCTCTCGAAGGCCTCCATTTCCAGATGGCTCTCCGGCTGTATCATGTACTGTCATCGGTTGGCAAACCGACTGCTGCCTGGCCGTCCGAGAGCCCATTCCACCAGAGCGATCGCAGCTACCACGGCGTTCCTATCTGGTGTGCCCTTGCTGGACATCTGCAGGGCTGCTACGTGGAGGTCAACGCACACCTTCACGAAATTGTACTGCGTCGATTGGGATTCCAGGGAGGAGTCCAGGGTCGGCCAAGCAGTGCTGCGCAACCTGTTCGCCTAAGGTGAACCTGGTGAGGAAGTAAGAATTGCTTAATGTTGAGTTTTGGATATAATGCTTAATGTTGAGCCTTTGCCACCTCCCGTGGTTGTGCATGTGTGTACTGCTATGTATTCTTTTATTCATGAGCATGTGAATCCATGCCAGACCCCATGCTGGAGAAGGAACAAGTTACTTACCTGTAACTGTTGTTCTCCAGCATGGGTCTGGCATGGATTCACATGCGAACCCTCCCGCCTACCCCTCTGCGGCTCTTCACTTGGTCATACTGCCACTTCACGTGCTACCAAATCTGAAGATGGCTGCCAGAGGCGGGGCTTAGGGAGAGGGCAGTCATTGGCTGTGGTCAGTATGACGCAGAGATCAGTGATTGGTTACTACTACGAAAGACAGATCAGAAACAAAACTGATACTGATTTTTCTTTACCGAGGATTCCCAGCCTGACGACGGGGAATTCATGAGCATGTGAATCCATGCCAGACCCATGCTGGAGAACAACAGTTACAGATAAGTAACTTGTTCCTTCCAAAACCAAACTTCATGAATGTAAACTCCTTTGCCCTGGTTCGTTCCCTTGTAGGTCCCAAATCTCTGCTTCTCTTTCTGCTTGGGCCAACTTTGTTCACTTCCCTGCCAAGTATGGTTCTCACTAGTAAATTGCTCTGTGGTTTCCCTTCTCATGGGATTGGGTCAGAGAGCCCTCTTTATGATCAGGAACTGGGAGCCCTCGTCTTCCAAGTACCACCATGAGGAAGTGGACTCATGTGGTTCTCGTGTAGTGGGTCCCAAATACCTCTTCTTTGTGTGCAAGTACTTGGAGCCCTTTCCTACCAAGTACCCCCACGAGGAGCAGGACATGTGTTGCTTTCGTTTGGTGGGTCCCAGACCCTTAAGATTCTCTTGTTGCGGGACAGACCTGGTTCACGTGCCGGCCAGGTCCTGTGACTATGAAGATGCTGACTGCACCTTCTTAGTTTCCCACCAACCAGCCTGAGCACTCCTCCCGACCTCTATGGAGCTTTGTAGGGGGGTGTGGTCCGCCCGGAAACACTGCAGTGTCAATCTTTCCATGGACAGTGCGGTCTTCCTTTCATGCGCTTCCCAGTCTTCAGGAACACCGGGACCTCATCACTGCCAGCTCACCTTCTGGTCCTTCCACTCTGGACTGGTCCTGGCCCTTCTAGCTCCCCTCTTGGCATCCTGGTGTGCTTTCCTGCAGCTTCATGCACCTTGCTGGCTCCTGCAGCTCCACCATGGAGGACTAGACAACTTCTTCCTAAGTCTCTCTTTCTACTCTACATTGTCCATTGAGCAGCCAGCAACAACTAGACTGCTCATTGTGGTTCTTAGGAGTACTCTTACTGCTTCTGCACCTCCTCTTCGTCCCAGTACTTATTTCAAGTTGTCTAGAATACTCATGTTGGTTCCGCAGGGCACTCTACATTCCTCCATGCATCTTCTTCGTCAGTGGTTGTAAATCGTATATCTTTCATTTCTTCCCCAGACGTCCTTGTACAAGTATTTCTACCCTTGATCTCCCTTGGGTCAGTTGTGCTATTAGTCCCAGTACTTTCTAGGGAAATGGCAGGGCAACTACAACTCATCAGCCTATTACGGAAGGGGCTGCTCTTAGGGTTGTAGAAAAGGGGAGGGAGCTTAGGGTCTGGCGATTGGCAGGGATGCCATTTTCTGAAGGGTGGGTCCTCCCAAGTCCCATGAGTGGTTTCTTCTCCCATGTGATCCTCTCTGTGCACCAACCACAGGGGAACTACTGTACTGAGGATGCACCCCCCTGGCCCCATGGGAATGGTCTCCCCCTGGGGAGAAGGGCAATGTACACAGATTTGTCACAGACCCCAATAAAATGTAAATTATGCCACATGATGTTTCAATCAAATACCTCTAAAATCCACCCTAGAGCCCTATGGTCTCTGTGACAGACCACTCGGACTAGGCAGGTAACTTGAACAAAGGTCAGTCTTTATTGACTTTTTTCAAGAAATAAAAAGAAAATATTAAATCAAGTATTAGTTCTCTATCCAGCCGAGATGACTCTGATGGGGTTTTCTGCAAGTGTAAGGCACAAATCTCTGTTTAATCTTCGTAAACCCACTGGTATGGACTTGTGGTCTCCTCGCTTCCAACCCGATTCTGAAAGAAGAAAGAGAAATCCCCACCAGTCCTTCGTCTCTCTTTGCTTTATATAGGGGCTGGCCACTCTTGACCCAATCAGGTCTCTCCTTATGTCCGAGGATAGAAAAACCCTCCCAAGCCCCGCCCCCTTCCTTCTGTGCTCCCAGTCGCCATGATGTCGCCCCGCTATGTGCCACGAGGTGAAGATTGGGGTTTATACAGTCAGAGGTCCCCAGCTTTGGTAAGGATAAAGTTCTTCTAATATTCTTCTTTTTGGTATCTTTTCTCTGTTTTACGAGTGTAAGGTTATACGGTTCTTTTGCTTCTCTTTGCTCCGTTCCCGGTTTGTGGCGTCTTGGCCCAACAACCTCCCCCCGTTGGTCGTTCGTGCTGCGGTACACGCGGCTCACGCCGGCAGACCCTTGCTCCGTCTGGTCGCCTGTGTCGTGGTTTCCGCGTTCCTCGCTCGCAGGACCCACGCCACTTCTCAACCCAGTTACCGCTACCGGCCGTGCGTTAGGGTTTCCACTATCGGCATTCAGGCAACACAATTCGCGGATGGCACCCAGGTCTGCCCCCGACCACAGATGACTGCCTCCTTCAGTGTCCTCCTCCTCCTCCTTTCGGGCCGTACGTTCAGGTTCGAGTTCTGCTTCTCCAGTGTCCACCTCATTGCTTCCCACGGGCCGCTCCGTTGTTTCTTGGTATTTGGTGTTCGCGTGTCGTCCCAGGGCCTCTGATGCAGTCTGGCTGTTACAGTCTCCATCAGTGGGGACAAACACTGCCAAACCACCACTTGGAATCCAGCAGTGATACCACCAGACAAAGTGGCGGTGCCGTTGAGATGCCACCAAACTCGTAATGAGCCCCAATGTTCTAATTTCTAATTTGTGTTGCAATCATTTGTCCGCCAACTGTGCGCTGACATGTTCCATCAAAAAATGGATGTTGCTCACCATTTTATTCGCTATGCCAATTTTGCTTACTGCGCACAAAACATTGGGGACCACTACTGTAGATGGTCACTGAATTTATCAGCTGCATAAGTCTCAAATGTACACTCAAGTGTCTTTGATTCAGAGTCGTATAACAACATGGTGTTACATTTTTCTATTTTGCCCAGACTCCATTTCACTCGCGAACCTTTGACATCAATTTCGACATTCTCACAATAAATGTTTAGGGCATCACCTTTTTTTACCCAATGCAAATTACATGAGAGCATTTCATGATCGCTAACTATTATAGGACTGACCTCCATATTAGCCAGCATCAAATATAATTCAGAGCCGACAAACATATAATCTATTGTGGAGGACTCTCCTCTGCCCTGCCACGTTGGTTTAATATTGTGCCTGATATTGAGGGCCCAACTATGGGCAAACACCAACCATAAACTTCCTCTATACATTTTACTTCTATCATTTGAATTGCGATCACCCATGGAGGACAGTGCCCATACCATGTCACTATTTGTCATGTTGCATTCAGCGTTCAAATCACCAGCTAAAATAATTGATCCACCGGTTTTGTACCCAGCCCGACGTATCTGAAAATTCCAGCGCGTTCCAATAGATGTTAATTAGCATTAAATGCTTTATGCCATTATCTGTTAGTATTTTTAGTGTCACAATCATAATTGAGTCAAAAATATGTACTTCAGATTCTACAATTATTGATTCATCATTACAAAATGCAAGGGCTAGTCCTCCTTTTTGGCGACCTCTAATTCCAGATTTAGCCTGTATACACAAAACCTCATATCCATCCCATACCAAGAGGCCTTTGGCCCAAGTCTCTTGCAATAGAATTAAATCAGGTCGGGCCAAAGATTTGCATACTTTCTTATTTGAAACAAGATGGGAACATCCCCTTGAGTTCCATGATACTATGGTAAAGGTTCCTGTTGTGCTAAAGTGGTTTCCCCAAAGCCTTCAATTGCATAATTGAATCTTTTAGGGATAATGCTATTGAACGCCATTCATGCATATCTTTAAGAAGTACACTGTTGGGATCTATTGTTTTCTGACTTTCTACTCTCAGATATTCAGGTGCGTCAGTTCTTACCATGTTTTGGCTTCCCACAATAGTATTGGAAGTGGTATACTGGTAGTTGAAGATAACATAGCCTCGCTACCAACTTTATGTCGGCTGACGTTATACGATTTAATTCTGGATTATCTGCAAACAAACTTAAGATGTATGGTCTATTCAATGACCCGGGTCCTTCATGGTCAAATATGTAATGAAGTATAAGGCTTGGTTCTTGTGGGAAAGTAGGCTTCTGTTAGCCTTTAATCTGCTCATTTAACTGACAAGTCTCCTCGACTACATAATTGAGTTTTATACGCGGTTCAATAGAATGGCCTCGAATATTCATGATCTCTTCATGTGATATCTCATCACCTATAACGTGGTGGACAGCAAGACAAGTATTAGATATCAGACCGTTAACAGTTACAGATTGATTCGGCATATTCCCTTTGCTGTTGAATGCAGTGGGGAGTATGATGGGGCTCCAAATGTTACTCATGGCTTTCTCTTGAAGACTCTTTCTATTTAATATCTCTTCGATAATCGATCGTACTGAGTGCTCAGACAAATCCATCGGCCTTGTGTAATCCGCGATGTTGCTTAGCAAATTAGCATTTAAACTTTATACACATGCATCTGCATAAGTTGTTTTTTGCAGTACTTTTAGTAATGACTCATCTCGCATTAAGGGTACACTACGATCACAAACCTTTGCCTTGGATGGATTCAACACCTTGACTAGAAAATGTAGGTCACGTTTGCACTGAACTACTTGCTTTCACACTTGAGATGTTTGTATCAGGGATTTTTAATTCTAGTTGTGTAGCTGGACCTAAATGTTCAGCTATTTCAAAAATGTCCAGGCCAGCTGAGGTTGGTGTGTTAGTGCGAGAAATTGCATTTTTTATAATATAAAATATGTCTAGGACACCCAATACAATCGATTTCAGATGTTTATCTATCCTTCCGGACATCTCCTTATTTTTGAGAGCCTCAGACATTCGAGTGCATTGGGTTGCTTTCGATTCTTTTTTTCTGCCATTCACTGATGCTCTGTGATCAGACAGCAAGTTCACTGAAGGGTCTTGTGTTGGATATTCGTTACAAGGCTGAGGCATTTCTTTTACCTCACGCAAGTTCGGATCCCTCAAAAACTTGCGAGAGGAAATATTAAGCACTTTTTGTGCAAGTGCATTTTTGCGTCGCATTTTCTTTTTCTTTTTTTGTTGGATGTTTTCACTGTGAATTGTTCGGGCGCCTGCTTTTGTAATATTCCTCCTGACTTATGTCTTTCCCTAGGTGCACCGTCACTCACAGGATCAACAAACATTGGGGCATTTTGTACTAAAGGCCCTGATATATCAGCAGTGTGCATATCCGTGCCCTCATGTTCCTCTCTTACGGGGAACATCACTTTGCTCTCAACATTATTTTTATCGTTACTTAGTTCTGGATAAGTCAAATGCATTCCTTGCCAGACTTTACAGCACACTTCTGGCATGGACGTCAGTACTAAAACGATCTCATTCAACAGCCGAGATTGTTCTTTTAATACGGCTATAATCAGCAGATTTTCATTCAGGTCAGCTGAATGCACAGCACTAGCCTCCTTTATTGGTCTTAATTTATATGCTGCAGAAAGTTGAGCCTGAGGATCTAAATGTTGTGAGAGACAAATCGCCCCGGTCGAAAAAATTAAGAAATGATTGATTTGGGTTGTTTTCATGCGCTGTTATACAATTCAGGTGTACATTTTCAGGTGAGTCAAAGGGGGTAATTCATAGAATTCAGCGCACAAGTGGCGCACGCGGCTGGCGCACAGTGTGCGCATGCGAATTTCTGCGTCAGCCGCGCGCGCTAAAATCCATTTCCGCGCACAGCGTATTCATGGATTTTAGCTTCCAAAACCAGCCGTGGCGCAGCGACCCTGCAGCAGCGCCAGTTACGCCCCCAACCCCTCCCCGTGCGCCATGCACAGCGCACAAATCCCATACATAGCGCACAGGCCCCCAACCATGAAAACGCCTGTAAAACTCCCAGCGCACCCCTCCGAATACACGTACCCCGCTGCACGAGGAGTGTCACACGCGATTGGAGCGGGGTACGTGTATAACAGGGGTTTTCGGGAAGTTTCACACGCGAAATGCCCTGTGCGAGTGGGGTACGTGTATTCCTGGGGTGTGCAGGAAGTTTCACACGCGATAGGCCCTGTGCGAGTGGGGTACGTGTATTCCTAGGGTGCACGGGAAGTTTCACACGCGATAGGTCCTGTGTGAGTGGGGTACGTGTATTCCTGGGGTGCGCGGGAAGTTTCACACGCGATTGGAGCAGGGTAGTGTATTTCGGGGGTGCGCGGGAAGTTTCACACGCAATATGCCCTGTGCGAGTGGGGTACGTGTATTCCTGGGGTGCGCGGGAAGTTTCACACGCGATTGGAGCGGGGTACATGTATTTCGGGCGTGCGCGGGAAGTTTCACACGCGATTGGAGCGGGGTACGTGTATTTCGGGGGTGCGCGGGAAGTTTCACATGCGAAATGCCCTGTGCGAGTGGGGTACGTGTATTCCTGGGGTGCGCGGGAAGTTTCACACATGATAGGCCCTGTGCGAGTGGGGTACGTGTATTCCTGGGGTGCGCGGGAAGTTTCACACACGATTGGAGCGGGGAACGTGTATTTCGGGGGTGCGTGGGAAGTTTCACACACGAAATGCCCGATAGGCCCTGTGCGAGTGGGGTACATGTATTCCTGGGGTGTGCGGGAAGTTTCACACACGATTGGAGAGGGGAACGTGTATTTCGGGGGTGCGCAGAAGTTTCACACGCGATAGGCCCTGTGCGAGTGGGTACGTGTATTCCTGGGGTGCGCGGGAAGTTTCACACGCGATTGGAGCGGGGTACGTGTATTTCGGGGGTGCGCGGGACGTTTCACACGCGATAGGCCCTGTGCCAGTGGGGTACGTGTATTCCTGGGGTGCACGGGAAGTTCCACGCGCGATTGGAGCGGGGTACGTGTATTTCGGGGGTGCGCAGGAAGTTTCACACGCGATTGGAGCGGGGAACGTGTATTTCGGGGGTGTGCGGGAAGTTTCACATGCGAAATGCCCTGTGCGAGCGCGGTACGTGTATTCCTGGGGTGCGCGGGAAGTTTGACACGCGATAGGCCCTGTGCGAATGGGGTACGTGTATTCCTGGGGTGCGCGGGAAGATTCACATGCGATTGGAGAGGGGAACGTGTATTTCGGGGGTGCGTGGGAAGTTCCACACGCGATAGGCCCTGTGCGAGTGGGGCACGTGTATTCCTGGGGTGCGCGGGAAGTTTCACACGCGATTGGAACGGGGAACGTGTATTTCGGGGGTGTGCGGGAAGTTTCACACGCGATAGGCCCTGTGCGAGTGGGGTACGTGTATTCCTGGGGTGCACGGGAAGTTTCACACGCGATTGGAGCGGGGTACGTGATTTTCGGGGGTGCGCGGGGAGTCCTACATGTGAATTGGCAGTTTTGGTTCTCCCAGGTGTTCCCTCTACACTCTCCACGGCCCCTGCAGGCAGCCCACAGCACAGGGTACTACCCTGCACCCCTGGTCATGTCCCGCAGGCAGCCCTTCCACCATGGGCATGCCCCCCAGCCAAGCCACATGTCACCTTGCACTGGTGATCACCAACTCATGTTCCCCAGCACCCTCCACCCCCCAGCAGTCAGGGGAACCTGCCAGCAGGCCCCCACTCATGTCCCCCAGCAGTCAGGGGCACCTGCCAGCAGGCCCCCACTCATGTCCCACACATGTCCCCCAGCACCCAGCAGTCAGGGGCACATGCCAGCAGGCCCCCATTCATGTCCCACACATGTCCCCCGGCACCCCCCACCCCCAGCAGTCAGGGGCACCTGCCAGCAGGCCCCCACTCATGTCCCCCAGCACCCTCACCCCCCAGCAGTCAGGGGCACCTGCCAGCAGGCCCCCACTCATGTCCCCCAGCACCCCCACCCCCCAGCAGTCAGGGGCACCTGCCAGCAGGCCCCCACTCATGTCCCCCAGCACCCCCACCACCCAGCAGTCAGGGGCACCTGCCAGCAGGCCCCCACACATGTCCCCCAGCACCCCCACCCCCCAGCAGTCAGGGGCACCTGCCAGCAGGCCCCCACTCATGTCCCACACATGTGCCCCAGCACCCCCACCCCCCAGCAGTCGGGGCACCAGCCAGCAGGCCCCCACTCATGTCCCACACATGTCCTCCAGCACCCCACCCCTTAGCAGTGAGGGGCACCTGCCAGCAGGCCCCCACTCATGTCCCCCAGCACCCCCACCCCCCAGCAGTCAGGGGCACCTGCCAGCAGACCCCCACTCATGTCCCACACATGTCTCGCAGCACCCCCACCCCCCAGCAGTGAGGGGCACCTGCCAGCAGGCCCCCACTCATGTCCCACACATGTCCCCCAGCACCCACGTCATGACGATCCTCAATCATGGGCCTCATGGCCACCCACATCACACCCCACGCCACCCCAGCCCAAAGACCCAACCAAGTATTGCATCCACCCACAGAGAAATGGCCTTTACATGATACAACCCGAATGGCAAGTATGTACATGAACACATGTCTGTCACACACACACAATGGGTGCAAGTGAATGTGAAAACCCATATCATGACATGCATGAAACCAATGAGAGAATAGCACACATCGAAGTATGAAAGAAAAATATATTGAACACAACATGAATGTAATGAAAAAAAAACACTCAATAATGGGAATAAGAAATAAAATGCAGCATGTCCGGAAAAAAATAAAAAATATGAATTCAGAATCCAAAGAAATCCAAATGAAAATGTGTCCAAAGTCTCATTCCAACCAAGTAAATCCAAGGGAAAAAAAATATATGAAATCCATTGCGCCATGGTGAAATTAAAATAAAAACGAGAAACATCCACTTTTCAACTATATACAAATCACCAATCCAGAGTCCATGAGCCCAACAAATGAAATGAAACCTACAAAAAACACTACCTAATAAAGAACTATATACAAAAATGTGGTGAATTGTCCAAGCGGCCCAAAATAAACAAAAACAGAAAGGAAACCTAACGCTATCTAACTATTTACAAAGGCAGCGGGCTAGTCTGACAGCTCACTTTTTGATATCCCGGGCATGTTCACCTCCAACTCCCTGCAAATTGCCTCGAGCCACTCGACCCGCCGCAGGGCCCTACGCATGGAGTTCTCCGCCCTGACCATTGTGAGCCGTACCTCTTCCGCCCGCTGCTGCTCCGCATCTATGGCGGGCCCAACCGCTGCCACACGGAAGACACTTGAAATCCGGGGTCCTCCTGCCCTATGGCTGATGCCTGTCCCTCCGATGTTGAAGGCCCCGAGCCATCATTGCTCCCACCATGTTGCTGCTCCTGTGCCTGTGCCTGCGCCCTGGCTCTTGCTGCCTGCACGTCTTCCTCCGGCTGGGGTGCAGTTGTCGTGGTGGCCACCCCTGCTGGACGTCCGACTCCCGACTGTGGCAGGGATGTGTCCTCCACCAGCCTGGCCACTGGGTCAGGCGCAGCTCCATAGGGTACCCAGGTGATACATGGGTGGGAAGATGGCATGGAGGATAACTGGCACGTAGGGGGTTCAGGTGAGGAGGGGGTCGCAAGAAGGTCCAGCACACGGAGGAATCCAGCACCGGTGACCCGTCCCAGTAGGTCAACGTGGTCAAAGAGGCATGCAAGACAACGTGCAGTCTCTCCACGAAAAGACTGCAGGTCACCTCGCATGCCCCGTTGACGCAACGCTATCCCAGCCAGGACAGGCTCAACACGGTCCCGGATAGCCACGTCCGTAGGGAGAGGAAGGCCAGTTGTTGTGCGCTCATCCCCTCCCTGAAAACGGGTCTGGACGTAGGCATCCCTGCTGGTGCCAGATGATGCAGTGACAGGATCAGAGACAGGATTATACACAGGCACCTCCGCGGCTGCCTGTGCTGCCTCCTGTCCCTGCCCCTGCACTGCACCACTAGCACCAGTGGAATCCCCACCTCCAGACCCCGTGTGTGTCCCTTCCACGGCCTCCTCCTCCACCAAACCCCCCACCAACCTGGATGACTCCGTGCCATCTTCCTCCGTTGGACCCTGTGGGGTCTCAGCTGCCCCTTTTGCTGCTGAGGAGTCCACCTCCGACCTCTGCCTCTTGGACCTACCCTCGGCAGCTACGGCCTGGGACGTGGCACCAGACTCCTCACTCCCTGACGAGATAACAATCTGGGAGGGTGAACCGGGCCTTGCGTCTCCGGCTGGTGGTGCGATCCCTGCTGCAGTGCTCCACAGCACCCTTTCCGCCCTCTTCATCAGTTGACGCTGCAGACAGGGAGAGATAAAACACAGACATCAGGGCACTGTACAATGGACTGATACACACATGACAGTTGCACATGAGTGGCAGTGTCAAACTTCAGACATGGCATCACACTCCACGACACACATTTCATTTCAACTCACACACATGAGCATTTCCACAGCAATATTGCACCAGGCAGCAACATCCATACTCATACAACAACATGAACAGCCGAAGGTGAGCCTGACATCACATGAAACACAGGAAATGCACTAGACATGCACACACGCCACCACACTTAGATGCATGTTTACATTTCCTCCAACTGTCGCAATGATGCGATCGCCATGCATGTCACATCTGGCATTCAGCCTTCTACATATCAGTGTCACCTGCATCCATGTTGCATCCCAGTTGCACACTTGTCAAATGCACACACATGCACATGTACACAGTGCCGATACATGCAGCAGGAACCACCATCCATGTGTGACACCACAACCATGCCAACGTACATACACAGAAATTCAAACATGTGTGCTCCCACACCTGCATTTGCACGGCATGCTTACCAACGCATACACCATCGATGTGTCTCACACCTAAGAGGGCTCACATGTGGCAGCCTCACGCCCCTGTTCATACACATTCCTACATGGCCCTACGAAAACACATGTGCAACCTGCACACTACTGGCACACCACCACACGCACAGCTTCCAATCAGTATGCATGTACACTTACTGCTCGACTCCAGACGGGTCTGCCTCTCAAGGACCTGGATGTGGAGCGCTGGGCATATGTGTTCCAGGACCCTCATCTGGTGGTCCGACAGGTGGCCCCAGCGCACCTTGGCATCCGGGGCCGGCCCACTCTCACCAAGGCCAGGTGAAACAAGGCTGACTCCTGTCCTAGCCTGTCCCAGCCGCTACACCATTCCCCCCTTCCTCTTCAGTGGAGTTGGAGCTCCCGTGACCCTGCAGGAGCAGTGGTCTACCAAAGGGAAGGCACCCCGAATTTTACAACCTTTTCCGGTAAGCGCACCTCCAAATTGTGCAAAACGGATTCTCTGCATCACAATATCCCAGCTACGATGCCCAGATGCCATTGCTGTCCCTGCAACTGAAATCTGCTTTGGCGCTGTGTTTCCGGCCGAAATTGCGACCGTGTGCATGCTTTCCCCATTGCTCACCATGTGGAGCCTAGCACACTCAAAGATGGCCGCCCGCCACCCATTTGAGGCATCCACTGCCTAATCCACCCAGCAGACGCTGCTGAGTCCCGATTGGCTGGTGACCCTTCTTCAGCTACCTATCGGGAGCCGGCAGGCAAAGCCGGCCCACTCTCACCAAGTTGTCTGCTCTGTGCCTACTGCCCTACAAGCATTTATCTTGCCTGTTGAACTAGCTGACATACTATCTATCCTGATGTTGATAATGCCTTTACTATGCTAATATAATCACATATGCCACTTGACGAGCTGTAGCAACGTAGCAACGTGCTCCATGCACACCTCTGTACTAAGTCTGCACATCTATTACGAGCGTCCTGACTTTAATCAGCTGAGCCGACTGCATATTTGAGCCCCTAGTCGCTACCTATTCGTGGTTGCTTACCACTAAGTGATCGCACCATTTCAGTGCCTTATTTGCTTGCATTGCCTATGTCTGTTCTCATTGCCGCCCAGCCCATACCTTCCCATTGCATGACCACATCACCGCTTTCATTTGCGGCTTTGTTCGCCTGTGCTTGCCTTGAAATTACTATGCTGCCAACTCCATGCTCGCTTTTCAAATGATTGAGCTCTTGCTCAGAACCGCGACGTGGACCCACTTGTTAGCTCTATAATATATGCTACTCTGCCTGCCTGATACGCTCATTGTGTATTCACTAATTTGCTGTGCCACACCTTGATCTATGCCTACATATGTTGCACCCCTCCGCATAAGGCATGTCCACATGATCTAAGCTAACTCCAGGGTACCTGCCTTACTCTGCCGTGCCTTTCAACTTGACATTTACCTGATCTGCCAATACTTGCTGCCAACACTAGAATGTCTTCTCTGCCTGAATTGTTGCACCGTTACAATTAGATCACGCTTCTTGCATTCTGCATTGTTCCCTGCCTAAAATGCTAATGTATATGCAAGCTTTGGTATTTACTTTGCCTGTGTACCCTGATCTGATGCACCCCATTGCTTGACTCTGAATAAGTAGACTTAACCTGTCTTAAACTCACTAGCCTGCATTGCTCGTACAGAGCACGCACTGCCTAGCCAAATAGTGCCTGTAACGCTTACCTATAACTGCCTTACAGACCCTGCGGCCCTTCCTCTCTAATCTCGGTAGCATGCTACCACGCTGGTCTTCCCTAAGGTCACTGCTCTCCTCATTACAAGTACTACGCTCAGTGTGGTCAATTACCAGGTCGTCACACCTACCAGCTCCCAATTTGGCTGCACCTAGCTCCTTGCACACCTCATCCATGGCCACCTCCCACAGATCTCCTGATACCTACCAAAGTACTGCACCTCAATACCAAAATATCTACCTCAACGTTCCGGCCCTATGGCTCGACCATTTCGCCAAAAAACCCTCACCCAACCAACCATGTCCTTTCACTCTTAGAAACCTAAGATTAGGATCTAGACTTATGGGTAAGAAGGGACACCCCTTGTACCTGAGCCCATACCTCAAAACTCATACGCACAGCCCGCCTCCACAAACGGCCACCTCACCCAGGCCCCATCACCCTCAAACCATCACAGCTTCATCAAGCAACGTAGGTTTAATTAAAGCTGCCTTGATTAACGCAAGATCCTTAGCTGCGCACGCTCTGGACATTGCTGATCTTATCAAAACTCAGGAACTCGACTTCATCGCCATCTCCAAGACCTGGCTGCACGCGGCTTCCGGCCCGGCACTCTCATTGGCCATCCCCACTGATTACTCCATCATCAGATGTGATCGCACTTCGAGAGGTGGAGGAATTGCTTTCATCACTCGAAACTCATTAGGACTTAGAACCATCCCAAGCACTAAGGTGGAAACTGTAGAGTTACTCTCCGTCAAGCTCAGACTCTCAGCTAACCAAACGGCTACCATCCACCTAATATACAGACCCCCTGGTCCACCCACATCCTTTGTGGATGATAGCTCTACGTTAGTACTCAACAATGCTAAATCCAACTCCCAAACCATCATTCTTGGCGACCTCAATCTAGGACACCAAGACCCTAATGATCCTGCGGCCCTCGACCTAGCTAATACCTTAACAGATTTAGGTTTCACTCACCACATACAGGAACCCACCCACATTAAAGGGTGGTCCCTTGACTGGCTTAGTGACACCAATTGCAATATTAGCGTAATCTCCAACGCCCCTTGCTTGTGGTCTGACCACCATGTCATCACCTTCAGCATCGAAGCAGCCCCACCACCCAGGCCTTTGGTCGCCCCAGCCACCCTCACTAGAAATAAAAAGAACATTACGACAGAAAAACTACTCCCCCTTATCCTTCCCACACTAACTAACGCTCCTGACACTAGCTCAGACCCCACCAACCTAGCCGACATGTATAACCAGTCACTGCTTGCAGCCATCAACTCTATCGCCCCGCTCAAACTGAGGAAACCCAAACTACGAGCGCACCTTAACTCGTGGTTTAGTCCCCAGTTTAGAGTTTTACGCAAAGATAAACGCACAGCAGAGTCACGCTGGAGAAGTCACCACTCCGACGCCCACAAGGACAGTGTTCTGATAGCCACCGTTAACTATAAAGAAGCTGTACTCAAGGCAAAAAAAGATTCTTATAATAACCGCATTATGTCAGCCCCCCCTGACTCTTGCTCCAAAGACAACACTTGGTGCACCAATATTCAGCCAGCACTCCTGGGTAAAATTGCTACCCTCCAATCTAAAATCAGGGACAAACAGAAATCCCTGCAGCTTGACCAACCACCGACCACACCTACACTTAATACACATTTACCCTATCCGCATAAACCTTTCTCCTTCTCCCCACTCACTACTTTCGAAGTAGAACACATCATAAACAATTTAAAACCTTCCAATTGCCATGGTGACCCCTGCCCAGCACCTATTATCAAGGAAGCATCTCATGAGCTAGCCACGTTCATTACAGCATTCATAAATGCTTCTTTCAAGACGGGCATTGTCCCCAACAACCTAAAGGATGCATGGGTTATCCCACTCCTCAAAAAACCCTCCCTTGACCCTAATATCCCAACTAACTTCAGACCTATCACTACAGTCACATTCCTGCTCAAGATCCTGGACCGCGCAGCCTAGGTGCAGATTCAGGATTACCTCAAACTAAACAATCTCCTGGGCTTAAGACAATCAGGGTTCCGCCCTAAACATGGCACGGAGTCAGCTCTGATCGACTTGAAAACTCAGGTGGAGTCACTGAAGGACAATGGGAAGCTAGCTCTTCTCCTTCTCCTCAATCTCTCCACAGCTTTTGATCCGGTCAACCCACCAAATACTCTGCCAGCATCTCAAATCCGCAGCCCACTTCTCCGACTCTGCCAATGCCTGGATCCACTCATTCCTGAGCAATAGATCCATGAGGGTCTTCTCACCGCTGGCATCAGCGGATCCCTCCCCTATTCACTGTGGCATTCCTCAAGGCTCGTGTGTTTCCCCTACGTTGTATAACGTATTCACCAAGCCCCTGTTCGATGTGCTTGACTATCTGGGTGTCTCCTACACTAACTACGCGGACGACACCCAGATACTCATCCCTATCACAGGAGACTACACAGCTGACACCAAAGCCCTTAACGATGTTTACTCGGTCATCCAGGCCTGGATGGCACAGCACGAACTTTGCCTTAACGATGATAAAACTGAGCTCTTACTTTTAGGATCAAATCATCGGCTCAACAAACTAGACCAAACCTACAAGTCCTTCATTATTGACGGCAATGACATTAAAGTCTCCAAAGATACTAAGACGCTAGGGGTCTATCTTGACTCCTCGCTTTCTCAGAACAGACAAATAAATGCAGTTAGGTCAGCTTCGGCCTATACCTGCAAACTTATCACTTACTGTAGACCCTTCCTAAATTCCACCAACTGTATCACACTCGCCAGAACTCTTGTTATGGCCAAAATCGACTACTGCAGTGCTCTCTACCTAGGGACCTGTCAGTTTAACCTTAATAAATTGCAAACTGTACAAAATAATACCTTAAGGGCAGCCTTAAACATCCCAAGACGCTCTCATATCTCCTCCGTCAGATCGGACTTACACTGGCTCCCGGTAAAACAGAGAATTGCCCTGAAAACCCTAGCTTTGACTCACAAATGTCTGAGCAACAACGCCCGACCTTACCTGTCTGCTCGCTTCTCACGCCACACCTCCACTCGACCTACCCGAGCAGCCCAAACTCACAGCCTCATCGTGCCTAGATACAAACTCCAAAAAGCTGGTGGGGTGAGCTTCCCCGTCCTGGCCTCCAAACTCTGGAACACCTTGCCCACACCTATCAGAATTGAACCATCATTCCACTCCTTCAAGAACAATGCTAAAGCATGGCTGCTCTCCCAAGACTCATGAGACCTTGACACAGTCCAGACTCCATGTGGGGTACAGGATTGAATATACATTTTCTCTCTGCTCTGTCCCTGTATTATACGCTGTTAATGGTACCCCTCTGTACATGTATATATTCTGTATATTTTTGTAACTCACTGTAACTACTGCTCTTTGTAACATGTTTAAGAGTATGTACATGTATATATGGTGTATATTTTTGTAACTTCTGTAACTACTGCTTTTTGTAACATGTTTAAGAGTATGCGCCCGGTTGCCCCAGGGCCTGGTTTTTTGCACTTTATAAATAAAATAAAATCAAAATCAAATCTGCTGCCTTCCAGAGACGCCGGGCCTTGTTGAGGGTCCTGGACCTGAAGTCCTCCCAGCGCTTCTTGACATGTTGTAAGTCGCGGACTGCCACCCCCTCCACGTTGATGGCAGTCACGATGTCCATCCAGATCCTGGTCCGTCCTTCATTGTCGGCGCGCGAACTTCCAAAGAGGGCATCATACTGCCCCAGGACTTGCTCCACCAGGACACCAACTTCCCTTTGGAGGTCCTGTCCAATCGGTGTTCCGGGTCCTGCGCATCACGCTAGAAGAGGCCACAGCAATCCAGACTAGACCAGCGCCCCCGTGGGAACCAGGTGAGCGTTACACTCGTCATCTTCCCCCAGGGGTCACAGACAGCCTTGCTAGAGCACTAGGGTACGAATTCCACCTAGTACCCTACCCCTTTCACCCCCAATTGCCCAGGACAATTGTTTACTGCAACTCCCATACGCACAACAACATCAGTGCCATGGTTGTGAGGCGACCTAGCGGTAAGGGAGACAAAGGTGGCCGACCTCCAAAAGGTGGGCGTGGTGGGCGCAGTAGGGGACGTGGCCAGGATTTGCAGGGTGCCCCTAGACCCCTATGTGTGGAGGACCAATCAGGGACACCCATGCCCCCCTCCCCCCCATGGTTGAGGGAAACGTGGCTGACACCATCCCAGCTCAGACCTTGTTGGACGAGCCCATTGTGACACCTGAGCCAGCACAGGATGACTCCCAGGCTGACTTCCAGGTCAGCAAGTCTAAGCCAAGTGTGTTGGTGCAAGTTGGTGTCACCAGGCCACATCATCTGCTGCCCCAAGTAGGCAGGGTGGGGAGGCTGCAGGGGCAGCTGCAGCTCTATCCACCCCAGCTCTGAGTCTCCCAGCTGGGACAGTGTCGGCCCTGGTCCATCAAACTGACGTTGCCCCTGCCAACATCACACTTCAGCCAATGCCTGCACCAAGTCCTATGGTCATTGTGCCTTCGCACACTCCCAGTACCCAGTCCACCTGCACTTATGCCCCTACTGCCCCTACTGACCAGAGCGGCGCAAGCCACTCAGGCTCTGCTCCACCTTTGAAGAAGAGGAAGAAGGGTGCTCTGGCACTACAGGCTGAGACTCCAGACACGGCTACACAGTCCGGCACGTCAAGGAAGCCTAGCTTTAATGACCCCAAACTTGATGCACTTGTGAGCTATGTGTCGGCACATAGCCGCGAAATGTTGGTGACTGCAGGGTGCAAGACCACACCTGGTCGACGTAGGGCACACTGGCAGACCATCGCGGACCGCATAAGTGCCCTTGGATTTGTAAGGCGCACAGCTGATGATTGCTACAAGCATGGAATCACCTGAAACGCGGAGCAAGGAACAAGCTGGCCTCAAATCATGCCGCTACTCTGGTGACTGGTGGTGGGTCTCCACAAGAGGACAACAAACTCACTGAACATGAGTATGTTGCTGGGACCTTTGTCACAGAGGAACAGATCCAAGGTGTGGGAGATCTACCTGATTACGACGCATTGTCCGGTGAGTGCCCATGCGTGTGTGTGTAATCCATGTGTATGTTGTTTGGGTGACGGGTTCTGATTGAGTGCCAGGTGAGGGTTTGTACTCCTGAGTGTTATGGGTCACCCGTTTGCTTCCTCCCATGCATTCATGTGCCTTGGATTTGGGTATGACTGTATCCCTTCTGCCCACAGTTGCCAATTAGGCCCACATTAGTGCACTTTACCTTGAACTGTCATCTTGCAACTACATTGTTCAGATTTTGTAAGTGTTCATTCAAGTAGATTATTTCCACTCTCCCATTTTTGCTACGCATTATTCTGCCCTATTGCAACATATGTGATATGCTTCAGTCATTCTTTACAGCCCACACTGGGCCACTATTTGTACCTGGTTATGTTAATAATTACACCATTCAGGCCGATGGAGTATTGGGCTGCAGACATTTTTTATTAGGGCTTTTTGCATGTGGAAGATGACAGATGTTTCCTGTAATGTTAAAGTGACCAACCATTGATCAGCCCACAATGACTGTGTTATTGGACACTGGATGTGTTTCAGTGTGTGGCACATGCATATTTTGCAACATTATTCAGCATCAATCTTCGCATCATGTCAATGTGACATGGATGTGTGACAGTACTCATTCACTGACATATTGCTGTAGTTTTGTAATTTACCGTGGATATGCTACATGACATCTGTGTGGTGGCATGTGTCATGTATGTGTATTGGACATGCCACTCACAGCCTGATGTGTGATGCCAGTGCTACATAACATGCTGCAAATGTGTTGCTTTTCCTTCTTGCTCTCCCCAGTGTCTGCCTTTTTGGCTCCACTTCCAACTCTTTGACAGTGCATGCATGGCAGGGTTATAGTCATGTGGGACATGTGTAAATCATGTACTGGATCTCTGGCTTGTCACGGCCTATGTGTGTGCTATGGCTGCCCCCAACTACGATACGGCACCTAGGGATTCGTACGTGTTTTGCTTGACTGAAGCGAGAAGGCACGGACGGTTTCAGCCACTGACGTTCCCGCTGGCCCAAAAAAAAGGGAAATTGTCCCTCGGAACACTCTAAAGCAACTTGAAGGTTCCAAATAGAGGGGGCCCACACTTTTATCGAAAGTGCCATTACATAATTCTTGGACACAAGATCTAAAGAAACCTGGGATGCTGGTGAAGAGAACAACATGGGTTAACTAACTTACACCCTTCGTATAAGTACAAATTCAAATGGCCACAAACGAGCCGACACCTTTGCTCACGTCTGTTTTGGATGGTCCAGTTGTTGTTGTTTCTTTCGCCATGAGGAAGGCAAAATTTGGAAATTAATTGCCAGACAAGTGGCTTATTTGCCGAAACGTGTTCTAGATGTCTGTGAATAATTTGTTTTTCTAATAAATCTCAACAGAACACTTTTGTGAAAGACACCTGCACGTTGGCAGACCTGTTCTAAGTTACAAATTGAGAAATTCACCGTAACTTGTTCTAAGTTATAATCCTTTTTTTAACCAACCATGATCTATTATGTTTTTCTTGTTAACGTTTAATGTTTTTTGGTTCAAATATTCTGTCACATTATTGTTTAATCCAAGATTGTTTAATAAGTGTTACAATGTTTTCACAGATTTTTTATATGTACTTTCTTATTGGTTTTTTGATCCAATTTGGACTTTCGTAAATACAAATATCAGAATAAAATAAAAACTTTCTTTTCTCCTTTTTTTCAACATTGTCTTGATTGCTTCTAAAGTTTGATATAGCCATCAAATTTGTTTTTTAGTGATATCATTATATGATACACTGTATATTTAAATTACTTTCTGAATTATTTAACCAGCATGTTGGTCCATTTTTGTTTTTTGATATATTGTTGTCCCGCCCCACTGCTGTGTTTGGGACACTCCCACAATTCTGTGTTTTCTTGCTATGGTGCTCATGCCTGTTTCCATTTGTTGTCTTTCATGTTTTTGCAGGTGATGACGCACTTGGTGCTGTTGAGGTTGAGGAGATGGTGCAGACCCAGGAGGAATCTCAGGCACGACCGGGCACCAGTGGGGGACGTGGTGTGGTGGTGGGTGAAAACCCAATGTTACTGCAGACCATACTGTCCAGGGGTGTCTCTGGGTGCACCTCCCCAGACCTCTATTCAGGTGCTGAGTCGGATGATGAGACTTATGTGCCGTCGCAGGTGAGTGTTTCTGGCAGGGATTCTGTTCTGTCCAACCAACCTGCACCAAGGGTAGAACCCTCTATGGGGATGTCAGTGTTAGTAGGTCCGCCTTTGGCGGTTACGGATGCAGGGTCACACTCCAAAGCATCTGATCCTGTTCCTGGGCCAGCAGATCAGAGGGAGAATGCAGTCCTGCAGCCTCAGGCAGTGCCAGCACAGCAAGGTGCAGTTAGCCTTGCCCCAAACAGGTGTGGTGCCCGTCGACGCGATGGCCGTGCGCCACCAGGCAATACTGTATGGGAAAACTCCATGTACGGTATGGCAACCCAACAGGCAGCATCAGTAGAAATGATGGCTCAGGCAATGGAGAGGGTGGCCACTTCCATTATCCCCCCTGAAAGGCAGATGGAGCAACAACAGCAGGCAACAGACTCCATTTGCCAATCACACAGGGAAGACATGTTGGTGTCCAACAGGGACCGACGGGCGGCACTGGAGACTCTGCGCGAATCCATATCAATAGAGTCCCAGGGCCACAGGGAAGCCCTGAGGGTAGAACTACATAACCTCAGGCAGGCTCTGGTTGAACTTGAGGCTTCCAGTAATTTAAGGGCAGAACAGCAGCTGGAGCTCGCTCTCAGCTGAGCTGCATGCAACACGTAAGGAGATCCGGGCATCACGTGAGGCCATGCGTGCAGAACTGCAGGCAACCCGTGATGTGCTGCATGGGGATCTCCGCACTTTAATCCTCCAGAATCAGACCTTCCAGACCCGCATGCTTGCTGCCATGGAGGACCATACTAGGGCTTTACGTGGGCTGCCTCCAGTAGTGCCACCGCCTCCTGATGCTGCAGCAGAGGATGAGCAGAG
Source organism: Ambystoma mexicanum (assembly GCF_040938575.1). Classification (NCBI taxonomy): domain Eukaryota; kingdom Metazoa; phylum Chordata; class Amphibia; order Caudata; family Ambystomatidae; genus Ambystoma; species Ambystoma mexicanum. The sequence continues at coordinate 728,143,818 of NC_090923.1, forward strand.
CGACAGCAGTTCTCCCACAATGGCATAGCCGTGCAGGCCATGAGCCCAAGGAGGTTTTTTTTTTCTCACAACATCCACGCAGGTGGGTGTTGGTGTGCACCCTTTCCTCGAACCTCCTGGGTGGCCTCCCCCATCCCCCTGGCCCCCACATGGCCAATTTTGATTTTAGATTTATTTTTTTTGGTTGTGACAGCTGAGTGTCCCTTATGTCATCATCATTTATTGTCAGCTGGTATGTGCCAGGGCTGTGTGCACTCCACAGGGGTGTGATTTTATGTGAAGTAATTAGCCACCAGCTGCATACGGGCTGCCTCACCACATGCCCTTCCCCCTCCCATGTGCAGCGGACGTGCATGTTGTTGGGGATGTGGGGGCACCACCATGTCCACCGGCAGGCCCCGGCGTGTTGCAACGTTGTGCAGGACACATGCTGCCACTATGATCCTGCACACTACTGGGGGAGCATATAACAGCTGCCCACCAGAGCGGTCAAGGGAGCAAAAGCATGACTTGAGCACTCTGAATGTGCGCTCCACTATGCCCCGGGTTGCAATATGGGCTGTGTTCTATCTTACCTCGGGTGGCGTGGTGGGTGGGGTTCCGAATTGGCGTCATCATGTGGGTGCTCAGAGGGTAGGCACTGTCCCCTGGGGAGGTGGTGATGGGTATCATTAGTGGGGTTGTGACATTACTCAGTATCAGACATGCATGAGTGTGCAGTGGCATTTATACTCACCAAGCAGCCATGTAACGCCATGCCGCCTAGCTTCTAGGTCCCGGTTTAGGGTTGACATTCTGTAAATTAAACTGTCGTGGGTGGACCCTGGATAGTTGGCATATACTGAGGTGATGATTCCCTTGGCATCACATACTACCTGCACGTTGATGGAATGCCAGTGCTTGCGGCTTCTATAGATGTGCTCAGATGCCCTGGGGGGATGTAGAGCCACATGGGTGCAATCAATGGCACCTAGCACTTTGGGGAATTGTGCTACCCCATAGAAATCCTGGACGGCAGCCTGCCTTTCTGCAGGTGTTCTGGGCAGGTATATGTGCCTGCGGACTGATGGGCATGCAGTCATGATGGCCAACAGCTGGTGTAGGCAGCATGACTGCGTGGCCTGTGACACCCCCCCACTATAGCACTTGTCTGCTGAAATGATCAAGTGGCAAAGAAGTGCAGTACATTAAGGACCTTCTCCAGGGGGCTGAGTGGTTGGGAGCACAGGGTGGGTGATGTGAGGTCATCCTCCCACTCACTCACCAGGTCGAGTATTATGTGAGGTGGAAACCTGTACCTCCCATACACCTCGTCATCAGGCATCCCAAAAAGGCTGGTTCTGGGTGTAAAAATTCTGGGCCTCACTATCCTCCTCCTGCGGTATCCCGCGAGCACTGCTGCTAGGAACGGTATATTCATCTTGGCGTCTGAGCTTGTTTGTTGTTTGTGCGCACTTTTATGCTGCGCGGGTCCACGTACGCCTGCTTCCTGGTGGCGTACGTGTTTCCGGATTAGCGCATCTTTTTTGGCGTACGCATTAGCCCCGTTCGTTTCCATGAATACGTGTTGTAGACGCGCGTGTGGGCGTTCCGTGCATTTACCTCCTGTACTTCCCCCGTGACGCCCACATTTTCACGCGTTGTCCCCCATTCTGCGTGTTACGCCCCCTGTTCCGCCTACTTTTGTTGTGTGCGCTGCGCTATGTGCGCTTTCGCTGTGCGCTTAGCACACGCTTTTTGGAGACATGTGCGCCAGTGTGCGCCACGCAGAATTTTAGCGCACATCCATGGATTTACACGCGCACGGACTTCCATGAATCGCTGTGCGCTGGTTTCGCTGTGATTTTCGCACTTGCACTGCGATTCGCACGCTCTCGCCGAAAATTTCAGCGCACATTAATTCCATGAATCGGCCTGTAAATCGCGGCCTTTAACATACAATGATAGCGAAGACTCATGACTCACTGCTGCCCCTGCGTGCATTTTTTTGCATCATTATTTATACTGTTTAAAGAGCACTGCTGGGCACACTTGAGTAGGTCCTCGTCGGTGTCGGAGGACCCAGGGAGCAGCAAACCAACTGCACGAGACATGCTCATCTGCTGGGTCTTTGGCCCCGAGGGCATAACTGTGCAATCCTTTCTTGGAATCTTAACATGCAACATTTTTCTTTTCATAATCTCTTTAACCATCAACAGTCTGTAATACAAGTATAATACTTTGCACGATTGGTCTATGTTAGGCAGAAACCTGTGCAGTTCCCTTAGGGACCACTGCAAAAGATTTAAGACTACAGGTGTTGGCAATAAACCCACTTGGTAGCAGTCTGTACCACCCAGATTTACCTGGTAGCTGTGGCTGAGCAGTCAGACTTCCCTCAAGAAGAGTTAGGCAGTATGCAGAGTATACACAATAGGCACTCAGGTACAATAATACAAGCAAACACTGACCAGAGATTTGGTATCAAAGTATGTAATTATTTATTTAAAAACACAGTTTGAAACACTCCAGCACTCTTATTGTAAAATATTCTAAATACAGTTACTATTGTAATATATACACCCCTATTCCCTTATCGGATATGTCACAGTAAAACACCACTTATTTTCATACAGAGGTGAGCGCTTAACTAGATTGCACTCCAATAAGTTTGTGAGAAAGGGGGGGAAAAAGACAGAATATGGAAAGGTACACCACTCTAAGGTTCAGGAACACTACAAGCAAGGCAGAAGAGCAAAAGTCACTGGTGAGCCAAAGTCCAAAGGCTGGGCCCACTCTTAGAGAGAGCAGAGCACAAATGCGTCCAAGATCACACAGTTACACTAGGCTTTGAAAGTCTTGCAGAGGGTTCAAAAAGGGTTTAGAGAGGCTTTAAGAAAGTTTAGCCAGGGTGTCCCAGACTAACCCAGGTTCGAAAGCCGGGGACTAAATCTACCCCGTACAGTCGGTAGCAAGGGAAGCCAGGCGGGACAAGGTACCTTAAGTGGGAAGGATCCTCCAGCGGTGGCAGTTGTTCCTGGTAGTGGGTGCAAGTTGCGTCGTCGTCCGGGGGAAGAGAAGATCTCGACTTGGAGGAAAGATGAAGGTTGTTGCACTACCAGGGAAGAAACCAGCCGCAGAGTTTTCCGGTTAAAGGTGGTACCTTTGTTTCGCGGTTGTGGTAAAACGTGGTATCCGGGGTGCTTGGCACGGGCAAGACGGCCACGAGATACGTCGGGAAAGCGAAAAGACGGTGAAACTGGCTATCCCCACCAGTCAAAGGAAGAAGACTCTCCGGCGGGAGATCTCCTCTGTCGTTGGGAAAAGTGGTGAGGCAGTCCAGCAGGGCTCCACCGGTGGTGGTGTCGTGGCAAGTCGGCTCAGCTTCTCCCTCGTCAGATTCTTAGGTCCTGTGGCGACTTCTGAAGTTCCAGTCCCCAAAGCCCTGCTTTTATGCAGCAAACCCCCATTCACTCAGCCTAGCTGTTACTCAAACATGCTAAGTGGTGAGCCGGCCGGCTCACCACTTGGGCCAATCAGGATGGAGTGCGACTTGAGTTGCCTAGGCAACTCAATCCAGGGTGCCTAAATTCCCCTCCACCCCTCCTAAGTACCCCAGACAGAGTGGCACCACTTTGGAGGGCTTCTGTGGAGAAGCCCGCCAAATAGTGGAACAAAGGGCTCAACTTGGGTTGGAGTCACAGAAGAGAACACAAACGCCATTTTAGAATCAAGTTTTGGCAAAAAATACCAACCGGAGAATTAATATTAATTAAATAAACCGGCGGTATGTTCAAGGATACTGTAAATAATTAAATAAAGATAGTAGCCTAAAACAATGGGAAATCCCATAGGAAAATATTCGCGGTTGAATATAAAAAAGTAGTATCCACTGCCACCAGCCAAAACTCGATCAGGGCGGACGGAGACGTGCCCCCTCGACTAACAGACCCCGGGGCAATTGAATTGCCCCAGCCAGTACGTCCACAATATGATGGTTTGTACTGGTTCTGTTCAGAATTTAAGACTAGTAAAGTCAATGGTGACTTTGCATGCCCTGGGAGACTGTAGTCAGTCCCAGGGAATGGAGTCTATACTGGGGGGTCACTATGACACCCCTGTGTTACTGCACGGAGGGTGCTGTGTAACACACATCACAAAAACACATGAAGCCCTATGGAGTAACAGACCCCATAGCCCATTAAACACATCTAGATTCAAAGAAACACACTTAAATCATGCCCAAGAGTGAGGGTAAAAGAGTCTCACTCTTGGCAGGAGAAAAAAATAAACCCCAAAAATCCAGCAAAGATGCTGGGGGACTCAATAGGTTAGGAAATTCTGCCTAAACAGAGAATTCTCCCTAACACTCGCCCCCCCACCCCCAGACTAAGGGACAGGAGGATTTAATCCACTCCTGGATGAACCTCATACCTCTAGTCGATGACATACATCCTAGAGAGTCCATCAGCATTTTGATGGTGACACCCTGACCTGTGCTCAATGGTGAAATCAAACCCTTGCAGGCAGATTGACCATCTCAATAGTTTTGGATTTTCTCCCTTCATTTGCATTAACCATCTCAAGGGTTGGTGGTCAGTCTGAATGACAAAAGTAGAACCATACAAGTATGGCCTAAACTTCTTCAGTGCCCACACAATAGCAAAGCATTCTCTTTCTATTGTTGCCCACCTTGTCTCAGGATCCTTCAGCTTACGGCTGATGAAGCAAATGGGGTGCTCTCTACCCTTCTCATCCAGTTGGCTTAGGACTGCATCTATACCTACATTGGAAGCATCAGTTTGTACAATGAAAGTTTGGTGGTAGTCAGGAGCTCTCAATACTGGAGCTTGGCAAAGAGCTTTCTTTAGTTTTTCAAAGGCCTGATTGCACTCCTCATTCCATTTGACCTTTTTAGGGGATTTTGGAGAGGAGATTACATTCAGTGGAGAAGCTATGGTCCCATAGTTCTCAATGAAATTCCTGTAGTACCCAGTGAGGCCTAGGAAGGCTCTCACTTGGGTTTGAGTAGTAGGTGTTGTCCAATTTTGCACAGCTTCAATCTTGCTGAGCAAAGGCCTTATTTCTCCACCTCCTACCTCATGCCCAAGGTAGACCACCTTACTTTGACCTATCTGGCATTTACTTGCCTTGATAGTCAAATTGGCCTGCCCAAGAGCCTGCAAAACATGTACTAGGTGGTTCACATGATCCTCCCAGGAGTGGCTGAAGACTGCAATGTCATCCAAGTATGCCATGCAGAAGTCCTCCATCCCAGCCAGAACTTGGTTCACCATCCTTTGGAATGTAGCAGGTGCATTTTTTAATCCATAAGGCATGACCTTAAACTGGTACAAGCCAACTGGGGTGGAAAATGCAGTTTTCTCCTTGGCATGGCCTGTCAAGGCTATTTGCCAATAGCCTGACGTAAGGTCAAATGTGCTGAGGTACTTGGCTGCACCAAGTTTATCCACCAACTCATCTGTCCTGGGTAAAGGGTGGGCATCAGTCTTGGTGACTGCATTTAGAGCTCTATAGTCCACACAGAATCTCAAGTCTTTGGATCCTGCCTTTGGTACTAACACAACTGGGCTAGACCATGGGCTAGTAGAGGGTTCTATTACCCCGAGATCAAGCATCTTCTTGACCTCCCCCTTGATATGGGTTCTCACATTTTCTGACATTCGGTATCCTCTGCTTTTGACTGGCAGACAGTCACCAGTGAGTTTTTCGTGCTGTCCCCAAGGGGTCAAGCCTGGTGAGAGTGAGAACAGGGAGGCAAACTGATTTAACATAGATTTGCACTCCTCTTGTTGCTCAGGTGTCAGATCTGAAGAGAGATTGACTCCTTCAATTTTTTCATCTAAAGGTACACCTCTGAGGAGATCAGGGAGAGACTCACTCTCTTCTTCCTCTGCTGCTGAAGGTAGAAGTAAGGCTCCTACTTCAGGTCTGGAGATGTACGCTTTCAGTCGGTTGGTGTGGAAGACTCTAGGAGTTTCCCTGGGTCTGCCCAGATCCACCAGATAGTTGACCTCTCCAAGTTTTCCCACAACCTTGAAGGGTCCCATCCATTTGTCTTGCAAGGCTCACTGCCTTGTTGGGAGCATAACGAGAACTAGCTGGTCTTGAATGAACTCAACCATGTTAGCCTTTTGATCATGCCAATGCTTGACCAAAGCTTGTCCAGCTTTCAGGTTATCACTAGCTTCTGCCATCACGTGTGACATTCTCCTTCGGATACCTATCACATAGTCAGTCACTCTGACTGGCTTGAGGGGAGGAGCGCCTTCCAATCCCTCCTTAATCAGGGCCAATGGACCTCTGACCGGATGGCCATAGAGAAGTTCAAAGGGTGAATAACCTACTCCCTCTTGAGGGACTTCTCTATAAGCAAAGAGAAGGCATGGCAGTAGAAGGTCCCACTTTCTTTTCAGAGGTTCCTCTAAAGCACCTATCATGCTCTTCATGGTTCTGTTAAATCTTTCTACCATCCCATTGGTTTGGGGGTGGTAGGCGGTTGAGAACTTGTAAGTAACTCCACAGGTTTTCCACATGGCTTTCATGTAGTGGGACATAAAGTTTGACCCCCTGTCGGATATTACTTCCTTAGGAAACCCAACCCTGGTAAAAATACCAAGTAGGGCCTTAGCCACAGCCGGAGCTGTGACAGTTCACACAGGTATTGCCTCAGGGTATCTAGTAGCATGATCTACTACAACAAGGATAAACCTGTTGCCTGAGGAGGTAGGGGGATCAAGGGGACCAACAATGTCAATCCCTACCCTCTCAAATGGGACTCCCACAACTGGGAGAGGCACTAATGGTGCCACATTCTTGGCGCCAACCTTACCAGAAATTTGGCAGTTATGGCAGCTCTTGCAGAACTTATCTACTTCGGCCCCCATTTTTGGCCAATAGAAGTAGAGTGAGAGCCTTTCCTTGGTCTTCTTGAAACTCAAGTGACCAGCCAAAGGAATCTCGTGGACTAAGTGCAAGAACTGTTGTCTGTTTTCTTGAGGTAGTGCAAGGCGTTTGTAGTCTCCAGGTTCAGACTCAGTTGGTTCACTGTAGAAGAGGCCATCTTCCCAGTGCAACCTATACTTTCCAGGCTCTTGCCCATCAGCCTGAGCAGCTGCCTGTTGGCGGAGACCCTCCAGAGTTGGACATTCTCTTTGTCCCTTACAGAAATCTGCCCTGCTGGCCCCACCTTCTGCCAGTAAAGACTTCAGCTCAGGATGGTCCTCAGGGTCTAGATCTCCAATAAGTTCTTGTCCTCCCACTAGCTCTTCTTCAGAGTCTAGTTCAACCATACAGGGTTGTACCTCCCTCTCAGCCTCAGCTGGAGGTGGAGTTACATGTGTAACTGTTGGAAGCACTGGAGTGCTTGCTGCTGACGTTTTCCTAGGAGTCTTGGGTTGCCCCTTTGCTCCGGATCTGGTAGTTACTGCAGTGAGTTGCTCCAGTGGTAAAGGAGTGATCTCTGTCATCATCTCCTGAGATAACCCTCTCAGGGTTTTCTCTCTTGCAGGTTTTGTGAGCTCCTGTAACCTTTTACTAGGTGGTCTGGGGGTATGTGACACAACTCCAAGAGCTTTTAGGTCATTACCCAACAGAACCCTACCTGGCACTTCACATTGTACACTGACAGGTATTTTTACAGCCATGTCATTACACTGGATGAGAACTGGTAACTGGGGACACATCTGCACAGGCCCTCCAGCTAACTTGGTGAGGCATTTGGGTGCCTTAGCAACATCCTCTGCCTTGAAAAAGGATTCATCCACCACAGTTATGCTGGCCCCAGTGTCTCTAATGGCAGGGGTCTCCTGACCATTCACCTGGACACTGTCTTTATAATACTCTTTAGTATTATCTGGGATAGAATTATACACATCTAAATTCTGTTGTTCCCACAACCCCAGAGAGACTAAAGAAACACTGGCTGAGACTCCAATGGGTTCATCAGCCAGCAGTAGAAAGTTTCCACTTGCCATTGGGACTTCCTCTTCTGGAGCGAAGGCTAAGGAGGCAAGTTGGATCCCTGAAGGTTTACCCTTGCATCTGGGATCTCCTTTCACATGGTCAGTAGAGCCACAAACAAAGCTTTTACCAAATGCCTTCTGGAATGGAGGCTTGTTCTGACCTCCCTCTGGTTTGGCACCAGAGGAGACACTATTCTGCTGTGGTTTCCCTGGTGGCTTACCCTTCTGGTTTTGTTTGGGGCCCTCTTTGGAATTTGCAGTATTAGAATTCTCTTTGGAGTCCTTTTTAGGCTGTTTCCCCTCATCCTTTTTCTGATTTACCCCAGAATCCTTGTGAGTGGCCCTGTTGGCAACCCACAAGTCAGCAGCCTTAGCTAGTTTTCGGGAATCTAATTCCTTTGAATCAGCCAAGTGCTGTCTGAGCTCAGGAGAGCAGGCATCATAAATTGACTCCAACATAGAAAGATTCTTCATACCTTCATAAGTGTTCACTTTGTAACCCTTAATCCATCACTCTAAGTTTTTCAACCCTTCACTCACGCAGGTAGCCCAAGGGGTACCATCATGCTTTTGGAGGGTTCTAAACCTCTTAAGATACTGGGAAGGGGTCTTCCCAAATCTAGCTATCAGAGCTAGTTTCACACATTCATACTCTTTCCTATCCTCCTCCCCCAACTCCATTACCACATCAGTTGCAACAGGGGGAAGCCTAGAGGACAACCAGGTGAGTAAGTAATTTCCTGCGATGTTCTGGAGCCCATGATTATATTCAAACAGAGACAACCAATCCAACACATCCAACTTAGGCTCATACATACCAACCAATTCTTTAGGCATCCGGGGTCTTTTAGGACTGGAATTTCTAGAGGAGCCAGAGAGAGAAGCATTTTCGACAGATAATTTCTTCATTTCTAGCTCATGCTTGAGCTCAATTTCCCTTAGCCTTAGTTCTTGATTAATTTCCTGATGTCTCTGTTCAGCCAGAGTATTCAGTCTCTTGAACTCTAGTTCAAGTTTCATTTTCTCTAATTCGAGATATTGAGGACTTAGTGTGGGACTTGGCAAAGGCCCAGTAGGTACAGCAGGTAGAGCAGACAGAGGCCTAGGGGGGGGGGACAGTCACAGCAGCCTCACCCTCCTCTTCTGACTCTTCCTCAAGATTATCAACATTTTGATCAATATCCATTTCTATACTGTTATCTACATTTTCTGGCATGGTAGGTTCCTCAGACCCATCATCCAGACTTTGGTTAGCTAACAACCTTTCTATTAATTCCATTTTCTTGCCTTTAGTCAGGAGATTCTTATGCTTACATAATACTCTTAAACAATCAGCAGTTTTTGTAGCAAGGGACTCTTGACTATAAGTTTCCATAGTTGACATGTTAGAAAGATTACTTTTTCAGTGCTAAGCTTTGTGGTTAGTTGTACTAAGGTATCCTAAAGCACTCTAAAGTGTATACTCAATACAAATCCCACCGCTGTACACCAGTGTTAGGCAGAAACCTGTGCAGTTCCCTTAGGGACCACTGCAAAAGATTTAAGACTACAGGTGTTGGCAGTAAACCCACTTGGTAGCAGTCTGTACCAACCAGATTTACCTGGTAGCTGTAGCTGAGCAGTCAGACTTCCCTCAAGAAGAGTTAGGCAGTATGCAGAGTATACACAATAGGCACTCAGGTACAATAATACAAGCAAACACTGACCAGAGCTTTGGTATCAAAGTATATAATTATTTATTTAAAAACACACAGTTTGAAACACTCCAGCACTCTTATTGTAAAATATTATAAATACAGTTAGTATTGTAATATATACACCCCTTTTCCCTTATCGGATAAGTCACAGTAAAACACCACTTATTTTCATACAGAGGTGAGCGCTTAACTAGATTGCACTCCAATAAGTTTGTGAGAAAGGGGGGGAGACAGAATATGGAAAGGTACACCACTCTAAGGTTCAGGAACACTACAAGCAAGGCAGAAGAGCAAAAGTCACTGGTGAGCCAAAGTCCAAAGGCTGGGCCCACTCTTAGAGAGAGCAGAGCACAAATGCGCCCAAGATCACACAGTTACACTAGGCTTTGAAAGTCTTGCAGAGGGTTCAAAAAGGGTTTAGAGAGGCTTTAAGAAAGTTTAGCCAGGGTGTCCCAGACTAACCCAGGTTCGAAAGCCGGGGACTAAATCTACCCCGTACAGTCGGTAGCAAGGGAAGCCAGGCGGGACACGGTACCTTAAGTGGGAAGGATCCTCCAGCGGTGGCATTTGTTCCTGGTAGTGGGTGCAAGTTGCGTCGTCGTCCGGGGGAAGAGAAGATCTCGACTTGGAGGAAAGATGAAGGTCGTTGCACTACCAGGGAAGAAACCAGCCGCAGAGTTTTCCGGTTAAAGGTGGTACCTTTGTTTCGCGGTCGTGGTAAAACGTGGTATCCCGGTTGCCGGGGTGCTTGGCACGGGCAAGACGGCCACGAGATACGTCAGGAAAGCGAAAAGACAGTGAAACTGGTTATCCCCACCAGTCAAAGGAAGAAGACTCTCCGGCGGGAGATCTCCTCTGTCGTTGGGAAAAGTGGTGAGGCAGTCCAGCAGGGCTCCACCGGTGGTGGAGTCGTGGCAGGTTGGCTCAGCTTCTCCCTCGTCGGATTCTTAGGTCCTGTGGCGACTTCTGAAGTTCCAGTCGCCAAAGCCCTGCTTTTATGCAGCAAACCCCCATTCACTCAGCCTAGCTGTCACTCAAACATGCTAAGTGGTGAGCCGGCCGGCTCACCACTTGGGCCAATCAGGATGGAGTGCGACTTGAGTTGCCTAAGCAACTCAGTCCAGGGTGCCTAAATTCCCCTCCACCCCTCCTAAGTACCCCAGACAGAGTGGCACCACTTTGGAGGGCTTCTGTGGAGAAGCCCGCCAAAAAGTGGAACAAAGGGCTCGAATTGGATTGGAGTCACAGAAGAGAACACAAACGCCATTTTAGAATCAAGTTTTGGCAAAAAATACCAACCGGAGAATTAATATTAATTAAATAAACCGGCGGTATGTTTTAGGCTACCGTAAATAATTAAATAAAGATAGTAGCCTAAAACAATGGGAAATCCCATAGGATAATATTCGCGGTTGAATATAAAAATTAGTATCCACTGCCACCAGCCAAAACTCGATCAGGGGTGACGGAGACGTGCCCACTCGACTAACAGACCCCGGGGCAATTGAATTGCCCCAGCCAGTACATCCACAATATGATGGTTTGTACTGGTTCTGTTCAGAATTTAAGACTAGTAAAGTCAATGGTGACTTTACATGCCCTGGGAGACAGTAGTCAGTCCCAGGGTATGGAGTCTATACTGGGGGGTCACTATGACACCCCTGTGTTACTGCACTGAGGGTGCTGTGTAACACACATCACAAAAACACATGAAGCCCTATGGAGTAAAAGATCCCATAGCCCATTAAACACATCTAGATTCAAAGAAACACACTTAAATCATGCCCAAGAGTGAGGGTAAAAGAGTCTCACTCTTGGCAGGAGAAAAAAATAAACCCCAAAAATCCAGCAAAGCTGCTGGGGGACTCACTAGGTTAGGAAATTCAGCCTAAACAGAGAATTCTCCCTAACAGTCTACGACCCTGCTTACAAACCAAATCAATATTGCTGGGGTACTTTTGCTAAGCCACACATTTAAATTCATGGCGCGATTGAAACGGAGGAGAAGCAAAATACAGCCTCAGCCTAACAGGCATAACAGGCTACTTCAGCAGGCCACTTCGCACGGGTGCACGCGCATGCGCGAGCGCCCGTTCCTTTTTGAAAACTCACGTGGGCTGGTGGCGTGGCCACCGTATAGGATGACAAAAGTTCACGAATTAGGCTAGTATACAACTAGTAATGTTCTGTTTGATACAACAGCACAAACTGTTGAAATCCATTTTGTATGAACGTGTTCTTACACTCTTCTATGCAGATGGATTCAAACTGTTCCAACACGTATTCAATCCGGCAGGGGTCCCCCAGGCATAACAGCCCACTTCAGCAGGCCACTTTGCACGGGCGCGCTTAATTACAACAGTATAACATTCGCTAGACACACTTTCTAAAAATCCTAAAATGTCAATTGTCAGTGATGTTTCATTTAAGTTTACAATGCGAATCCATTGTTGATCAGCAGACCAAGGTCCCACATTCTTAATACATCGATACAGTTTTTCATGCCACCTCTTCTCCAACATTGGGCAATCAACAGATAGATACCTAAGTGTTCCCAACTCGTTTTGGCAGTGCTGACATACTCTTGTGCTTAACTCTTGGCCACATTGCCTGCCCTGAACATCCCTTGTTAGGAAGAGGTTACGTTTCAGTTTTAGTGCTTTAAAGTGAAACTCTCTTGAGGGGTGCTTCTTCAGATAAGGTGCTAAATAATTCATATGTTTTAAGCTCCTCAAAATGATAATTGAAACATCAATAGTTCAATAGAAGCAGCCTGTTCTTGATCCATTCGGATTGTTGCAATTTTAATTTCACTTTATTCAGGTTGCACATCAATTCCTCAGCGGTTGCTTGTGTCCTTAACAAGGACTCCTCAGTTATTCAAGCCTATAACAATTTTCATGTACGATTTTCTTTTAGCTCTTGACCCATCTTAATGTGCATAGATGCCCTTGGGGGGTTCAATACAAGCGCATAAGTTTGCAACACCTTCCATTCCACTAAAGATCCCAAGGGCAGCATCCCCAATTTGTTTCTTATTGCTGCCTTAGATAACGAGCTTGGAAGGTGGCATACCCTTCTCGATAGGAGAGCCTCCAGCCTTGACCAGTCTGCTCTTGTATTCAGATGTTCCACCCTAAAAATCAATTTTGGGACTAACTTCTGTTTATAGAGTTTTACCATAGGAAGTGTAGAAAAACGACCAAACTCATGGTCAAATAACATAAGTTGGGACGCGGCGACCAAAAACGCGGCTTTATACCTTTTGTTCACGTCCGCCATAGAGTTTCCCGAATTTACCAAACTACCCAGATATTTAAATTCTTCCACCACTTCCAATGGCTGACCATCATCAAACCATTTAAAGGACTTCCGTTTGACATTTGGCGCCTTCAAGATCAATACCTTTGACTTGGATACATTTAACTTGAGGTCCAAATCTACCAGGAATCAATATACTTTGTATGAAGCATGTTGCAGTCTGCTTGGTGTTCTATCAAATAAAATGATATCGTCTGCATAGTTTAAATATCGAATTTTAGTTTGACCTAAAAGCAGGGGGGTTAGATCGTATACCTTCCTAGCCGACTGCCATATTTTCTATATAAAAGATAAACTAAAAAGGCACCAAGACACATCCTTGGCATAAGCTTTAGGTTGTATCTATCCAGCTCGTAGTTGACCCCTTTATGTCTAGTGTCACCCTTATTTTCGTGTCTCTATGCAGAGCTGAAAGGATATCAATTAATGCCACTAGGCACCAACATTCATATAATTTCACCCAGAGTAGTTCCGATTCAACCCATCGAAGGCCTTGCTAATGTCCAAAAAAGCTAACTATAGAGATTGCTTTTGCTCCTGCACCTGGGAGTCCAATGTCCATGATGGAGGGATTACTTTCAATAACAAGACATTATTAAACAGAGCAGAGATAATCCCTGCCCACAACCTCGGGTCTGATTTAAACGCGATATTCGATAACCCGTCAGGCCCTGGGGCATTTGAGTTTTTGCTAGCCTTAATCAGAGTAATTATATCATCCATATCGCAGGATGCAGCCCCAACCCAGTTGGTCATATGCAAGACAGGGGCAATAACTGCTTCTGCCCTGTAAAAGTTCCCGAAATGCTCTACCCAGGATTCCTCTGACATGGGTTGCACCTGCAAATATGGATCCATCCCATCCAACATTATTAATCACCAGAAGTTATCTGTCCCACCGCTCATTATGCAACCCAACATTTTCTTTGTGTCCTTTATGGACATCATAAACCTATGACCCCTGAGCCAGTTGTTATGCTTCGACGTCAGGGTTTTTATTTGTTGTATAGGAGCAAAAATATCTTTCTTCAATATTCTAATATTATTTCTTAGCTCTTTCTTACATTACATTACCCCTCTGTCAAATGCATGTGTGTGGATTTGCAAGGACTCCTTTCTCCATCTGTCTAGAGGTAGTGAGGTTTCCCAACATTCATCGAACTATAGGCTCAAACTACGCTGGACTACACAGTCAAGCGGGTTTCTCTAGGAGCCTCAGTTCAATAAGATCATTAAATCTATCTGCAATTTTATACTGCCAAAGAACACTGTGGTCCTTTGTGTTAACTGACACTTCGAGACCTCTACCATCTTTTATTACCTGGCATAGGACCATATCATCATTGCATGGTCGCTCAAAGGCGACCTCTGCACGTTCAGAGAGCCACACCCGGCAAGCAAATCCAATGACACAAAGATATAGTCTATTGTGGAGCGCCAAAGCGAGTTGTGCCAGGAGACGGTTGGAGGGATATTAGGGTCTAGTACCCCATTCAGTGGCACCAGATCCCACAACGCTAATTCTTGTTGAATTACCCTTCCATTGTGTAGTTTTTTGTTGTTGGATGCCCTCCTGCCCCCTGGCTTGGCTCCTGGTATCAGCCCTCATCCAAACATTCTGAGTTAAAACCCCCAACCACAATAGCATAGGCACCTTCTTCAGGGGTCTCCCCCAAAATAAGATTTTTTTAAAAATCATAAAATCATCAAGGGATACACAGTCGGGATTGAAATACATGTTTAATAGGAGACACTTGGAGAACTTATCCGCCTCTTGCGACCTCCCAGAAAGTAGTGTGACCAGCATGTCTTTTTTTCCCCACAATACCCTGGTTGTGCTTTATTCATGTTCGCAGCCCACCATATGGGCGCCCTCTTATGCCTTGTTCGGCCTTGATTGCCAATACCTCATACCCATCCATGATGAGGAGTTCACATAAGTGTTTCCTGGAGACACACTATGGGGAAAGTTCTCAACTGTTCCTCATTATTTGATATGTTGGTAAACCCCCCAGAGTTCCAGGACAGAATAGACATTAAAGCCACTCATTCTGAATGCTCTCTACTAAATGAGCCACTATGCAGCGAGCTTACACTATCTTCATCCACAAACACAACTTGCTTAATATTCGCTGGAGTTAATCAACCGTAAAGTTAAGATCTCTGAGAACACACTCAAAATATGCTGCTAAATTAAGGGGCTATTGTCATATTCTTCAAATATGCAGGCTAGGTAGACATAGTGTAAATCCTCCTCTACCTTAACTTTAGTTATTTGTCTTTTCTCTTTCCGCCCACCGAGTTTGTGTAGCTGATCTATTCTCTGTGTCCCTTTATAGCACTGCAACTGGGTCCTTGGCTCAGCTACTCTAGATACTTGATCCCTTTCCTCTGGTCTCTGCATAATAGCCTTTCTTCTATCTTCCAGGGACATAAAAATAGGGAAGGCCTTCTTCGGAGGAGCCACCGAGTTATCTTGGCTGCTTTGGGATGCTATTTCGTACTGCTGCGAGCTCCCATTACAGTCTTGCCATTTTGCTATGGTCAGAGTATGACACTTACCCTCCCCCATTCTAATCCAGCTTTCCTTGGACCTGCTAGCCCCACATTCAGAACCATGTTCAACTTTGTGCTCTACAAAACTTAGGACACTTGGGTGTATAGAAATATCACTCAAATTAAAAGCGTCATTATTCTAGGCGATTGATAGCATAAAACGTATCATAGTTTCCTAGTCTTTAGGAATAGAATCAACATTTAAGAGAACACCCTTTTTTTCAGCTTCCAGGCCGATTAGTTTCATTCTTTTATTTTTCCTGCTTCAACCATTTAGGTGGTGTACTGGAGCTACCAGCAAACTCATCTACCTTTAGCCTTTGCTTCTGCAAAAACCTTCTTTAGCCGTTATTTGAATGCTTCTCAAGAGCCTTTCAGTTTCATTTCATTGAGTCCAATAGGCGTGATGAAACAGTGAAAGATAGTTTGTCAATCATTGTTCATTCAGGTCCTGGTTAGGATCCCCCAGTCTCCCCTAAGTTAAATAGAGGTTTCAGCATGCAGTCTTCTGTCTCCAATATCAAATCTTTTCTGCATTCCTCAGACCCCATGACCTGGTTCAGAGATTTTTCCACCTGATTTTGTATGATTGAGGATACTAAAATGTTATGATGTCCAGAGTCTATATGGTGGTGCAGTATGACCTCGGCGACCTCTTCATTGTGAGCTTTATGGTTGGCACGTATTCACTGGTTAGATTTAAAATCAAGTGAGAGCCACCCGCATTTACCCAATTTGTGGGAAACTGCCAGGCCATTCCCCTTCTCACCTCAAAAGACGACTTATTCCATCGTTATCAACACCTGCGTTGGTTAGAGGGGTCAACCCTAGAATTGAGAAACTGTTTAGTCCCTCGCCCTCTGTCCTGTTATACATTAAGGGTCTGTAATACATCGAACATGGAAGGTTTGGAACCGATGGAAGAACACCTAAGATGGATGCTAGAAGGTTCGTGTGGCGGTCTATGCCCCATCCAAGATGGCCGCCAGCACGTATTTATGCACAACGCTTCAGTGCTCCGATGCGTTGTATCAAAGTACTTTCGTATCTTCCCAGCGCTGTGTTTCTGAACTCTCGCTACCTATTATTGCTTCCTGTTGATTATTCATCTCTCTTCTTCGACTATTTTACACCACGGTTTATGTACCTTTTTTTGGGTAGCTTTCCTTATAACGGTTGGATCCCTGTTAATCGCACTTTGAGGTTTGCTCTTTAACTCCTTTTATCTTTCCTTCCCTGCTACGTCTGTTGTTTACTTTCGCCTTGCCTTCCACTTTCATTTCATTTCATATTGTTCCTATTTATTTTACTTACACTGTTTTCTTCCACCTGGATTTTCTTCTCTCGAGTGGCAGTCTATCCTTTCTAGGCTGTTACTTACCGGGTTGTCGGTTCGCCGTCTTGCCGTTCTTCGACCATCCGGCCATTATCCTGTGCTCCTTGTGTGCCTTATCTACTAATCCTTCACATCTACAGTCGTGCACCTTCAATTCCTTCGGCACCACTGGCTACTTGGAACTGACTTTTGGACAAGATCTCTCAGTTCTCTCTATGTACTCTTACGGTCCTTATCATCTTACCCTTGCTTTTGGAGAGAACTACTGTATGGACATTTGGTACCAGAGTGCATACTACACAGAAGAGAAAACCGGACTCGCTTCTACTCTTCTACACAACCTGAAGAAGACCATTCACACAGGGTTTTTTCAGCTTACGGCTTTTCCCCTGGAATAGCGGGTTGACTCCTGAGAGGCTTCTGGGATTTGGTTCCTATCCGGTCACGGTGGCCTCCAGGGAGTCACGCCCGTATTTGCATCAAAAGAAGAGTAAAGATACCAGAAAGACACGAAGGAAAAAGAAGACGGAACTCCAAGAAGACTCCGCCGGTGATTTAGGTGAGGAGGAGTTGGAAAGGAGGGGAACTAAGGTTGCAAGTTTTGACAGTATACAACGCCAAAAGACAAAGAGGATGGCCACTCCAGAACAGGTTCAAGAAATGTGTAACACCATTCAAGCGCTACGATTCGATATGCAGAATCTACAGGCTGAAAATCAGTGTCTTCGTCAGCAAGTAGCTACCCGAGATGAAGGAAGAGGTGGACTACCACTGATGCCCCTATCCATTCACAAATTTGATGGAAACCCTAAGGGAATGAAGGAATTTCTCGATGCTAATACCGTGTATTTCTCTTTCAGAAGGAGGAATTTTGAGTCAGGAAGATCACGGGTTGGATTCCTGATAGCTAACGGGTAGTGCACCTCTAGTTACTTCTGATGATCCTTCGGTAAATGATTGCGACTTATTTGTTCGCAATTTCAAGACAAGGTTCGAAAGACCAGAGGTTCAGTACTCTACCTATGAGGCCCTTATGGACGTCAAGCAAGGGAACCAAGACGTACAGACTTATATATCTCACTTCCAAGGTTTGGCAAGTTTAGCAGGATGGCCAGACACTGCGCAGCAGACCATATTTCGAAGAGGGTTGCACGAAGATATAAAGGATGAGTTGGCACGTGTCGAAAGACCTGGGATGTTCTCTGATCTGGTGTCCTTGGTACTCCGGATAGAATTCAGGTTGAATGAGAGACGCCAGGAGAAACGGAAGGGCCGAGGACTCCAATGGAGCCACCAAACTGGTGCACAACTGGTGATCGTGTGTCTGCAGAGGAACCAATGCAGATAGGTGCAACCAAAAGACCCCTATCTGCTAATGAGAGAAGATGCAGAAGATAACGCAATTTGTGCATGTTTTGTGGGTCTTCAGTTGAAAGATTGTACAGAGATTCCATCTCGGCGTTTGGGAAACGCGCAACCCAGAGTCTACGCAAGGGAGACTACGGGGAAGGTGGCACAAACCCTTGCAACACCACTAACACAGGAGAAGACAACCGACTGATGATATTTCAAGTATCATTGACCCCTACTCATGGAACCTCGATTCCGGTATTAGCCATGTTGGACTGCGGTGCTGCAGGCAACTTTATTGACTCCTCATGGGCACAAGACAAGGGGATTCCGCTCAGGCAGAAGAGGAAGCCCATTCCTGTGGAAGGTGTTGATGGACGCCCATTGTTGTCAGGACCTGTTACTATGGAAACATTACCCTTACAGGTAACCATGGAGGATCATACCGAAGAGATAATCTTAGACGCTATCAGGGCTGCTCACTTTCCGGTCATACTTGGCATCTCTTGGTTGAGACTTCACAACCCTTCTATTGATTGGAGTGCTAATCGACTGAGTTTCAATTCAGATTTATGCGGAAGGAATTGCATTAACGAGCAACTGGTTGAAGTTCCTGCTTACTCAATCAACCAGTCTACTGTTTCTATTTCTGCCATTCCCATCCAGTATCAAGAATGCAAAGAGGTATTTGAAGATGTTGTTTCCAAACTCCTCCCACCTCACCGACCTGAGGATTGCAGGATAGACTTAAAGGAGGAAGTCTCACTATCCTTCGGTAGGATGTATCCGTTGTCCCAGCAGGAACGGACTGCCTTGAAAGAATATCTGGACTCCAATCTTCAGAACGGTCTGACTCGGAAGTCAAGATCCTCCGGAGGTGCATCACTTTTCTTTGTAGCCAAGAAGGGAACGAAAGGACTACGCCCATGTATAGACTATCGAGAACTAAACAGAATTACTGTCCGGGATCGTTATCCCATGCCCTTGATAAGGGACATTCTCGAAGCTGTTAAGGACTCAAGATCTTCACAAAGATCGATCTACGCAGAGCATACCACTTACTCAGTATCCATGCAGGCGATTAATGGAAAACCGCCTTCCGAACACCGTTGGGGTTGTTGAATATTGTGTGATGCCGTTTGGATTAGTCAACACCCCATCGGTGTTCCAGCAGTTCATGGACCACATTTTCGCTGATATGCTAGGAACTTCTGTAGCAGTGTACTTAGATGATATTTTGATCTACTCCTCCACACTAACAGAACATCGGAACCTTGTTAAGGAAGTACTGCAGAGGCTCAAGGACAATCGTCTGTACGCTAAGGTTGAGAAGTGTACCTTTGAGGCAGCCGAAGTACCTTACCTCGGCTTTATCTTATCCTCAAATGGAATACGGATGGATCCGGATACAGTAAAGGCCATTCTCAGGTGGCCAGAACCTTCTTCTCCTAAGGATATTCAAAGATTTCTTGGTCTGGCTAATTTCTACCGTCGTTTCATTCCTCACTTCTCGGAGATGGTACTTCCTCTGACAATGCTTCTCAAGAAGGGAAGTGTCTTCGACTGGAATCCTACCGCACAATCAGCCTTTTCGGACCTCAAGAAACTGTTTACCACAGCTCCGGTGCTTATTCAACCGGATCAGTCAAAGCCCTTTATTGTGGAAACAGATGCTTCAGGCGGAGCCCTCGGAGCTGTTTTGTTACAAGAGGATAATGAAGGAGTAGAACATCCCATCGCCTACTATTCACGTACTCTTACAGTCAGTGAACAAAACTATTCTGTTCTCGAGCGAGAACTTTTAGCTATGAGAAGAGCATGCGAGGAGTGGAGACATTTGTTACAAGGGGCCACGCATCCATTTCTAATTTGCACTGACCACAGGAATCCACGGGTTCTCCAGCAGATGGAATGCCGCAATTCCCGTCATGCCAGATGGGCATACTATTTCTCCAACTTTGATTTCCAGATAACATATATACCAGGCTCACAAAACGGAGTGGCTGACGCCCTTGCTAGAAGCTGGTCGGAAGAATGGGGAATGGAAGCTACACCTACCGAGAAGGAAAGGATGTTGCCTACCACAAGATTTATAGCAGTGATCAACTGCTTTCTTCAGAAGGTTAGGAAGGAATACAAGACATGGACTAGACAGAAGCTAATGTCTAAGGATCTTCAAGAAAGAGGTGGATTATGGTTCTACAATTCGACTCTCTTTCTTCCTTCGCAACTCCAAGCCAAGGTGCTACATTTTTGCCATGATCTCCCTTTAGCTGGTCATAGGGGACAAAAGGCAACCTACAAAATATTGGCCAGAAGTTTTTGGTGGTCTTCAATGCGAGCTGATGTCAACTCATACGTTAACTCCTGTTCGGTATGTGTAAGTGCAAAGGTCTCTAGACAGAGGCCTTAAGGACTTCTGCAGCAAGCTGATTTACCTTCTCGTCCCTGGGAGAATCTATCTATGGACTTTATTGTAGAGTTACCTCCATCCCAAGGGAAGACAGCTATAATGGTTACTGTTGATTCCTTTTCCAAGCAGGCTCATTTCTCCTCTCTAACAGGAGTGCCTTCCGCTTCAGAGACAGCTTCTGTGTTCCTACGAAACATCGTCTCGGACAGAGGAGTACAATTCACCTCTAAATTTTGGTCCATTTTGTGTAAGGAACTAGGGATCCCTAGAGCATTATCATCAGGATACCACCCTCAGTCCAATGGACAAACGGAGAGACTAAATGCCACACTGAGGAGTATCTTTGGTGTTTCTGTAACAAGGAACAAGATAATTGAGCATCATTGTTACCCATGGCGGAGTTCACATATAACAACACAGTACATGCAGCTATCGGAATGAGCCCTTTTCAGTGTACCTATGGTTACCATCTGCATTTTCTACCCACCAATATAGGCGGAAGTACCAACGCTCCGGCAGTAGACGAGGTAGTGTCCAAGATCCAACAAGCCCATCAATTGGCATTGCAGACTCTAGAGGAAAGCAGAAGGAACTACAAGAGATATGCCGATGCCAAGAGAAGACCAAATCCTCAATGGGGTCTTGGTTCAATGGTATGGTTGTCCACCAGGTACTTACCTCGCTGGACACGAATGGGCACATTTTCTCCAAGATATATCGGCCCATACAAGATCGAGGCTATGATCAATCCTGTCGCTTACAAGTTGAAGCTACCACCTCGATTCAAGAGAATACACCCGGTATTCCATACTTCCTTACTAAAGGCTCATGTGGAAGATCCTTATCATAGGAGTGTTAAGAAGACGAGTGTAGCAGATCTCAAAGAGACCAAGGAGTACAAAGTGGACAGATTGATGGATTCACGTTATCAACAAGGTATCTTGCAGTATCTGGTACACTGGAAGGGATATCCCAGATCAGAGAGAACCTGGGAGCCCAAAACCCATATAAGTGCTCCAAGACTTGTTCAGAAGTTCCACAGGTTGTACCCGAGTAAACCAGGTGGTGACCGGCATCGAAGGGGGCATACTGTAATGCATCGACTTTGGAAGGTTTCGAACCGATGGAAGTACACCTAACATGGATGCTGGAAGGTTCGTGTGGCGGTCTATGCCTATTCCAAGATGGCCGCCAGCACGTATTTACGCACAACGCACCAGTGCTCCGATGCGTTGTATCAAAGTACTTTCGTATCTTCCCAGCGCTGTGTTTCTGCACTCTCGCTACCTATTATTGCTTCCTGTTGATTATTCATCTCTCTTCTTCGACTATCTTACACCGGGGTTTACGTACCTTTTTTTGGGTAGCTTTCCTTATAACGGTTGGATCCCTGTTAATCGCACTTTGAGGTTTGCTCTTTAACTCCTCAGTCTCTGTATCTTTCCTTCCCTGCTACGTCTCTTGTTTACTTTTGCCTTGCCTTCCAGTTTCAAAAGAAGAGTAAAGATGCCAGAAAGACATGAATGAAAAAGAAGACGGAACTCCAAGAAGACTCTGCCGGTGATTCAGGTGAGGAGGAGTTGGAAAGGAAGGGAACTAAGGTTGCAAGTTTTGACAGGGTCATGCAATACCTGATTCCTTGGTAGTAACAACCACAAGGAAAAGGGCAGAGGTTCCGCTACCTACTAGCGAAGCACCGCCAGACAAAGAAGGAAAGAAGCTTTACGCCCTGGGAAAGAGGATTACAGCCTCTGCAGCTTTTTCCACCAGAATTGGCAATAACATTACCTTACTGGCAAGCTATGCTGATGCCCAATGGGGAAAGTTACGCCAAGACCTCGAAGAAGTCCCTGAGCCCCTACGAACTCGCTTGTTAGCCACTGTAACGGAAGGTACAAAAAATGGTTAACCAATGCATCATCAAAAACACACCAGATGCTGCGGAGACGGCGGGCCGGTCTTTAGTTCAAGGGATACTTCTCAAGCGTCACGTCTGGCTCCGGAACTCATGCTTTAAACCAGAGACTCAGTCGTCACTAATCAATAAACCAATCGAGGATTCTAACCTGTTTGGTAAAGCGCTGTATGACGCGCTAGAGACTGCTAAGAAGGATTTCGATACCCTTAAAACTCTAGACCAGATCTCAAGGCCTCAAAATAAGCAAGGTTACGGCAACAGACGCTTTTTTCGAGGCCAGCAACAACAATAACAACAACAACAACAATACTCCTCAGTAGGCAACTGGTCCTCTACTCAGGTAACCAGCGGCCAATACGCTCAGAGAGGACAACGTTGTGGCAGGGGAAGAGGTCGGGGCCCCACTCCTAGAGGCTCCCCGGCTACCAACACCAAATTGCCCACGGGTACGGCATAGAATTCAATCGGTCCCCTACATACAGACCCCCAAGGGGAAGGCCCCTATCACCAGAGCACCTCAACATCCTTCTTCAAGAAGTCCAACTGCTACTAGAAAAAGGAGCAATAGAGGTCATGCCTCTATCACAGGTAACGGAGGGTATTTATTCAGTGTACTTCCTTGTACCCAAAAACAACCTAACCATGCGCCCTGTACTAGATCTGTGCCCAGCGAACAAATTTGTCAAAGATGCATACTTTCATATTTTAATGTTGCCAGCGCACAGAAAATACCTCAGGTTCATGATAGAGGGCAAACACTACCAGTTCAAAGTGCTACCCTTTGGCATAGCGTCAGCGCCAAGGGTATTCACGAAAGTACTGGCAGTGGCAGCGGCCCACCTGCGCAGGTTGTCCATCCCAGTTTACCCTTACCTCGACGATTGGCTCATAACCGGGGATTCTTACGAGACATACTTCTCAAATACCCAAAAGACTGTAGACCTTTTGTTCCAACTGGGCTTCTCCATCAACGAGAAGAAGTCCAGCCTAGACCCCAGCCAGGTCAAGCAATTCCTAGGGGCTCTAATTCGAACAAAGTACGGCCTCGTCTTCCCCTCCATTGAGAGGGTCCAAAATATGCTGTTTCAGATCCCTCAAAACGTAGCCGGTCGAGAGGTGACGGTACGCAAGGCAATGTGTTTGCTAGGAATGATGGCGTCATGTATATATTTGGCACCTCACGCGAGACTGCGCATGCGCCCAATGCAAGAGTGGCTCAACAGCCAGTGGTGTCAGGCCAGCGGACAATAGGACGATCTAGTGATGGTCTCGCAGGCCTTGGTTCTCTCGCTGCAGTGGTGGTCGAAGGAAAACCTTGTAATAGGTTAAACCATTCGCCACCCCCGCAGTGGAAGCCACTCTAACCACAGACGCATCCCTCACAGGATGGGGGGCTCACCTATCCCATCAGACTGCACACAGAGTCTGGACTCCGAGTGTGGCGTCCAAACACACACATTTGCTGGAACTACTGGCGGTCTTCAAGGCATTGAAGGCTTTCCAGGCTCACCTTCAAGGGAAGACAGTGCTGGTCCTCACAGACAGCACCACAGCCATGTACTACCTAAACAAACAAGGGGGCATTCACTCTCCAGGACTGCCCAAGCTATCCCAGAACATCTGGAAGTGGGCGCTCAAACACAACATGTTCCTGTTATCACAACATGTACCGGGGGAACTCAATCTGCTGGCAGACAAATTCAGCAGAGACTTCCCTCTGCCCGCAGAGTACGAATGGCGATTACGAGAAGACATCGTCTCTGGCGTTTTCGTACAATGGGGCTTCCCAGAAATAGATCTGTTTGCAACTCTGGAGAACTCCCAATGCCAAGATTACGCCTCCAGGTACCCCCAGAACCGCTCCAGGGGGAACGGTCTCTGGATAACATGGTCAGGGAAATTTGTTTACGCTTTTCCCCCCCGACTCCCCTTCTCAACAAAATAGTGCACAAGATGCACCAGGAACCAGTTACCATGATACTAGTGGCCCCTATGTGGGCCCGACAACCCTGGTTCGCTCACCTAATGGAAATGTCACTGTCTCCACCAGCGAAACTACCCTGCCCATACAACATGCTGTCACAGGACAGGGGCAAAACTCTGCACCCATGCCCACAGACCCTGAATTTAGCAGCCTGGCTCCTGAGGTCATAGAATTTGGACATTTGCAGCTCCCTCAAAGATGCATGGACATCCTTAGAGAAGCAAGGAAACCGAACACTCGTTACTGCTACTCCAGCAAGTGGAAACGGTTCGTCATATGGTGTGGAGGAAAGAGCATCAACCCTGTTGACTGCTCTCCCACACAGATTGTTCTTTACCTGACTCACTTATTAGACTCAGTGTTAGTCTTTACTTCTTTTAAAGTTCATCTAGCGGCACTTTCCGCATACACCACATCTCAACATAAGGTCTCATGGTGGAAAGTTCCAGTTATTAAAGCCTTCATGGAGGGAGTAAAGAGGATCCACCCACCTGTATCTAACCCAGCTCCCGAATGGGACCTAAACGTGGTACTAACCAGGCTCATGGGCTCCCCCTTCGAACCCATGCACAAAGCAACACTTAAGAACCTCACTCTTAAAACCGCTTTCTTAATAGCTATCACCTCCATTAGGAGAGTAAGTGAACTACAAGCACTATACTAGACCCCTTTGTAACAGTTCACGAGGATAAGGTGATTCTACGCACACATCCTAGGTTTGCACCAAAATTAATTTCGAAATTCCATGTCAACCAGTCTATAGAACTACCAACGTTCTTTCACAACCCATCAAACTTGGGAGAAAAAAGCCTGCACACACTTGATGTGCGCACAGCGGTCATGTTTTATATGGAAAGAACTAGACCACTGAGAAAGACTAACCAGTTCTTTGTCTCGGTGGCGGCAGGAAGAGAAGGAGATGCAGTTTCAAAATCCACTATATCTAGATGGATTGTCCAATGCATCACTCTCTGTTACACTCTTGCCAAGAGAGAACTACCCTTCAAGCCAAGAGCACATTCTACTCGAGGCACTGGGGCTTCCATAGCATTCATTGCAAATGTCCCTCTGGAGTCCATTTGCAAAGCGGCAACCCGGAGTTCTGTACACACCTTTACTTGACACTACTGTCTAGATGCCCATTCTAGATCTGACTCCCAGGTGGGACAGCAGTATTAAGACATCTTTTCTCTACTGTTCCTTCTCAAACTCCACCTCCAACTCCGGGTACTGCTCGCTAGTCTATGCACAGCATGGGATTCTAAGCAGATTAACAAACTTCAGAAGACATGCATTACTTACCGTAAAGGCATTTCTGATGGTTGTATCTGCTTAGATTCACATGCGCCCACCCTTTGTCCCCGCTCGGATGTAAGCAACATAGGCGTCTTATTACTTCATCTCTCTTTTCTGTACTCACTCACACCTAAGAAGGCTCCCTCAGGGCGAGGAAAAAATACAAACAGAGGGACCTTGACGCGTGAGGGATTTTGGGTACACTGCACGTCACTATAGGGATAGTATTACAGACACACCAATGTTGACGTTCCCTTTTCGACTACGAAAAACAAAATGCAATACTCCGCAGTGACCACTGGATGTCGGACTATGCACAGCATGTGAATCTAAGCAGATACAACCATCAGAAATGCTTTTACGGTAAGTAATGCATGTCACATTAAGTTAAATTACCTGATTAGATTTGTAGTGCAAAGTGAGTCTTATTTATTTGTGTATATCTACCTGACTTGTTATCCTTAAATAAAAGGACTATGTTTTCACCTAACAGTGTGTGGACATTCCATTGTGGGGAGCTTGGGGATTCACTGTACCTAAAAGCCAACCTGCATCACCTTCCTTGAGTCTCAGCCTTGGTTGCCTGTCCATAGTTACCATTGGAGAACCTTGGCTGGGGTGCTCTGTGCCTCTACCCCAACCATATAGTGGGTGGAAGGTCAGCTACCCCCCTCCAGTCTTTACACAAAGGAATTGAATATCACTTCCTGTACATCAGGCTTAGTAATACCTGAATGCTCCATGAACACTATCTTCAATCAGTCTATTTGCAGTTCCCAATTTTCCCGAATTGTTTATCCGAGGGCAGATTTTGAGAATAGCAATTATTAAAGAGTGTCTTGCTTGTTCAAGAGCTTCCTGATATGCTGCTCCATGCTGCAGCCCTGTAGTAGGTGACTGTGCGACACATGGCATTGTGGTGCTCAGACCAGCCACCTGCCCCTTGGTGTTGCTGCACAGACACTTGTGAAAAAATCAATAACGTCCTATGTAGATTCTTCAACGTGTTTATCGTCTGTCTTTTTATCGATTAGTTGAGGGTTGGAACCTTTTATCCCTCTTATTTCTGATGTGTTTTTTCTTGTTGTTGTGTCCCCTAGGCATGTTGCATAGGCTCCCAACTGTCTCAAGCTCACCTTTCCTTTCTGTGGCTTTAAAGTGCACCTTATTGCTACCAGCCTATCCAGATTAAAAGTGCATTCTGGAAACTGGGTATGCCGGTTGTGGCCCATGTGGCACTGCTGTAATTGGTGTACATAAAGTGAGCAGTTGTGCCCTTAGGTGGGGCGTCCACCTGTTTTCTTTATTTCTTGCCCTTTTTCTGTCCCTTATTTTAGTACTGATCACTCAGTTACACTTGCCCCTTGTACCATTCATACTTTGACTCCACTGTGAGAAGGGCGAGGAATGTACTGAAACTCAGCTGAGTGGTTGTGAAAAGTTTTAATAGGGCACTTGTCCTGTACTCGCCCCACTTCCCATATTTAATTTGGGCATTACCTCCCCCTATATACTATTTTCTGTTATGTATGCCCCATTTATATTTCCCTTTCCTATCACTAATTGTACAAAAATAGCAGAAAAAGTATGGTATCCACAAACATGTACCAGACCCAAGACCTGAATACACCAGAGAGCCATACAGTTCTTACCAGACCATTTATGACTATTCTAAAACTTCAAGTATTTTTCAGGACATAACAAATATATTACTCTCAAGATCATAATACCACGGCAGACAAAAACAAACAGTAAAATCAGATATTCAAGCCAGAATTTCCATATCATGTTCAAATACCCCTGAAACAAATCAATGTCTTGTTTGGCCATGATACACCAATCTTGGCTTCTCTCAGTGGCCCACTTACGACTGGCCTCCTCCCCACTACCCCTTGAAGTTTTTAACTAGGACTCCTTTGTTCTTTTCTTTTTTCAATTGCATGTGGAGCATTTGAGAGGAGGCTGTCACCAAGCTCAGCGATGCACCCACATTGTGTGACAGGTCCGAGTCATGGTAACCAATCTGTTGGAGAAAACCAGGATCACGCTTCAATTTGGATTGATGACAGACAGAAGTGATTTATGTGTTGGCTTGCAAGTCAGAGTGCAGCATCACTGCCAGAACCAAACCCATCTAAGTAAGCCCGCCTTTCAGATCCTTCCCATTTATAGACAATCAGATGGTTCGAGAAAGCCTCTGCCTAGGCTATCTGACATCTTTATCCCACCTCTGCCAAACAAAGGATTAATTTAAACAAATCAGGAAAACTACCAAAATGTTCATGAACTGAAGTAATGTTTTACCATCATGCTTCCGGTAGAGCGTGGTCCGTCAGGGGGTGAAGATCACTTCCAGTTCTGCCTCATCAGTCAAGGGGCAGAGACCCTCCATCACCTTGACGACTTCCTTCATCCAACAACTGTCCATTATTCATACGTGTTCAGGCTGGACAGATGCACTTGATGCAGGCCCACGGTCCTTGCTAACCCAGGCGGAGATGGAGCATATCTGTCTCTTACTTCCATGCATGTCCAGCAACATTAATTGGCTTCAGCCAACCATGGAAAGGGGATCCTAATAGAATTCTGCTAAAGAAAAATGAACTAGCGGCATGTGAGGCATGATGTCATAGGGCTGGGCATATTTCTTACTGACGTTCATATGCGACAGCGCAGTCCATCCTGCAACAGAAACTCCCACACTGTAATAATTTTCACCCCATATATTTATTCGTATATTAATTTGTTTATTCAGGAAATAGTGCAAAGTTCCACACTTTGACTTTAGAACCTGGCTCTCTGGATTCTAACCTTACACTCTTTACTTGACCACATTGGTTTGAGATTGGTCAAATCACTATCTCCTTTTGCTTAAGTTTCCTTCTCTCCCATTTTCTCTACTCCCCTAATTAAAATCAAATGTCTTTAATGCATAATGATGAACAACTTTAATCTCTTCATATTTTAAAGGTTGTTTGTTTGACAGCCTACCTTTCGCACCTATTACTGTCTTCCAACAGGGAAAACACATGCAGAGTGAGCTTAATCATTAGAATTGGTGCTAACTAGTCTGCCTGTCATTTATTTATTTCATTAAAACTCATATGATGTGTGATTTTGGCTCACCTGGCATGCAATAATTTGAACCCTGCAATGGAAATGTTGACCAGCACGATATACTTCGCACAATTTGAAACATACATTCTGCACACCTCAATAAGAAGCTCCTTGTTCAGCTCGCTCTCTGCACTCCTCCTGGCCTTCTCCCTGTTCCCAGTCTGGAATGGACTGCAGGTGGTGTATGGGCTGCGAGGGCCAGGATGTGTGCAGGCTTACAGAAAGTGAGGCATTCAGATATTTTTTACGTTTTGAATGGTGAATCCAACCCTCTCTGCATTATTCTTGTCTCTTTTCTATGTGGACATGCCCATGCAGCAAGTTGGTTTGCACAGTTTTAAATGGATTCCTGATTCACCAACCATCAAGTTGCTGGCCATCCCTTTCAGCATGTGAGAATGGCAGTGAAGTTGAAAGAGTAATGACTGCTCTCGGGATACCTGAAGTGGTCCATCTTCTATTGTGTCGCCGGGGAATGCACTCCTGGTAGTTGCTGGCAGCTGGGACACATGAGTAGAGCAGCAGAGGGTGCTGGGAAAGAGGTCCAGGCAATAGGGAAGAAAAAACAATGATTCAGGATGCGTCCAGGGGAGCGCAGGCAACAGGGGTATCTTACAGTCAAGGAAATTAATAGTTACTCACTCTAGTGACTAACTTACTCTTAGTCCATAGTCCTCTTTCCTCCATACTGTATAGGCGTCCCTCGCTAGGGATGGGAGACAGAACCTTTTTTACCAGAACAATCTTCTTCCCTTTAAATTTTGAGCCAAGTGGGTGTGCGGCCCTGGAAGCATGCACTCGCCTGACTCCACCCACCAGCGCCACTCCTCAGTCCCCATTGGCGCATCGATAATATTCAGAATTGCCTAATGACACCAGTATAATTAGGGGGGAGGGTGGTGAGACGTATGGAGGAAAGGGGACTATGGACTAAGAGTATGTTAGTCACTACGGTGAGTAACTATTAATGACTCTTATACGTCCCATCCCCTTTCCTCCATACTGTATGGGCGATTACAACTGAATGTAGTCCCAGGGTGGAGAGGAGACCCTCCTTAAGAAAACAGTTTTCTTAGAACCGCCTGCCCGATAGCCGCGTCTGACATAGAGGCGGCGTCCAAACAGTAGTGCTTACAGAAAGCCGAAGGGGTGGCCCAGGTAGCCGCCCTGCTGATGACCTGCCTCGGCACATGCCGTTGGAATGCGATGGCCGTGGACTTGGCTCTGATTGCATGGGCATGCAAGTTAGCTGGCACCGGCTTGTGCTGCCGCTTATAAGCCTCCTTGATGGCTGCGCCCATCCACCTTTCTATGGAGGCATTAGAAGCTTGATAACCGGGCCTTGACCCACCGAACGTTACGAACAGGGCGTCTGACTTGCAGAAGTCCTTGGTCCTGTCCAGGTAGTATTTAAGAGCCCATCTGATGTCCAGACAGTGCTAGATCCTCTGAGGCTCATCCTTGGTGTCAGCGAAGAACGTGGGTAAGACAATCTCCTCGTTCAGATGGAAGGAGGAGGTCAGCTTGGGTAGGAAGGCAGGGAGCGTTCGCAGGACCACCTTGTCCTTGTGAAAAGTGGTGTAGGGCTCTAATGCCACCATAGCCTGAATCTCGTTGACTCTGCGAGCGGAGGTGATGCCCACAAGAAGGGCTGTCTTTATGGTGACCAGCCTGATGTCTGCGGATGCCATTGGCTTGAAAGGTTTGTGGGCCAAGGCGCCCAACACGACATTGAGGTCCCACACAGGGTGTGGTTTATTTATCGGTGGGTAGAGTCTGTGGAGGCCCGCAAGATGTCGCTTGACCACCGGTTTGAAAGAGGAGAAGAGGCCCTCCTCGAATTCCTGTAAGCCCCTATGGCTGCCAGATAGGTGCGGCATGTGTTCACCTGAACACCGGAGTGGGCGAGGTGTGCTGAGAAGGAGAGCACGTCGTCCAAGGTGCATCTAAGAGTGTCGATCCCCTTATGGTCGGCCCAATGACAGAATCTAGACCATTTACTCCTATATCGGGAAGGCGTATGCCATCATGTGGTTCCACCGCATCTGGAATGCGTCGTCCAGGGAGCTGGAGCCCTGCCGGGAGGCGAACTGCTGGCATCTCATGTTGTCCCGGGAGGCAAACAGATCTACTTTGGGATGCCCCCACCTGACAAAGCTCTCCTTCAGTACCAGGTCGTTCAATTGCCACTCGTAATTGTCCGCCCCCAGTCTGCTGAGCCTGTCCGCCTCCAGGTTGGACTCTCCCGGGAGGTGGACTGCAGTGAGGTAGATGTTGTTCTCCAGTGCCCACTCCCACATGCTGACGGCTAGATTGCACAGTGGAGGGGATCTGGTACCCCCACGCTTGTTGACATAGTACTTGCTGGTGTAGTTGTCTGTCTGGATAAGAACTGCTTTGCCCTCTATGAGAGGGAGAAAGGCCTTGAGAGCCAGCCATGTGTCCTTCAATTCCAGCCAATTGATGTGGGACTCCTGCCTCTTCTGAGTCCAGACACCATGAACGCTGTGGCTGTCCAAAGTTGCTCCCCAGCCCTCTAGGGAGGAGTCCGTAGTAACGGTGGCCAATGTTCCCTCTAAGCTGTGCGCATATGCGTTTGCCCAGCTTTCTTCTGGGTGCCGCTCAGTAGATATTTAGCAGCGCACACAGACAATTCTCACTTATTCAAAAAGATGTAATAAGGCACAAGCCACAGCAATTACCCGAAATGTTCTTTCTCTTAAAATAAGCAACTAGTCTAGATATTCTGCTCATTTGCATTACACTACTATGCAAGGGTGACGGTAAACACCTAAAATCCATAACAGCCAATTACAACACAAGAGGTTATAAACTAATATGAAAAACTGGCTCCATGAACAGAAGAATCTAACGAAGATATGCCTACACACATTAACCAATAATGTTCCCATGTCTCCTAAACCTGACTCTACCACACTTTTACCTTATGACTCTAACTTCTGCCCCAGAGCACATTAAGATACTACCGGACAACCTTCACTCCTCCTCTCTTAGCTCTGCGAAAGGTTAGCAGACGTGTAGCTACATCCACTTGTTTTATGTTTGTTGTAACTTGAATAAAGTTCACGCGCCAGAATTTCTGTTAGTCATTTTGCCTCACCCACCCTATGTAATCGAACTGCCAGCTCAAATTTCGGATACTGACTGTAATTAAGCAGGCTACTTGGATGAGTAACCAAATCCCATACTTCCTCTTCTTTGTACATATGTCATGCAAGTGCTTTGAAGCGGCCCCCTTGTAAGTTAACGCATTATAAAGCTCAAATATTAATTTGCCCTCTAAAGATTTTGAAAAGACAAATGTGATGCTCAGCGTCTCCTACTTAAGCAAGAAAAGTTGGGTAAGGGTAAACTGTGTATTATCGCGCTGGGGCAAAGTATATAAGACGTGCCCGCTGTGTGGCGAGTGGTATGTGGTAACCCATATGCCACTAAATAAGATGAGTTTAATAAAAAACACTCGCACTCCACACTTGGCCAGTATCATGATACAATATCCTTGAAGGGATTGCCAACAAGATTAATGTCCCAAAGACTTGAGTGGGTTGTTGGTGAAGTTTAATTTGCTGGAAAACAGCTAACATGGGTTTCGACACAAAGTCTTTCTCAAGGCTGTGTGTTTAACATTTTTTCAAACAAGTTGAACCAAGATGCAAACAATAATTATGTTTATTCCACATTGACTAGTTAACATAATCAGTTACAAAGTAAGAATAAACACAACATTTTCAAATAGTTTGTACATACCACATAGGAGCAGGATTTTGGATAGAGGAAAGAAAAATGCATATTGTGATAATTATTAGCCATACAGTTAGGTACCAATGTTAGGTGTAATTAATATGTTAATATGGCAATTTTTAAGTCCCAAGTATTGTACGTCACCTATTATGGTGTACCTCCAAGACTAGCCAAGTTTATTCTGATAAATGTGAGATTTCACCATTGCACCCGAGGTGAGTTGTGCTTCCACCACTTATATTGGGCCTGATTCATGGAAGCATTTTATAATGGCGCAATCCCATAGGAAAAACGTTCTGTGAATCTGGTCCATTGTTTATAATGCTTGATAGCGAATAAAGACACCCAATGTGGGTCCTTTATGTAAGAGTGCTGTTATGCTGCTACTGGGTGAATAGAGTATAGCATGTCTAGCAAACTCGAGGACTCACCCAATATGTTCTTTTAAAATAAATCTGAAAAGCGAATGAGCAGGAATGATTTCTGAGTATCAAATGTTCAAATAGTATGTACTCGGCAGTTTATAACGGCAGGATTTTTATTCTTTGTACTCATTGAAGTGTTTGCAGAGGAGCCCGTTAGGATGCACCTGCGATGTTACAGATGTTGGGTTTTAACCGTCTCCCTCATTGGAATCTATAACTGGATATAGTATTATTTTTCTATTTCTCCTGCTTCTGTGTGGTTTGTAAATACTTTTTGAAAACCCTTGTACTTTATATGTCTTTGACCATGAGTTATTTTATGTTGTGTCTATTCTTACTTTGTAACTGATTATGTTAATTATTCAATGTGAAGCAAACATCATTATTATTTGCATCTTGGTTCAACTTGTTTGTAAAAATGTTAAACACACAGTCTTGAGAAACACTTTGTGTCGAAACATGTGTTGGCTGTTTTTTGTACAAATTACCACCAGCAAATTAAACTTCACCAACAACCCACTCAAGTCTTTTGGACATTATTCTTGTCGGCAATCCCTTCAAGGATATTGTACCATGATACTGTCCAAGCGCGAAGTGCGAGGGGTTTTTACCAAACTCATCTCCTACTTAAGCATTACTAACATTACCCTATAAGTGGAGAGAAACATTGCAATATCATTTACTTAGCCTGCAAGGGATAATGTGTATGGACTATGCCTGGGATTACTTATCCATAGTATCAGGGCACTGAATATTTAGACAGGAGAATGCTTTTCACACAATCTGCATTGTTTCCAAGTGTTCAGAATTCCTTTGGGCATAGACCTTCACACGTTATATGGTAACTCACTCTATACAAAAACAGTTTCACTGAGCACTTGTGTAATCCTACACAATGGTATAAGGGTGGGGTATGTTGCAAACAATCTTGTATGTTCTGCATAAGAATTGTGTACATGCAGAGTCATGACATTCTTAAAATGCCCATAATATGTTGAGTCATTAAATATGCCTTGCTTGCTAAGCACTGTGTGTCTGCAAATATCCCAGTGAGTGTTTGTTGCTACAATCCCTCACATTTTACAGTGCTCTATCAAACTAGCATTGGAGGCTAGCGCCGGGGCCGGGGAAGGGTATGGGTGGAAGCATCACTCCTTGTGGGTGATGAACAATGCAGCACATTTCAAAGACCCAAGTCAGACGTTTCGGCTGTACACTGAAGGAAATGTGTAGCATATTTGCTAAAGGATAGGCCATTCTAGTACCCGTCTAGACAACAGCACCTTCTTTTTCTTTCTATGTTCAACTGCTGAGGGCTTTTCAATATAACCATGTGTTCTGTGTGTATAGTCTCTAGCATCTCCCTGCATCGTATTTAACTGATCACAAAGAATTACAGAAGAAGGATCCATAGTTACAGAAGAAGGCACTCAATCAGTTGTATCTCTGATTAATTGATGCTATTAACTTAAAAGACATACATGGGTGATATTCTTCAACAGGGCTCCATAATAAACCTCAGTAAGCCTCTTGTTTCATCTTATCTAGGCTGTGGTGCGGAAAGGTGGGCAAAACAATACACTTTATTATGTGCCCTGTCATTTCACTTCCTATGTCAGGGGTACAAGCAAGGCTCTAATCAGATTTTGCTCCCTACTTGGAGTCAAATTGTAATTGTTTATGTGTGAAGCGTTTATACACAAGTGAAGTGCTTCAAAGCTCTTCAAGGCGGGAAGGGAACAAGGGGATAGAATAATCATTCTTAGGCCTTGAAGATTCCAAATGTCCTAACAACAATAACTAGCATAGAAGCATACTAGGCCAGAGGCATTTCTACTGGTATAAGACTGTGCCAAAGAGTGGGGATAGAAGGCAGGGCAGGAGAGGGAGAAGGACATACAGAAACAAGCTAAGGAGGGGGCGACAGAGGGAGGACAGAAAAGACAAACCTGCTGGGCCTAGTACATTCAAGGTCATGCAAGTGCATAGACAGGAAGTAAGAGGGAGGGAGACAAGTGCGTCAAGTCCACAGGGGCCTGGGTTAAGTGTAGAGTGGTTGCCACTCACATGGAACGTATTCCGAGTTCAGTAGTGCAAAGCAGAGTGCAGGGGCCCGAGGCAAGTGCAAGGCTGGCAGGGGAGCCTGGGACCTGCAAGGCTCTGGAGGTGTACCAGGCGACCAGTCAGCGAACTGAGCAGGTTAGGGAAAAGAAAACGGAGGGAAGCAGGAGAAAAGAGAAAGGAGGTCGCAGGGGAGAGGGAGAGAGAAAGAAGAAGAGAAGAGGAAGGTCTTGAGGAGTTTCCAGAACTAAAGGAGGTCCGGCTGAAGACGGAAAGAGGCAGGGAGGCTGTTGCCTGAAAATTATTTTAATTAGCTTTGCCAATAGGGATACTTTCTGCTTATTAAAAGATGTTCTATCCCCATAAAATTTCTCTTGAGATCGGGCATTAATATTATTAGAGTTCCTTCGTTATACCATTGCTCTACTGGTCACTAATTTGAAAAAATATCAGTGGAGCTTTGTAGGTTGAAGCAATGTTCTTTGTTTCTCGTTTTTATTAGGCACATTTTTCTTTTTTTAGGGAGTAAAAATTCATGGGGCATATGTCTCTTAGCTCTAAGTTTGGTGTTCTCACTACCCACAGGAAAACATAATGTGGATAGTAAGCAGAGGCACAGGATTTTCTGATCATCATATTCTAAGGTGCAGTTATTGTGATGCAATTATCATCCTTGCACAAATTATTAGAGGCATGACCCTTGAATTACTTCATTAAAGTGGCACTTGAACTCCTTTCAACATGTTTTTTGACACATTGCTTTTAATTACCATTGATCCACTGGCAAATATATTCTGTCTGAGTTTCTTGGCAGCCACTTCAGCTATGACAAAAGATATTTGTGTTTTGTAATACAAATGAGTGATTTTCCAGTGGCATAAAACATACAGGGTCTCATTACGAGTTGTGGCGGTATCCCGGCGTAAATCCGCCGAAACACCACCCAAACAAATTACTGTTACCACCACTTGACCTGGAGGAATTTCTGCCGAATTACATGTGGTGGTAACAGTGTAATTCCCCAGTAATTTTTAGTCCAGTGGACACAAAAGGGCTTTTTTGGCGGAATTACCGAGACAGAAATTCCGACGATTCTGCTGATTTTTCAGCAGTGAGCTGGAGGATTTACCTACAGGATTTTCCTTCAAGCAAATCCTCCACTTCAGGCCCATAATCGTAATTTGGCGTAGTGGTAAAGTTGGCGGTAACAGAGTTACCACCAACTTTACCACTTACCGCCAAACTTGTAATGAGGCTGGCATTTTTGTCTGCACAGATGTACGTTTGCAAAATACTTTGTCAGATATTGAAGTCTTGGACTGGTTGATGAGTTTTCTGTATAATCACATATGACATATTTTATTTTAGTCTATGTGTTTGGAAAAAGTGCTGTAATATTTTTTAATGAATTGCAGTGGCTATGAAGAGGAAATTAATTTTCCAAACTCTCTCCTGCCACAGAAGCTCACAAAGTGGCTTACCACATTAGTAAATTGCACACATGGAAAATAATGTGCAAACAACAGCCAACCGGTTCAGCACATAGACAAAAATAATTAAAGGGAACATTGACAGTGACCTGAGGGGCCAGCTGCCGCAAGGGCTTGCACTGCCTCAGGTTGAAGTCCGCGGACCACCACATCAGGAGGAATGTCGACTGGCTCAGCTTGGGAGCCTTTCTCCTGATTCCATGAGGCTGCGAAGTGCAGCTGTAGTCTCCTCATCTTGAGCCTTGTGTGGGGTACGGCCAACAGGACCGCCACCATTATACCCAACAGATGTTGGTACCACCAGGCCGAGGTCACTGCCCTGTGAGGAAGTGCGAGGTGGCTTTCTTGATGGACGCTATCTTGTCCTGCTTAGGGAAAGATTCTCTCAGAGATTGTGTCCCAGGTGAGGCCCAGGAAGGTAAGGGTCTGCGTGGGCGTCAGCTGAGACTTCTTGAGACTGATAGTAAACCCCAGGTCGTGGAGTGTATTCATCAGTGCGGAGGAGGTATGGTGAATCGCTTCCAGAGATGTGGCCAGGTTTGGGTAGACATGGTGGCCCTGGGCCCTGAGGAGAGCTGTCACTGCATTCATCAACCTGTTAAACACCCTAGGGGCTACGTTGAGGCCAAAGGTTAGTACCTTGTATTGGAAATGACAGCCCATGATCCTGAACCGCAGTAAGGAACGATGTGGCTGCCAAATCGGGACATGTAGGTACGTGTCCTTCAGATCCAGAGAGCACATCCAGTCTCACCTGGCCCGTGTTTCCGCAGTAAGTGCTGGCGTAACCATCTTGAATTTTTGCAGAGGAAGGGAGAGGTTGAAGGTGGAAAGGTCCAACACAATTCCCAGTCCAGCCTGGTTCTTCTTCTTTATGGCACAAATCCTGGAATAAAAACCCACGCCTCGCTCGGAGGTTGGGACTTCTTCAACAGCCTGGCTCACGACGAGCGACCTGATCTCCGCCAACACAGTTGCTGTCCCAATCTGTGGGAGAGGAGGGGATTAGGGAGGAGAGGGAGGTACCGGTAGGTGGTACCCCGTGGAGACTACAAAGAGGATCCAGGGGTCCAAAAGATTCTGGCACAAAAAGTGCATGTGAAAGGCAAGCCTGCCCCCCACCGGAGACATGTGGACCCAAAGGGGCATGCCATGCCTTCTTTCCCTCTGAGGCTGTTGCAGAGGAGGGGGATTGGAAAAAGCCCTTGCCCCCCCTTTTGTTCTTTCCTCCGGTTCTGACGCAGTCAGATTGCCTGGACCTTTGTTCTTGAAAGCCCCAGAACCCGTCAAAGGCCCGCCCCTTGTCGGAGCGTTGCTGTGACAGGATGTAGGCCTTTGTCAGTCTGAAAACCCCAAGCCCCTAACCGTCGTGTTGCCCCCCCTTTGGGCAAGCACGCTCCGGTCTTCAGACGAACTTTGACAATCTGACAACCTCCTATTGGGGGTGTGGATCACTATATCCCCCCCTTTGACTGCATTCATATCAGGCCCCATGTGCACTATGGTTACTTACTAGATTACGCCAAATAACATACACCTATCTTACTACCGTGGGCAAAAACAAATAACACTAAGACACAAAGAAAACACAAATAATCGATTCAATTTATAACAATGGGATACATTTATTTATATACACACAGCTAAGCATAATACATGACAATGCAGGCAGTTCTAATGCTATGTCTAATTTGCACCTTTTATACTTCTGGTGCAAAGCTACCATGCAGTATCTATAAGCCTTTCAGGTTCCTAATGTAAGCCTGTGCTGCAAATGTGTGGTTCTAATGCAATCTAATGCAAGCGCTAGCATCCATCACCTTCATGGGTAAATCCACACCATCAAATCCACACCATCTTCAAACTCTAAACAATCCCTGTCTAGTTTCCCCTTCACCCAAACCTGTGTGTGTGTGTGTGTGTGTTCTTATCAATCAATTTAAGCCTAGGCCAAACCCATACTTCCCATTCTGTTGTCAATCAGCCAGTGGCAGGCCTCAAGACTGCCAACTGCCAAGCTCTCGATCTCATCAAGGCCCATCAGTCTGCTGCACCAAGCGCCATCTCCAGCCAACCCTCTCTGTGGCTCTCCCGATCTCGTGCAGTCTAAACTCTCCTCATGCAGTTCTCCCAGTGCAGACCTCGAAACCCCTCGAACTCTCTGGCCAACTCTCTCTCTGTGGCTCTCCCGATCACTCTGGCCAACTCCCGATCTCTCGTGCAGTCCCCCAACTCTTCCGTCTCTCATAACTCTTCCTCTGTCCTTTCTCTCCAGCCCTACTGGTTATAGTGTTCCATGACGCACCATAAGCTATAATTACTTGTATTCTATGAATGTCTTTTTCGGCGTATAGCAAAATGCCTGCCTGTCTCCTGTTTGCGTGTGTGTTCTTGCACGGCATGTCCTGTCACTTCGTGTGCTGTCAGCGTGACCTCATATCTCTCCCTCTTGGCCTTCCGAATATGTTGCGAAATACATCATCTATTCCCTGTTTCTCCATTCTCTCCACTGTAGGCTTCACTCTGTATTACAAAAAGCTCTTAGGCCCCGTTCTTAAATCACCTCTTCTGTGTGAAAAGGCTTCCCTCTCTCCTGTCTACCCACTCCCTTGGCACAGCCCCCACCTTTGCAGTCTCTGCGAAGCACACCAGCCAAGCTGATAAGCTTCCCTCTCGGACAAGGGTTCATGTTAGTTGTGTATGTCTGCCAATGTTTACGAACAGTGTACCATAACATTTCTCCGCA
This sequence comes from Ambystoma mexicanum, assembly GCF_040938575.1. Classification (NCBI taxonomy): domain Eukaryota; kingdom Metazoa; phylum Chordata; class Amphibia; order Caudata; family Ambystomatidae; genus Ambystoma; species Ambystoma mexicanum. The sequence continues at coordinate 728,183,254 of NC_090923.1, forward strand.
CTGAGCAACTTCTGTCTTTCTCCATCAAAAAATGAATCATAGGCCTCATGTCTCATTCTGAATGCTTCCTAGTGTTTCCTCAAATCTCTCACAATGCAAACACTAACTAAATGCAAAACTCATTCTAGGTGCATACTCAATCATACATACATACATACATGTGTGTCAATCATATCTCTAAATGTGTCTCTACAAAGCATACATGTGTGCTATACTAAATGGCTTTTCATGGCATTTCAAATATGCCAGTGTGTGTGTGGTGCAAGGAATGCATTTTCTCTCTAAGCGCTATATCTAATGCAAACATAGATGAACAGCAAATCATGGTGAGTATATGTTGTTTCTCTAAAACACTACATGTCACTTCAAATATGTGCAAGTGCAAGTGAAGGCAATATCATTCTAAAAGCATATTGCAAATCGATACAAAGGTGACAGTCTAATATGTGGACAGTGTCTACTTCAGCAATGTACTAATCAGAACTAAACAGAATGCAATAATGGAATGATTCCATTACAAAGAGTAATGATTGGGTAATGGTGATTCTAACAGATACTAATGATGAGTCTAACGATAACAATACCAGGCTCCTCATTTTATCAGATTCACACCTTGGCCGTGACCTTTGTAAGAATAGATAAAGACTTTGCCATTTGTGAGCTGTTCTTCTTTTTATCTAATTCTTCATCCATGGTGGAGTGAAAGAGGTCACGACCCTCAAATGGAAGGTCCAGTATACGTTCCAGGATGTCGGGGTTAAACTTAGTAGCCCGTAGTCAAGCAGTCCTTCTCATGTCCGTGGCGATACAGATGGCCCGGCCAGAGGTATAGATGTGTCCCACTGTTGACTCTATGATGTCCTGCGCTACCAGCCTGGCTTCTCCTAGGCCCGCCTTGAAGCACGCTTGGCTCTGGCTGGAAGTTCTGGGAGGATATCCGCAATTTTCGGCCAGAGCCTTTGGTTAACGGCTGCCAGCATGGCATCCGCATTGGCTTGACGCAGGTGCAATGAGGCGTTGGAGTACAGCTTTTTCCTGTACGCCTCCCAAAATCTTCTCCTCCTTGCCTAGCATTGTCGAGTATGAGGTGGCCGAGGACGACTGAGGCTTAGAGTAGAGTGACACTGCACCGATCACGGAAGAGTGAGGTTGAGGATGTGCTGAAAGCAAGAGTGTATTCTCATCCATCTGCCCATACTGGGCGTCGAGGCTCCAATTGACAGGTTGGGCCGAGTGCAGTTTGAGCCACTTTTGGCAAGGGCAACTACGCCTTTCTGTATCGGGATCCCTGTTCTGGTAGGGGGTCTTAGGGTTAGGACTCCTGCCAAGACCCCCTCCTCGGGCTGTTCTGCCTCGGGCTGAGGAAGGCCCAAATATTCTGCCAAACCTGCAAGGCGTTTGTGGAATGCCCTGGCTGAAGATGGCGAGTCGGGGAACTTCTCCCTCCTTATCAGAGTCCTTCAGAGCGCAGAGGGACCGGAACTAGTGGAGGGGTGGTGGGCGGCGTGAGCAGTGATGTGGATACCGGAGCCGGTGGCTGCTGAGGAGGCTGTTGTGGTGCCGCCTTTAACATGGGAGGCAGGGAAGCTGCAATCGGAGGAGCCGCCTGGGCAGCGGTATCTGCACAGGGGCCTGTGGCACCGGAGCCAGAGGAGGAATTACTATGGGTGCTGATGGGGTGACCTGGGGGAGCATGTCCCCCTTCTGGAGAGTTTGCATCAGCCCTAGGAACCTTTTGAAGAACCTATCTTCGGAGGCTGTAGAGGTGGCAGGTGATATTGACTAAGTGGCTAAGGGCAGCTGGGCCCGGGGGAAATACTCTGCCTGGGGTGCAGTGGAAACCTGCCCTGTGCTGCTGATGGATAAACTGTAGGCCACGCACCTGGTTGACACCAGTCCCAACTTGTGACTCTTTCCTACACCCGCTCCAAAGGGGGGTATCGGACGAGCGGCCATCTTGTCTGGCGCTCTGACCATTTTTGTTGAGCTGTGTGCCACATGCCTAAGTCGTGGTGCCTGGCTCACTGGAACCAGCCCCGTTCAAGACGCTTCGTGTTGGAACAAAAGGCCTATCCCGCACCTCAGTCCATGACCTGGAAGGTGTATTCGCCTCGGCAGAGCTGGCGGTAGTGCTGCATGAAGGCGCCCCCTCGGACATGATGCCGGTACTAGGGTGTTGCCCTTCGGGAATAACCCTGGTAAAAGAACCTTGCGGTCCATCAGCACTGACCCGGAAGGATAGCCTTGGTAGGTGTGCTGGTGCTTGAACCCAAAACGTTCCTCCCAGTCGGGTGCTTCCTTGGGAAGGAGTCGCCCTTAAGAGGTGCGATGGTGAATAGAGGCCTGTCCTTCGGCCTCGAGTGATATTTGACGAAGTCCTTTAGGTCCTCCGGAGGTGACTTCTGGAAGAGCTCCCTCCACCTAGCTAAGCTGTTCTTCAGTGCCCGTGGAGTCAGTGCGTCAACACGGAACAACCTTCCCAGCCTTGGTCGGGGCCAAGGCAGAGGAGGCAAAGGGCATGGGGGTCTGATGTAGGGAAGAGCCACTCGCAGGCTGGACACCTGCTGAAGCCTACTGAAGTCGACTTGTGCCGGGGAGGAGTGTGGCATTGGCGGACCAAGTACCTAATGAAAAGAAAAAGACAAAGAGAGAAGAATATCCAGGGAAGGACGTGTGGTATTACATGGCCGAAGCCAAACCAAGGAGTGCTGGTGAATTCGGCCCATTCTTGTTCGGAAAAGGGGACTGAAGAGTGGCGCCGCTAGGCGGGGTCAGGCGAGTGCATGCTCCCAGGGCCGCGCACATCTAAATTTAAAGGTGAAGAAGATTTTTCTGGTGAAAAAGGTGAGGGACGCCCATACAGTATGGAGGAAAGCAGACAGGATTTAACAGTATGGAGCATACAAGGTTGGGTGGAGAAGGCGAAGTACAGTGAGTTCTGGGGTGAAGGCATACTCTTATAACTACAGGGGTTAGGAAGGCCGCAAAGGTTTTTTTTTTTTTAAAGCAATACTGAAAGATACGGCTGGTAGGGGGTTTGAGGCAGTGAAGTTGCCAAGTGAGATAAGGGCACAGGCAAAGTTGACATGTTTGCCGAGTCAGTAGTGAATCAAGCAAACATATTTCAAAAAGATGACAAGAATATGTAAGGGCTCATTGTCTGTGATTTGGATTCAAGGAGTGTGAAATTCCAAGTCAGGGTTTTGTTTGTCCAGATTCATTGAGAACACATAGATCCAGTTTGCACAAAGCAAGTAGTTGCATAAAGAGGTATTGATATCTTGGTTTATGTAAAAAAAGGTATGACCAGATCTTTAGAAAACCTTCATGTTAGGTTTATCCTAACCCGGATTAGGCCAGGTCTATATATATTTCCTTGTCTGCTCTTAATGCACATAATGATGACCCGCTTGCATGTTTTTCCTTTTTTAGATAATATCCATAACTGGCCTGCTCCTATGATTACATGTGGAAACATGTCAAATATACATACAACATCTTCTAAAGGTGGGCTAAAGTAATGAGAAATGTGGATATTTCGCGAAACCTGGAGGACATCCCACTCCATTGAACGGAATAGACTTTCTTCCGCGATCCACATAAGCAGGCTCAATATCAATTTCCTTACTTCTGGCCTGATCATTAGTACTGAATGTACGCATTTAGGGCTATATCATTCAGATCATTCCCTGCTCCTGATAAAGATCAAGGGACTCGTTAAGATCATTCCCTGCTCCTGATAAAGATCAAAGGACTATCAGTTATAGGAGTCATTTGACCCTGAGTTATTAATGTATGAGACATGTTATTTTTTTTTTTTTGGTTTAGAACTAATTGAACACATGGTTAGAAGTGAACAATGTATTTCGCCTAGATTAATGTGGGTTAAAATGAAGGCTTTCTTCAGAGGAAATACCATCAGTTATTGTATCACCACTGAAAGGTTGGTAGAGCAGGAAAACCTTTTTGCTTGGCTCGTCCTGTTGTAATTAGAGCATGCCACATTGCTCTGGACAGTTAAGGGGGTCTGATAAGCAAGATCACCACCTGAGTTTTGGGCTTTCAATCCGCACATGGTTGTGAAGTCGTCCACATTGCTCTTGGCTCTGTCTCACTGTTCCTTATAGGGTGCATACAGTTTTTTTTAACTAAAATAAGAATATCATACTTTGTTTTATGTTTGATCTTAGGCTTGTTTGCCAATGGGGAAAAAAGGTTCAAAACTGTCTTACTTTGCTACTATATTGTATTTGCAGACTGTATTTCTACTCCTCCCCTAATGTCACTTCCTTTATAAGGGCTTAAGAGCAGCTCACAAAGTGGTGAACAACTATAGCAAAAACTACATACACAAATATTGCAAATAAGTAGTTTGCAAAGTTTTTTCCTCTGGAAAATAGGCAGAAAATAAAGCATTCATGGTTAGTAAGAACACATTTTATATTTGTAAAATTGTTATTCCCTGTTAAAATAAACCGTAAACAGCAACAAAAATTAACTCTTAAAATCAAGTGAAGGTGTTACAATACTGTAACAGGTATTTAAACTCTACAGTGAATACAATATGGAACCCTGTAGAGAGGGGAAATGACACCTATACCATATATTGAAACAGTTCAGTGAATAACATGTAAACAGAAAGCATAGAACCACAGTGAGAGTGTTAGGAATAGGGAGAACACTTGTGTGTTTCAAGCAAAGGTTTATAAGACATTAATGTCTTGCAGGTATGAGAACTGCACGCCCCTGGCTCGGAACAATTGAACTGTCTTCAAGAACCACATATTCAGGCAGCTTATTTCCACTGTACAGGAATCTCTTCCTGTGACAGTTATTCAGCTGTTATCCTTAAACATCTCAGTGGATGACCATACTGTCACTTTGTGGTTCTGTGACTGAGCAGATCACTTTTAATATCCTGATGGGATTCAAGTATAAAAAGACTAACTCCCCACTCTCTCTCTTTGGATTAGCATGCCCTTGTAAATCAAAATTTCCATCATATATTTTAGGGATTTGTGTTTTTAAATTCTTCTAAATCTTTAATTTCTTTTATCATGTCTAGTGGCCAACATTGACTGCCCTATTCTAAATAATGACATAATTACTTTTCTATCCATATTTTCAACCTCATTCTGCATAATACACAACCGCTTGGACACATATTTGGGCAGGAGCAGCAGTCCTTTGATCCAAGCTTTAGCTTCATGGCTAGCCAAACCATACCCATAGTCATATTTAAATGAAAATCTATTAAATAAAATTGCATTGCATTCTTGAACCCTGGTAAATTGAGTAAACGACACAACTAGGTAACAATTAAGGACATTTGAGGGACCATGAACATGAGAGATCCAGTGAGAAAATTATTAAACATTAAGCATCTATTTGTAAATTTGACCCTTAATGGTAAGTTGTCAGTGTCCAGACATGTATGCTCCCTGAAAAAAAGTGATAGTTTCTACAATTTTGGCAAAAAAAAATCTTGTAGTGGATTTTGTTGTCCTTTGTAAAACTGCAGAGATTAGTTATGTTTGGATTTGGATGTAACTGCAGGATTGAAGGTGTGTGCATGGGTAGGTTGTGCTCTGTCTTTGTAGAAATCTATAACCAAGCCGCTCAATGTACTAACAGTGTGACTAAGGTACAAAGGGGGGGCAGCTTGTTTATGTCTGCCATGTTTAGCACATATTATTCTATGTAATTGCATTGCTCTTCTGTAAAACTCTTCTTCTCTTTTTATTCAAATGGCAGTTTCTCGGCTATTAAATGTGGCCTGCTCGAGCGTGATGCCAGGGGGCGGCACCAACATCGAACTTGCCCTGCATTGCCTTCATGCAGCACAGGGTCATATTTTGGTAAGAAGTTAAATGGTATTGTATGAAAGAGTTGCTCTGTTTCATAATACACCAAGGTGTACCTAGTAGTAAAGAACAGGAGGACAATGGCAAAATATTGAGATGAAAAGATATTAAATAAAGTTCTAGGGGCACATTTACTAATATATGGATGGGCAGCTAGAGATCCAGAATTTTTGGATGAACAATGTTACTCACGATTTACAGTACAACTGCTGGTGAAAGTTAAGGAGATTTAGTTATGAAATGCACACAATTTACTGTATACGTTTGAAACATGTTAAACTTATCCATGAGACAATGAAAAGGGGCTGAATGTATTATCAGTTGAAGCTAGTTTTTGGAAACCCAATGATCAAATCCCGGCCTTTTATTTTTCAGCGTAATGCTTTCTGGTTGTTTTAGACTTGCTTCCCATCAATTGCACTACTAGTTTACAATAGTTTGTAAACGGAAAACCCAAGACTGAATCATTAAACCCATTGTGACATGGAGTCATCGAGTAAAGCTAGAAAGGCATACAATTATTCCTGGTAAATATCACAAAAAGTCCACCTCAGAAGCAGGGCAAACGGGGAGGGCTTGGACAAGGGAAAGGCGGGAAAAAGAAGAACTAGAAGAGATTAAGGAAGGCTCCTGCAGCAGCAGGGAGACGAGGATGGACGGTACAACGCCGCAATCAGGGAAATCAGGAGGGACAACAAGGAAGGCACTGGAGATGAAGCTGATGGCGGAAATGGACATGTCCCTATTTTCTACAAATACACATACTGGCGTAAATTAAGGCCCTCAGGGGAGATATACAGACCTTTCTGACTGAACTAACTAGCCGGATGACAACGGTAGAACAAAGTGGAGGGCTTAGAGCACATACTACAACAGGGTACGTTTGAAAACATTCAGGGAGAATGACCTTCCCTAACCGTTATCATAACAGTCTTTTAGCGCAACATAAACGGTTCTACGAGATATAAGATTGATATAGACTGTACTGTCTCATAATTCAAAGAGAACAGGTAGGAACAATGTCCTGGCTGTCCCTAGTAGAAGAACGCCCTGACCCTAACATGAGTGCCTTGCCCTAGGTGGTAGGTGGTGCGCCTCCTATCTAACATGGATAGTGGAAAAAGAAACTGTCCCTCATTACTGCCAATTGAATTAGGTGTGTCAAATTTTATTAGATTTTTTTTTTCAACGAGAAACAACCCATCGGCTATTTGTACAAACAGGACTGATTATAAGATCCTGTCAGAATAGTTGATTGACTGGTGAAAAATCGTAACCTTGTGATTTGTGTAATTAGTTTATTTACCCACAGGCATCCAATATACCAAACACGATTGGTTTGACTAGAAAGTGAATATATATAAAAAAAGATCCCATGTAATTGGGACACCTTAAAAGGCTCACTACACGTGAGTATAGTTATGCTTTTTATATGACGTATCCCTCCTTATTGCCTTGGATATCACAATGGTCATGAGGTCCCTCCATCTTCAATGACGTATATGGTTTATGCCATCTTCTTCAGGACCGTTAATTTTTTATGGTGATTCAGATTCCAGCATGCCTCTGTGTTCGACAGTGCGGGCGAGCACCTCAGTCCCCTGTAGGGAGACAAAAGATCCAGAAAGCCGGGTGTAAGTGTCCTGATAGCTTCATGTTGTCTGCATTTAGCAGAGTTACAGCCACATTGTTAAGACGCTCATGCATTCATCTATGTCTTATCTGAGGAAGACTTTACATTGCCACATTACTTGATGGCTGTGCGCATTCTCTAGTGCCCATGGGGGGCGGGGGGAGTTTGACAAACTTAAAGTACATAATATTATTGTTTTGCATTTATCTGGATTTGATTCTGGCATAATCGTAATGCCTATGTATAAATGATTCTTGTTCTATTGACTTATGTTATTGTGTTGAACAAGTAAATGAGTATTCACCCACCTGGTTCTAAATTGGTGCTGGGGAACAGCGTAATTCCAAACGTGTCGGCTTTTAATTCATTCGCCAGCAGCTTCATAATTCTAAAAAGGTAGAAGGAGAGGCGCCGGCTGTCAAGCACTAAAGATAGTCGTAATATTGGTGTAATATGTGCCTCATACAATCATAGAAATGATCGGCTTACCTTGCTGTGACAGAAGTATACGTGTTCATCGACCGCCGTTCGCTCAATCTACTGGAAACCAGCGTCTCTCGGGCGAACACAGACTACAATTGTGATAGTTCCGCATTCGTCACAGGGGGCGTGGTCCATTAGTGTAGCGGCTGTCGTCCATGGAACGCGACGGCCATTTTGTAAAGGATCAGGGGACTCTTGTTTTGCCATAGCAATGTAAAGTTTAAGCAGACAATACTTTACAAACATAGCGGCGCCTTAGTCCACATTGCTGTATTATCAAATGCTCTACAATTTTTGTAAAAACCTCAATTTTGCTTAAGTGGACTCCATGGTCTGTACATTAACCCCTTAGATACCTTATACAATACTACAAATGTATCAAGGTCCATATCTTCCAGTGATGCGACATGTGAGGATAGATGCACAGAATTTAGACTCGGTAGAGGTACTAGGCAGGGGTGCCCCCTGTCACCCCTCCTCTTTGCCCTGACGATGGAACCACTGGGGGAGAAGATACGTAAGGATAATCAGATAAGAGGTATAAGGGTGGGAGATGATAGCCACAAAATAAGCATGTATGCAGATGATATATTGTTATATCTCTCAGAAGTAGTGGGAACAGTCCCAAGGGTGCTCCGTATATTAGAAGAATATGGAAGTGTATCTGGGTTTAAGGTAAATGTAAATAAGTCAGTGCTCCTCCACCTGAAAGGGGTGACAGAGGAAAAAAGTGAAGAATGGGAAAGGCTAGGGATACCGGTGGAGGAGGACAGTATACAGTACTTGGGGGTGAAAATATCCAAGGAATTAGACAATCTATATGAGAGGAATTTCCCCCTGCTTTTGCACCATCTCTTTGGTGAATTGGACACCTGGTCTAAACTCACTATTTCGTGGCTAAGATGCCTAAATGCACTGAAGATGGTGCTTCTCCCCAGGGTGTTATATCAATATCAGACACTGCCGATATGGTTGCCGGACCTGCACTATGCAGAATTAAAAAGGAGGATAGTGCGGTTTCTGTGGCAAGGGAAGAAACAGAGAGTGGCCTATAGAGTAGTAGTACAGCCCAAGGGAGGAGTGGGATTGCCCGATATGCGCACTTATTACAGAGCAGCTCAATTCAGAGCCCTAGTCCCTCACCTGCGGGTGACAAACCGAAGCAATGGGTGAGCATCGAGAATTACTTATTTAGAACGGTCACGCTGGGGGAGTGGCTATGGGCGCCACAGGTATCAGCTCAGCGAAGGGTAAAGACACATAAGATTCTAGGTCCACTTTGAAATCTGTGGAGGATCAAAAGCCAAATGGCGGGGTCACAACATGGCCCTCGCCTCTGAGTCACATATGGGCCCCACCGATAAGAGACCACATCCCAGACCATGAGAGATTCCAAGATTGGTTGGGGCAAGTCCTGAAGAAGGATGTATTCATAGACTTGGGAGAGCTGGAAGAGATTCTGGGTGGAGGTGCGATCTCTGTATTTAAATACCTGCAGCTCAAAGGACTGTTGATGTCAGATGGTTGGAAAGAAGAGTTACATAGGGAACTGACAGGTACGGAGAGGATACTGAACACAGAAAAGGGGATGGGAGGGCTAATATTGAAATTGTACTAAGCTCTACTAGAGGCGCAGGGTGGGGGGATTGAAGCATTTTAGAAGAGATGGGAAAGGGACATGGGAATGGAAATGGAAATAGACCAGTAGAGAAGGCCGTGCGTGAATGCACACCACACCTCGGTGGCCTGTCAATATAAGCTGCATGGGCTCAAACTCCTATACAGGTGGCAATGGGATCCAGCAAGACTGTCAAAGATGTACCCGGGTGCAGACCCCCATTGTTGGAGGAAATATGGGCAAATGGCAGATTACTGGCACATGTGATGGGCATGTGAGAATGTATAGAAATATTGGAAGGAGATACTGGGATGGATAAGGTGCCTAGATAGGAGCGACAGACATCTGGATCCCTTAAGTCATATTATTTAGGTTAGAGGTAGTGGAGGGGGACTGGGTTAAGCTCCTACATATGCCACATTACATACTGTTAGCAGTCAGGGCTTGCCTGGCGGAGGGATGGAAGAGGGGGAACTCCCAAGTGAAAGACAATGGGTGTCAAAAGCTCTCAAGATGTACAGAATGTAACAGTTTACCAGACAATTGCACGAACTCACCCCGTCAAGGGAAATGGAGTGGACAGCCTTCCTTGGAAAATATGACCCGTAGATGCCACATTTAGATGCCGTCAATGAGAGCCCTGTGCCTATAGAGGGCCCCAAGAGGGGACTAACCAATGCAGGAAGCAAGGAACAGAGGGGGAAATGAGGGGGAAAGGCGAACGGAGCTGGAGATAGGGGGAAGAGGACCGGGACAAAGCCGGCGGACCTCAACTCAGGCCCCAGGGATATGCTATAGAAGCTACCAGTGAATGCGTAAGGAAGGCTCGAACTCAAAGGTGGGGCAAATGGTGGAAGGCGGTACCAGGCGGTAATAGCAGGCTTCACAGAACCAGCCGCTGTGGCCACCCTGGGGCTAAGTCAGAAGGGAGAGTGGGGGGACGGTTTAGGGGTCGAAATAGGGGAAGGGTGGTTGCAGTTGGATTTTCAAAAAGTTGTTGTTGGGGTGGGGGGCCTAAACATTTATACAGTGAATCTTGTAATATGAAAAAGAGAACATGGACTGTTTTAGCTTATTTGAAAAAAAAAAATCAAAAAAATTAAGACATTTCTAAAGAAATTCTGGTTAGGTGGATTCAGAACATGAGGCCCAGCTTTGCCAGTATGTGCAGCCATCTAACCTATTTTGTCTTTTGCGTTTATGTATAACTGATGTAGCCCCCTCCTCGCCCATAAAATGAGGTGCGGCTTTGCCAGAATGTGCATCGACCCTATTCTTTCATTTGCATATATGATTACGACTCCAAGATCCACCCGAATGTTGTAACCCATATGTATGGTCCTGCACCTTACACAATGTCACTTTGCACTTTCTGTAACTAGTGCCTAGGTGTCTGGGAGTTTTGTGTGCTGCTATTAATGTGAAAATAAATACAAATAAATAAATGAGCCTACCACTACAGTAGATGCCATGTTGCACCAATCCCAGATAATGGCAACCTATACAAATATGAATATGGACCTTTCTTTTTCACTGGTTCTGCTAGGAAGACTTTTGCACAATTGATGGTGGAAGGAACAAAAATACTGTCATCACTTTATGTTTGCTAAACCTAATGAGGAGCTCCTGCAGAGTTTGGCGTTCCCCACACATCTTTGAAATGCTAAGATAGTAAGATTTATACCTAGCACAATATACTGGCCATACACAGCATACCTAAACCGCATTTCATTTTAGGCTAACTTGTCTGTGAATCTCTGATGTCACAGCTAGCATCTCAGGCCAACAAAAGCAAATCCTTGAACCGTGTCCATAACACGTAAAAATGTTACTACATACACATCAGAAAGGCTGTGATGCAGTCCTGCAAACCTATTGGCAATTTCCCTGGTTTTCCAGGGGTTTCTGATTGCACCTACTATCAGCTGAGGGAACCAGCACAACTAGCATGTGGGTCCAACTGACCTTGTGCGGTAACCCTTGTTCAATGCATACTAGCAAAGATGGTTCTCATTATTTTCTCAATACATTTATCTTAGCCATTGGATCTTCATGCAAGTAATGTTGTATTGACAAAAAGCATTTCTTGACAGTATTAACACCACATCCATCATATGTGGAGAAGACAGTAGAATGGCCGTGAACCTATGCAACAAGAAATAAAGCAAAATGACATTATATTTAAAGGTTAATTAAAAAGCATGTACTGGGGTTGTGGCTTGACCGCGCATCACGTCGTCCACAACCTAGATGAGCTCAGTTGGGACCTGCGGTGCCCGGAGGCCTAGAAATCAAATGAGGTCCTAATGTTAGGTGACGTGTGGCGGACGGCATCAGGCACCAGAAGATTCTACTTCTGCTTTCCTGCGGTATCCTGGAGCGCATAACCCAGCCGCGTCAAGCCTAAATGTCTCAAGGAGGGCAACTTGGGACTGCCATAGCGGCCTAGCGAGGTGTAATTGTGGCCCTGATCGGCCCGACTGAGAGGACTTGTGCGAGCAGGGCTGAAGCGCCACAGGCTCGGAAGGGACCTACCATGATGGAATCCTTCCCCTGGGGGATCCCGCTACGACAGTGACGAACTACAGGATTGCCTGGGAGAGGTCACATGCTTTCCGGGAGCTGTTCGTTTGGCCCCGAAAACAGCAGGGGAGTGGTTCGGTGGGTGAGCCGCCCTAGATCCGTCAAGTCTCGTTCCCGTTACTTTTGACGCTCTTGGTTGAACCACTCACAGGCGCATTCTGCCAACCACTTTATGCGGGGAATAAGATAATAATATAGGGTGACAGGGAACACAAGATCGCCTTGTTTGCGGATGATGTACTCCTTTTCTTAAGGGACACTGACAAATTCTTGCCCCCACTGCTCGCCACACTAAAACATTTTAAAAAGGTGGCTGATTTTCAGATAAATCTGCAAATCGCAGTATCTGAATTTCACAGAATCAAATGAGTCTGTGGGATCCCTGGTGCAAGTACTCCCTATCAGATGGTCCAACACCTCCCTAAACTACCTGGGCGTAGCACTGGAGCTGAGCCACAAAGGCCTAATTAAACTCAGTATTCTGCCACTGATCCAGGAACAGACTCAGGACCTGCAAAGATGGGGGCCCCTTGAAATCTCATGGCTGGGTAGAGTGAATGATGAAGATGAATGCTGTACCCAGTATAATCTACCTCTTCAGTAGTCATCCAATCCTCATACTCATCCAAGAACATCACAAAATCCTCTCCAAACACATCAAGTCAGATCCACATACGGACAGTATTGTCACCAAAGACAAAGTACATCAAGACAAAATTAAACCCTTCTCCTTCAGGGAAGTTACTGAGGCTGAAGTTATAAACATAGGGCCTCATTACACGTTGTGCGGTAAAAATCCATAATTACCGGCATGGCGCTCTTAACGTGTCCGCCCTCGCAAGAGGGCGCTAATAGCGCACCATTACGAGTACGCGGACACGAGCATAGCGCCATGCCGGTAATGACCCAACCGCCATGCCGCTAAAGACCCCAAAAAGTCACTTACTGCCCTCGACGAAAGTGCAGATAGCACCTCCGCCCTCGCGCTGCATGCAAATAACGGTCACCACTATTAGCGGTGACCGCTAAATTGCAGAACCGAAAATAGCGTTGGAAAGAGCACGGCGGCCACCTTTAAAAACACAATCCATTGCCATCCTCTGCCCCCTGGACCAGTCTGTGGTACTTTGCTGTCTGAGATTCACTGGAATACTCTTACCATGCCCAAGGAACTGAAAAAAACAACTGACCGCCAGCGGAAAGAAAAGTTTTCTAATGAGGAGTTACTCATGCTGACCCAAACCTTAGCAGACAATGCTGCAGTGGTCTTCGCTAACGACATGCGGCGGGAGACCCTCCTTAAGAAAAAGGCTATCTGGGTCGAAGTGTCAATGAAAGTAAGTGCCGTGGGCACCTGCACCCGCAATGTACGTGAGTGCAGGAAAAGATGGGATGACCTGAGACTCTGGGTCAGAATGATCCTGGCAGAGAATCATAACACTGCCACCGCTGGCGGATCTGGGTCGCCAATCAAGCTAAAGGAATGGGAGGAGACATGCGCCAACCTGATCGGAGTCGAATGTATCGAGGGAGTCGGGAGGATGGAGCATGGCGTAGCAGACACGTCGGATGGAGGTAAGTGTACTGATGAAAGCATGCAATGTGTATCTACAGGTCCCCACAAATGTCAGCCCAGGCTCACCTCATGGATGGCCATACATCCACACATGCATCCCACCCTGCCCATGTCAGTGCCAGACCCAAACACACACACATGCACACATCAACAGAGCCAAGTGCCACACACAACACTGCATGGATGAGCCACTGAACTGGCACATCACCTGCACCCTTCAATATGAATTGCAAATGCCCACAACTGCATTGATGATGTATCCTGCATTAAGTACATCGAACCCTAACCAATGCCATCCCCCTTCTTGTCCCCGACAGGGTCACATACTGACAGTGAGGATGCATCCCAGGCACCCCCTGCGCAGAAGAAGAATAGGCCACAGCCCACCGAGGACACCCCCACGACATCAAGGGGAAAAGGCGCAAGGCTCCATTTGCAGAGTTCCAAACATCGTTCGAGCACCACTGCCAAGGCCACACCAAACCCAACAGCCCCACCTCAGGAGGTTCACTCACCACCACCACTCACAGCCACCGAGGGACCACCCTCAGCTACTGCTAGTTCGGCAGGAGAGGCGGCAGCCACCGCCCCATTAACTGATGTGGAGGACCCAACTGAATTCGAGCTGGGCATGCACACCCCAATCCCACCTGGAACCCCCGAGCCATCACCACATCACACACCTGGCTCCAACATCACTGGTGACGAGACCATGGGATCCTTCAGTAGCCCCCCCGTGCATTGTGATGCTGGCAGGTGTACAGATGGAGGCACTCCATCTGTACACCTGCCAGCATCACAATGCACAGCAGCCACACCACTAGAGGCCGACACTGCCCTTGACCTGGCCAGCATCATCCAGCGGCAACAGGGTCTCACTGTGCTGGTTGGTCAGAATGTGTCGGAGGCTGCCCGTCTCAGGGCGGAGATTGGAGAGACATCCAGGCACTCCAGGGAGAGTATGGAGACCTGCACAGACAGGCTGTGTGGGGAGCTCGTCAGAGTTCGTGAGGTACTCACACGCATTGCGGATGCAGTGGACCGTCAATTTCCACCAGCACCAGGACAGTATGCCACTTATTCGTCCGCCGGTTCGCCCACTCCGACGCTCCGCACGCACCACCAGACGCTCCTACCGGCAGCCTCCAAATGCTGGATCAGGCAATGACCAATAGGGAGTGAATATCCATGCTTCCGCGTGCATGCCTGGATGCAAAAATTGTGGAAGACACATGAGGGACAGTTGTGGGGGGTGGGGGGTAGGGTGTGATGGGACAGTTGTGGGGGGTGGGGGGTAGGGTGTGATGGGACAGTTGTGGGGGGTGGGGGGTAGGGTGTGATGGGACAGTTGTGGGGGGTGGGGGGTAGGGTGTGATGGGACAGTTGTGGGGGGCTGGGGGTAGATTGGTGGGATGTTTGGGTACATGCACATTTTCCTGTTTGAGTTCATAAATACACTGGTGTTAGAGCAAAACACAGGCCTGGACTTCTTCATTGTGTATGTTTGATTTATTGACGCCAGGGTCCATTGTGAGCTAACAAACAGACACCAGTGCACCACCAGCCATATCCAGGTGACAGTACGAGAACTTGTTACTCAGAATATTTGGTTGATCAGATGCTGCCTCACAGCACGTCCCTCCTGGCCATCCCCTCTTGCATGACCTGCATCACCTTCACCTCCATCCTCATCACCATCATCATCCTCATCAGGAGATTCTATTTCAACGTCAGGGGGCAGTTGCACATTCCGTCTGATACACATATTGTGCAGCATGACACATGCCATGGTGATCTTGGCCAACTTCTCATGGCCATACAGGAGAGCACCACCAGACCTGATAATGCACCTAAACCGTGACTTCAATAGGCCAAAAGTCTGCTCGATCACGATGCGGGTACGGGTATGTGCACATTTGTATTACTCTTCGTGCCTGTTCTGTAGGTTCCTTAGAGGTGTGAGGAGCCACCTCTTCAGGGGATAGCCGGCGTCACCTATATGGTAGAAGGAATGGGGTCCTGTTACTGTTCACCTCAAGTGTGGCCAGTTCATTTCATTGGCTTACATCTGTATGTGCATTTGGACGATAGACTACAGGCTACACCCAGTTGGAGTATCTATCTCTCCCCCCCCACGCACACCCAGTTGGAGTATCTATCTCTCCCCCCCACGCACACCCAGTTGGAGTATCTATCACTCCCCCCCCACGCACACTGCCATGTGCTTGGCCTGCTACTCACCAAGTAGCCACGAACGCTGTCCCGTTTGTCACTCCATGTAGCGTAGGATAGTTGAGTTCCGCAGGACCATGGAATCATGGGTAGATCCGGGAAATCGGGCACAGCAATGTGTGATTATCTTGTTGGCGTCACATACCATTTGGACATTGATGGAGTGGAATTGCTTCCTGTTTCGGTACACTACTCCATTGTGATGTGGGACAACCAATTCCAGATGTGTACAGTTGATGCCCCCGATGCAACTTGGGATGCCTGCCAGTGAATAGAAAACAACTTTGGTGTTTGCAATCTCCTGGGCAGTCCGTGGCATGTATATGTGTTCGGGTGCATGCTTCAGGAGGGCATCGAGTACCTGGTTCAGTGTGCATGAGAATACTGGTTGGGAGATGCCATGCATCTGCCCCACTGTATGCTGGTAGGTGCCTGTGGCCAGGAAGTGGAGCACAGTCACCACCTTCAGTAGTGGGGGGATGGCAGTTCTGATGTCTATGAGGCTCACAATGTCGTGGTGTATCATGTTCACGATGCTGGTGATGGTATCCCGGTCCAGACGGTACAGGGTGTGTATCTGCTCAAGTGTTAGGTTAAATGGACTGGCTCTGATCCTGGGAATTGGTGGGTGCCTCTGTGGTATGATTAGGTGCCGTGGTGGTGCTTGCTGTGCCTGTCTTGCCCTCCTCCTCCTGCGTCTCCTCTGTGCTGCCTGTTGTTGCAGCTGCGCAGCTATCAGGTCCTCCAGGCCATGTAATGCTGCTAGTATTGAAACCATCTTGGTGTGGAAAGGGGTGTGGTGTGCTCCTTTTGAGCAGCCACAGTCTCCATTGCCTCCACCTGTGCTGATTGTGGCCACCTGTGGCAGGTGGTAACACTGCACAGTTATTTTAACGGGTGGTTCGCGATGGCGATATTAGCGGCATGCCGGTAAGGGGTTTTGGGGGCTTTACCATGCTGCTATTGGCATGTCCGCTCGCCTTGTGATGGTGTGCTATTAGCGGCATGGCGTTATTTACGGGATGGAGGGTCGCGTGCCCGCGGACTGGCCGCTATTAGTGGCACCGTACCTAGCGGTGCCGCTAATAGCGGTGAGCCGGGTCGTAATTAGCATGGGGATTTAACGTTACCAGTATTCCATTACCCGTAACGTTAAATCCCTACCGCCTACCGTGTAATGAGGCCCATAGTCACTAAAATCAGGCCATCGAACTGCAAAGGAGATGCCTGCCCAGCCAAACTAGTCAAGGACTGTGTAAAAACCCTAGCCCCTTTTCTAAAAAACCTTTATCAACGCTTCCTTCAATTCCAAATCCGCTGCTGACTGCCTAAAAGAAGCCTGGGTTCGCCCACTCTTCAAAAAAGCCTCTAGACCCAGAACTAGCTACCAATTACAGGCCTATCACCACCGTCCCTTTCTTGCTCAAAAATCCTGGATAAGGTGGCCTACACGCAAATCCAACAATTTCTAGAAGAAAACAAGATCCTAGGCAAAAGACAATCTGGATTCCGCCCAGGCCATGGCACAGAATCTGCTTTACTCGACCTCAAAATAGAACTTGGTGATATTATGGATAAATGCAAACCGGCACTTCTTCTCCTGCTAGACCTGTCAGCGGCCTTTGATCTTGTCAACCACGATATAGTTGGTAAGCACCTAAAAAATGTGCCCACTTCTCTGCCCAAGCTATTTCTTGGATTGCATCATTCCTCAATGGCAGACTCATGAGAGTCGTCTCAGACTCTGCCTGTGCCTCTCCCACCACCATACACTGTGGAGTCCCACAAGGATCATGTACTGCAGGTCTTACTCCCACTTATTAGCATCTACGAACAAGACGCTGAAGCCTTAACCAAGATTTACTCAGCCATACAAGCATGGATGGCAGCCAACGACCTTTGTCTCAATGGAGACAAAACTGAGATAACTCTGGTAGGCTCTAAAGAAACGCTCAATAAACTCTCTCCTCAATATAGCACTTTCAACATTGACAATACCAGCATCACTGTCTCCTCATCAGTAAAAACATTATGAGTGTACCTTGATTCCTTGCTGTCCATGACACGCCAGGTTAACGCCATAACCTCCTCGGCGTCACTTACCACTAAAATTATCAATGCTGTCAAGCCTTTCCTTTCTACTAAGAACTGCCTATCAATTGCCAGAGCCACAGTCTGCACTAAGCTTGACTATTGCAATGCCCTCTTCCTGGGCACCTCTGTCAACAACCTTCAAAAGCTCTAAGTAACACAAAACAATGACCTCAGAGCAGCACTGAGTATTCCTAAAAGGGAACACATCTCCCAGTCAAGCAAAGACGCACACCAGCTACCAGTCAAAGAGCGTATTCTCTTCAAATCCATGGCTATTACACACAAATGCCTTTCACACAACGTACCCTCCTATCAATCTGAAAGGATCACCCTCAGCTCACCTATCAGACCCACAAGATCGCATCTCACGAACAAAAACTTTGTCCCCTCCTTCAACAGAGCCAAAGCAGGAGGCACCAGCTTCCAACAACTAGCACCCAAAACTGGAATGCCCTCCCCACGGCACACAGAAATGAAAAGTCCTACACAATCTTCCGCAAAATGATGAAAACTAAATTGTTCAACTAAAGCTGTCTATGCTATATAACCTGTAACATTTGTTATGTCTTACCGCCGTTCCACTGTCACCCTGGAATATATACTCTCTCTCATGTGTCACAGCTTGTTTTGTGGTTCTGATTCATCCCTGTTACCAAGCAAGTATTCTCCAACAGCGCCACGATGCCCTTGGGCCGAGGTGCGCTATACAAATTCAAATAAATAAAATACTAGTCCACTATGAACATAACCCGCAAAGGAGGTTTTACTTCTTGATATGGGCCCAGAAATCCCTATGGATATCAATAAAAGTACTCTTGACGTCGATACACTCTGGCAGGCTAGGCATCCCTAATAGTAACAGATGCCTACTAGCATCCCAATTCTCACATATTTTCCGCTGGACAAATCCCAAAACCTTTCCTCAAATGGGCAAATATGGAACAGGTTGCAACCACACTCCTATTGGCAACCCTGCCATACCTAAGCAGAAGGGCTAGCAATGTGAGCGGCGCCATCCTCATGACAATGCACAACACGCTCCCTACTGGGATACCACACGAAGGCAAAGGGTACAAACACCAGGGCTTGGCCCCTTCACCTATCCTGGACAATGCGTCGCCTCTGCCTGAGACATTAGAGCTTTTCACAAATGGGAAGAGGTTGGTGTGAGAACCCTGGCATAGTGCTACAAGGATGATATCCCCTTACAGTTTGAGTAATTCAAACAGCGAGCGGGTCTCTCTAAAAACCAGTGGTGTCTTCAGGAATCAAATTTAGGGGGGGCACAGGCAAAAGTAGGGGGTTCACCTATAAATGGGCCATGTGTATTGTGCTACCTTCAGAAGCAGGAGTCAGGCACAAAGGTGGCATTTTGGCTATAGACCTTTATTTTAAGTAATAAAAACAACACGTACCCTTCCCTGGCTCTAAAGGGAAATCCCTACCTAAAGTAAAGATAAGTGGTTGCTCGTCATCGGGATGAATGTCTAACCAAAATAAAAGTCCTCTGTCAAATATCCTCTTCTGTCCCTACCTCTAAATGAGAGAAATACCTAAGAAAGAAAGGTCAGGAGGATGACCACCTTCTGAAACAGTGCACCACAATCATGGAACAAATGATAAGAAAATAAGTTCAAGTTCAAACGAAGGGCCAGGAGAATGACTCTCTTCTCCTGGTTTATCAAGTTTCAGTCATGATGATAGTCTGCAATACGCTGGTGGTAATTCAACGTAAACAACATTCTTCAGGTCTTGAACCTCCTTGCATGCTTGACTCTGTATTCTGTTGCTTTAGAGTCTCCCTTCTGCTGGTACAACGTAGGTGTTCTTCAAGATCAAACAATACTTTTCAAGAGCCCTTGTAGCTCCTTCCAAACTCCTTTTAGGGTGAACTGAAATTCTTCCTTTACCTGGTTTCTCCTCCACTGAGGAGACGTAGTTACTTTGCCTTTTGAACTTGAATGTCTCTCAAACAATCACTGAGACTCAAAGGGCCACTAAGACTAGAAAGGCCAGTCCTGATATGATCCTCTTCCTTCTGACTCTTAGTGGTGATTCTTAAACCATTGAGATCAATCCGATTGCTTCTTATGTCTTGCTCTCTTATATCACACTCACAGTGATGAAGGAAATCACTCCCAATGTATTTGATATTTAATTGTCTATTATCACAGTCTCTCTGAGGAGGGAGATCACTACCGTAGCTTCTCACACTGTCTTTACATTCACCACCCCCTCTGAGACAACAGAGATCCTTGTTCCTAGTTACACTTGAGGCACTTAGTTGGTAGTCACAGAGACATTGGAGATTACTACCAGGGTTTCCAAGACATATAGTATTTCTGTATTTATCACTGAGAGAAGGGAGATTACTCCCCGGACACTCTCCTCTTTTTGTAGTGTTGGATTGACTACTGGGATGAGAGATCACTTGGGATGATGCTCTTAGCTGGCCCCACTCCTTTAACGGGTCTCCTGTGTTCCCCGTTACCTGTGTTTTAGCGGGACACGTCACTGGTTCTTCCAGGGGCAGCGAATCACTGTGCCAGCTTCCGTGACTGCTTTCCTCACTCTCGTGTGTCCTGCGTAGACACTGTGTGCACCTCTGCAGCTCAACGGTGTTGGTGCCATTCTTGGACCAGCCGGTCCACCTCTACGAGGTTGTGCCACTGTTTTCCAACTTCAATCTTCCTGGTAAACCCTCGCACAGTCGGGCTGCAGCAGGCTCTCTCGGTTTACCCTTTGCGTCCTCAGCAGTATGAATCAGCTTCCCCAGATTTCCATCGTTTCTGCCATTTCGAATCTCCTGGGCTCTCCAGGCTTCGCACCTGGTGCTTCTCATTTCAGGTAGTCCTTCATCTCTCTTTTATACAAATAGGCTGAGTAGTCCCCAGCGTAAGGTCAGAATGCTTCCCTTGTTTCCTTTGGCCCATCATCCTTCCTAGTGGCCTCCTTGTCTCAGTATTTAGTGGGTGAATACACAATATGCTTCATTGAGTTCTCTTCCTCAACCCCACCACTCTCTGCTTTGAGAAACATATGATCTGCAGAGATTTGGAGCTAGAGGACCGAAAGGCTCTATCAGGGAGGTAGCTAGGGAGACACTGTTGGATGTAGCGGGGTCCCAGGCCCCAGACGGCCTTATGGATGATGCAGAGGGTCTTGAATTTGATCCTTGCAGCCACCGCGAGTCAATGGAGAGATTTAACGGCTGGAGCGAAATGGTCCCTGAGCTTAAAGCCAAGGATAAGTCTTGCAGTCCTGTTCTGGATAAGTTGAAGGGGGCAAAGAGTGGGAAGAAGTAGATTGAGGAAGAGGCTGTTACAGTAGTCCAGCCTAGTGAGAACCAGAGCTCTGGAGACATTGATTTTCTGGGGGAAGGTAAGGAATGGGCAAATGCATCTGAGGAGGTGACAGCTTTTTTAGGAGAGGGTGCACAAGGGAGTGATTGAGGGAAAGTGGAAAAGAGCAAGTGGCAAAGGAATGGTAACAGAAATCGGACAAGGCAGGGGCGAGAGCGGAGGTGTTCTTCTTGATAGTTCTTGATAGTTCCGGAGGACCAGGGGAGCACCTGCTTGGAGGAGACTTTCATAGAGCGGACAGCTATAGCGACCTCATCCAGTGTTATGGGTGAGAAGGAGGAGAGTAAAGGGGAGGGAGAGACAGGGGCCAAGGGAGGCCTGAGAGTGGTAGGAGGGTGGCAGCGAGTAGAGGAAAGGGATGACAGGGTGTCCTGGGTTTTGGTAGTGAAATGGGATGCCAGTGCAGTACAGAAGGTGTGGGATGGAAGAGGATAGGTGGGGACTGCAGTAAGATTGGCTAGTTCCTTACAGATTTTGAAGAGTTCAGCCGTATTGTTGGAGGCCCAGAGATGTGAGCTTGGATATGGGCTCTCTTCTTGGAGCGGATGGAGAGACTGTATTGCCTTTGGAGCAGGCGACAGGCCAGTTTGTCAGAGGATGTGTTTAAGGCCTGTCACTTCTGTTCAGAAACTTTGCACTTGCGTTTCAGAGAGGCTAGGTTGGAATCTTACCAGCTGTTGCATTTGGAGGAAGGCTTCATATGGATCCTTATGACAGGGGCAAGGGTGTTAGAGATGGAGAGGTGATGGTTGGGAAGGTTAGCGAGGGCTGTGTCAGTGGGAGAGTCATAAGCAGGGGTGTGAGAGGACATGAAGGTGGCGGCAAAAGCATCAACTGTCACTCGCTTCATCGGTCAAATGACAGAGAAAGAGACTGGCAATGCGGGAAGAGGCTTGGCTAGGGAGCCCAGGAGCTCCAGGTGAGAGGAGGGGAGGGAATGGTCAGACCAGGAGAGAGGTGTGGTCAGAGGGTTAGAGATAGGGATATCTGCTGCAATGAGTGCATCGAAGGTGTGTCCAGCTGAGTGGGTCGGACCAGAGAGAGGAATGGTGAGGGAAAGCTAGTCACAGAGGTCACGGAAGAGTGCAGTGGGCGCATCAGAAGAATCAAGATGAATGTTGAAGTCTCCAAGGAAGGGCAGCTTGGAGATATAAGTCATTGAAAAGAGACAAGAGAAGAGATAAAGAGGAAGAGAGAGCGGGCCAGGGAGCCTGTAGATGGTGGCAAGAGTAAGTGAGAAGCTAAGAGAGACACGAAGCCTGCAGACAAGGCATTGGAAGGAGGAATAAGCTTGTGTGCGTATGATGGAAACAGGGACCCATTCAGGGAAGATAAGGGCCACTCCACCTCCAGACTGGTTGGGCCTGGGTTTGGAGAGAATCTTATAGCCCTCTGGTAGAAGAGTGTCAAGAGCTGTGACAGAGCTGGCATTGATCCACGTCTTAGTGTGGGCAAGAACTTCAAGGTCAAAGTCTTCAAGAAAGAGACATATGTTAGAGGAGTGTTTGTTGGCAGAGCAAGCATTGAGAGTAGCTAAGTGAAGCTGATTACCACCTTTGAATGTTTTCCGAGCGGTGGGGGTAGAGGGATAAGGTACACCCATTGGTGGTGGAGGAGGGGATAGAGATGTGGCAGACAGAGGAACGAGAGGCGGAAGGAAGTTGATAAGAGACGGAAGGCGCTTATCAAGAAGGAGGTTGGGTTGAGAGCCCTGGGCCATGACAGTAGCATTCAGATAAACATTAATGATGCACCTAGAGGATGGGAAGTGTGCTAAGAGAACCTCCCATCTGGTTCCACATGTGGGGAGTCCATAAGTCTGAGGAGGGGACAACAAAGAGGATGTCAGTGATAGTTTGCCTGCAGGAAGCATTGACGTAGGTGTCAGCAATGGTGAAGGCATGCCCCTAAACGCTCACACCGTTAAAAATACAACCCACTAGGGAAAAAGGGCCAAGCAACTCTTGCAAGGAAAACAAGTTTTATTGCTACAAAAATAGGTTCGTCAGCAAAGAACTCTGCTGCCATGGAACGTTTTGAGGAAAAAGAGTAGAAGCAGAAGGGGACACTGCATCATATGTTACATCATTTGTTTTCAGTGGAAACCTGCATGGCTGGTTGGTGCGAACCCTATACATGGTCGGCCTACTCCATAGAAGATGCCAGGCCATTCGTCCCAGCCTAGTCCGTCCTTCTTCCATCACAGGGGGTCTGCTGGGCTCATGATCTCCTGGGAACCAAGGCCAAAGAAGCAATTAGTTACATTTGCAAACAGTGCTACTCTATCATTATACAAGGCACCTGGCATGCTCAAAGACTGGCACAGTGGGAGTCTCGAGGTTGTACTGACCCACACATCCTTCACTCATCCCGATTGCGTCTCTCGGCTTCCAACGCTTCCACCCTCGCTTTTGAATTATGATTTATCCCTCCCTGTACCTGGCATTACAAATCGTGTTGTCATGAAATAAAGTTGGGACCACCGTGCTGTTAGATCTTTTATGGTGGATTGGTTTATGGTTAGTGGTCTGGGGTCAACTGGTATCTTGGAATTCAGGGGTCTTGGGACTAGGGCAGTTGTAGGGGCCATAAATCATGTTGGCTGGGTGGGGTTCGGAGGCCTGCTTTAGCCTTTGTGTGATAGCACGTACACCAAGGTGCCCAGTGCTGTCTTGTGGCCTTGCATGTCACATTTTTCCTAGGACACACATATTGGCAACACCTTTAGAACAAAGGGAGCTTTCTGTGAAAGTTAGCAGCGTGGGCCTCTCTCGTCAGCGCTTGGCCCAATTCAGATTTCTCTTTCAGGCTCGTGGCCTCTGTCTAACATACTGAATACTGCATGGCCGTACAGGCCTTATTTTTGACTATGGCTACTTAATATCTGCAAAATGGCATCTGCTTATATACGTGCACTATGTCTAAGCATCTGAATTACGTACAATATTATGATTGTGTAGGGCCTTTAGAGCGGCCCCTGGACTATTATATTTCTTCCAATGGGACATGCCTTACCCTAAAGCGCCTAGGGAGCATGGGATGGGTTTGCTCCCTTCTCAACAATGGGTAGGCCTAGGTTGAAGACCTGGTGTGCTTTCTTAAACCTTTTTCTTCCAGGCTTCAAGAGAGAGTTAGGATAGGAGATAGAGAAGCAGTTAGAGTAGATAGAGATGGAGAGCACAAAGGATGCGGGGGGCGAGGGGACAAACATAGGAAATGCAGGAGGACCAGGAGAGTGCTGTGAAATTAAAATGCTGAAATGCCAAAAGAACAAAGACATTTGTATGTTACAGCATGAACTCTTATCGAATTCACAAAGAGTATATCAGAAGAATTTAATTTTAAAAAGATATACATTTAAAGTAAAGGGGATTCATTTAAACATCCATAATAAAAATAATTGTTCTATGATTAAATCTATATGTCAGCATAACACTAGGGAGATATGGGCTATCATCAAAAAAGGACAACCTGGCAATATTAAAGATTCAACCAATTCAATCAGTGCGGAATCATGGATTGATTTTATTGGTATGAAATATACATTGCCTGTGAGATTCGCCCATATTGGTTATGTGAATACTTTTAATTCGTTTTCTAGTCCTTTAATGTGGTCAACTTTGGACATTGAATTAGCTATTTATAAGCTTTTTAATTCTCGGGCTCCGGGTCCAGATCGAATCCCCTCATGTGTCTATAAGGCCGATAAATCATTCTGGGCAGCCATTTTAAAAATTAAGTTTGACAATATTCTTAAAACAGGTATTCTTCCTTTATCTTGGTTGACTTCAATTGTTATCCCTATTTTTAAAGAAGGGGATTCATCTAAACCGGAAAACTATAGACACATATCGTTAACGGATGCACCAGCTAAAAAAAATTCTATTCTGGTAATTTCTGATCTTGAAGAATCTTTGAAAGCAAAAAAAAATATTCAAAATTCCAGACTGGTTTTAGAAAATCTATCTCAACGACATTGAACGTCACTATTATGGCTCACTTAATTGCTGGTATGAAGAATAGAGAACTTAATCCAATTTATTTTGCATCTATAGATATGACCTCTGCTTTTGATATTGTTGTTCGGAATGTATTATGGATAAAGATGGCTGCATTAGGTATTCCTGAACATCCTATTTATTGGATAGCTAAGTTCCATTATAACACATCATGCAGAGTCAGAATTACTAAAGAGGGTTCCCTTACTGATCCTATTCAGACCTCTTTAGGATTAAAACAAGGATGCAATTTTGCAGCAATTCTTTTTAATATCTATCTATGTGATTTGAAAGATATGTGGAAAGAAAGCAACACGTTTGCTGCTAGATTGTGTGCAATAAGAATCCATTGCTTAGCTTTTGCAGATGATCTTATCCTGTTTGACCTCCCCCCGGCAGGTCTAAATACAACATTGCAGATGTTTTCTGAATTTGCTTACAAACATAATTTAAAACCTAATCTTGCTAAGACTAATATTATGATTTTGGATTCTAGGAAAAAGCTCGGAATGTTCAAGCAGAGTTTAGATGGAGCAGTAATTGCTCAGGTTTTGGAAATTACATATTTAGGCTATTATCTGAGTACTATGTCCTCGAGTAAAGCCTGGAGTCACTATCTTCATAATAAAGTGAGACCTCTGGCTTGCCAGATGAAAATAATATCTGCTAAATATTGCACATTTTTGGTGGTTCCTTCATTAGAATTTATGAAATCAAAGTTTGACCGGTCATTCTATATGCTCTGGATATTTCCACTATTAATTCGAAATTGCAACTTGACATATTACAGGGTAGATTGTTGAAATTGGCTCTTACTTTAGCCCTCTCAATACCTAATTGTATTATACACCATGAATTAGGTATCATCTCCCTGTCATGTAGCAAAGATTGGAGAGATTTATCGAATTATGCTAGGATGTTGTCTCCTTTGGAAAATTCCATTTACAGTGATTTTAATGAGATGACAAAGGGATGTAGCTCAAGCTCATTTATGAACTATAATTTAAGAATGTGTGTGATACTTAATGATCTTGATGTTGGACAATGGGATATGAGAATACGTCCTAGATATGTGACGAAGAAATTATTTGAACGAGATTGGTGTAATACTCTCAATGATTTATCCAAATATTGTACCTGTTGTGAATATGCCAAATTTCCTAGAAAAAGAGTTGGTTGTTGTCTTTATTTGACAATTTTTCCATGCAAACTTGCTCGTAGATATTATATGAGATTTAAAGTCAATCAAATGAAAACATTGGAAAGGACTATATTTTGGAGTTCCAACAAAAACAATTATCCTTTAAGATCTTGTAGATTCCCTAAATATGAAGAGGTTAATGAAATATTAAACCATCTAATTCTAGAATGTATACACTTTAGAGATGTACGGTCAGTGTTCTTGATGAAATTTGTTAATATCAAATTTGAGGACTGTATGGATTTCCTATGGAACCGACTAATGTTAGGACAATGGTTACGCACCGATTTTCAAATCAGTTGCAAGGTGTTGCCACCAAAACGCCAGATTACTTCAAAGTGTAAATTAAGCAAGGGTGTGAGAGTACCTTTACTGAGAATGAATATGGGTCAAATTCCCTGTTCTGTGGAATTTCTTCCACTCAAGAGGTTCTACAACCACGTAAGTATACCTTAGTGTTGTTCAAATGCTGCAAGGTACTGGCGCTGCCAATTCAGGGTGACCAGTGTTGCTCAATTACAGGGAGTTGCTAAAAAAGCACCAATTTAGGTAGGGTAATGTTCACATATGCCATGGATCTTTTACATACACCCACTAGTCCTCGGGGAATTGTCATCTAGGTGGCCAGGACACGGCCATCGCTATTGGATCCAGTTCCTGGGGGTGGATCAGTGCGGGAGCATCTCCTGGGTGAGTGGTCATCGGGGAGTGGGGGTGATTACTCTCTTTCCTGTACCTATTATGCCTCCTTATTTCGTAGGATTGTCTGAGGAAGAGGGCTACTGAGAGTAACAATGCTAACTCTTACACATCGCGTTGGACATCTCCTGTTAATTGGGTCAGGCGACGTAAGGCACTTTACTCCAAGTGCATACATCTGATACCAATTAGCTCTCCTCACACGGATAAAAGGCGAAACATAGAGACACACTCTGAGCAACACAAAACACGAGTGAGAGCAGAACTTCCGGGGCGCAGGCATACCTACTGGAGCAGAGCAATGGACCGAGGGACAAGAGCCACGGGTGGAGAACCCCAAGAGTTTCCTGAAGGAGGCCCTTGCCCCCAAAAGGCTGCGAAAGACACGTGGAGAAGGCCGAATCCCAAACATGAAGGCTGCATTGTATTTCAAGGACGCTAGCAAACCTCCCGGGTGAACGGCAGAGTTGGGGAGCCGAGGTCAAGCCTTTGGTACTAACCTTGACTTGTGAATTGGAAGGCAATAAAGACAAGAAAGAAACGCACACAGCCGGTGAGTTGGCAAGCAACATGAGAGACCGATGTATGCTAAAGAAAGATTGAAGTGGCAACATTATATCACACAATTGAAGGCTGCATGAATGTCGATGAGACACGAAGAAAGGCAGACCTGCGAATGAACCTTGAAGTAACAATACCTGTAAAGTCAGTGATACTGAGTATTGGAGTGGTCTGGCGAAAGGTAATAGCCACTCCAAAGTCTGTGAAAGGTGAAAGGTTTGTAGCGATAAAGGGAATGAACTGTAAAAGCGAGGTGATTGAAATTGACCCTGAGAAAAGGGGAGAGCAAAAAGGTGAACATTCAACTTTGGTGCATAATACAGTTAACTACCCAGACCAGGAAGCACCGGGGCAAATGATATAGAAGTGTGAGTTACAAGTTGGAAAGTCGAAGTGGTCCTGCGGAGGTCTAAAGAAAAAGCCACGCTCATTTGAAAGTCTTCAACATCAGGAATTGATCCAAGCGCAACTGAGGAAGACCAAAGGTGTGACAAGTTAGGTGAAGAGAACCCCAGCAAGTGTTTTTTTTTGTTGCTTTAAGAGGTCTGAGCACAACAGAGGGAGATTGATCTGAACATTTGCTGTAAATGGTCTGAGCCCTATTGAGGGAGACCGACGTGATCCTTTGCTGTGAAAGGTCTCAGCCCGACAGAGGGGGACCGACGTGAACTTTTTGGTGATTTGTGTTTTGGAAATTGGAGGAAAGTAAGACTTTAATGTGGAAGGCCAGGCGGGCCTTGATCCACATTTTGAACTGCCTATTTTGTTGAGAGCCTCAGCCAGAAGTGTCATCTTGCCCACAGGGATCGCCTTACTCTGTGCTTTCCAACATGGGGAGGAGAGCTGACTCAGTCACATTTATTCTTTATATTTGAACACTGACTTCCTTTTGCATGCATAGCTTCCTTTTTCACTTTTTGTACAAGATGTAGATCAGGCATTCGGTTTTTGCTAGTATAGGGCATATTGATTTGACAGACTCAACTAGGACTGTTTTATATATTATGCAGTGGTCGAGACTACTCACATTTTAGCTATTGGGCAAAGTAGGGGTTTCTCCAACCCCACTGAAACTTCAATAAAGGTTTTTTTTTAATTGTACCGTTTGTGTCAGTGTCATACTTGTGACATCATGCTTACCTTACATTAGTGTGTTTCAGTTTAACCTACTGCCCCAGGGCTAACTGCCGCCCCATCTCTTTCACTGCCTTCCTTGGGAAACGTCTGGAGAAGCTGGTCTTCCCCCTACTGACCCAGCATACTGAGCTCATTGGATGCCTACACGACCATCAATCTGGATTCCGAGCAACAAGAGGCACATAAACTGCTCTCCTGAACACCCATGAAGACCACTCCATCCTCATAAAACATCTCCATGATTCCCTTGGTATCTTGGAGCAGGCACTGGACTGGCTGACCTCTTTACTCACTGACCACCCCTCCCAGGTTATTCTGAGCTCCTTCTCCTCCCCCACCTCTATCTTCAACTGTGGCGATCCCAGGGCTCTAACCTTTCACCTTGGCTCTATCTCACCCTCCTTGCTCACCTTATTTCCCCGTTCTCCCTTCACTTCCAGTGCTATGCAGACAACACCCAACTCTTCTTTAAACTGCCCTCTGATCCTCTCCCTACTTCCTCTAACATCCCTGACTGCCTATCTGCTATCAAGTCCAGTGTGCCTCTAACGATCTCTACCTCAATGCTAGCAAGACTTTTGGGACTCCTGCTCCCTCTTTCCTCCCTTTACTCTGGCCACCCTCTATGGGTTGTCCCACTTCTCATTCATCTGAAAGCAGAAACCTTGGAGTCATCTTAGACTCCTCTCTCTTTCCTCCCTCACATCCTGGACCTTGCCAAGAAGGCCCATTTTCAACTCCACCTCCTCAGAGGTATTCTTCCTTTCCTCATTTTCCCCCAGAAGCTCAATGTCTTTAGAGATCTGGTACTCTCCAGGCTTGACTACTGCAACAGCCTCTTCCTTAATCTGCCCTCTTCCTCTCCCTGTCCTCTCCAGCTTATCCAGAAAAGGGCTGCAAGACCTATCCTTGGCCTCAAGCCCATGTACTGTATCTCTCCATCCCTAAAATCTCTCCACTTGCTCCCGGTTGCTGCAAGAATCAAATTCAAATCCCTCTGCATCATCTATAAGGCTGTCTGGGGCCAGGGACCACACTATCTACAACTTGCTCTCACCAAATACTCTCCCTCCAGATCTTTACATTCCTCTGGCTCCAACTCTCTGCGTGTCAAGCACTTTGCTAAGCGGCGAGCTGGTGGCCTATCTCTTTCCTTGGGTGGCTCCCTCCTATGGAACATCCTCCCCCTTCCTCCCCATCTTGAACCAGATCGCCTCAGATTCCAGAAGCGCC
The DNA here is from genome assembly GCF_040938575.1 of Ambystoma mexicanum. Classification (NCBI taxonomy): domain Eukaryota; kingdom Metazoa; phylum Chordata; class Amphibia; order Caudata; family Ambystomatidae; genus Ambystoma; species Ambystoma mexicanum. The sequence goes on from NC_090923.1 coordinate 728,213,528, forward strand.
TTAAAACGTTCCTCATCACCTCCTCCTTTCCCCTCTCCCTCCCGTGCTAAACCCCACAGTTGCTGAGATTGGTGGCCCAAGCCCTTATTCGTCCCTCTGCGTCCTGGCCTTTTGTCCAACCACCTCAGTTTACGCCCTCACCCCAGCACTTGCCTTTGTGCACCCACAGGCCTGTGTTGTCCCACAGGCCTGCATTTATTTATTGGTAAGTGACCACTCACTAAGTGATCTCTGCCAGGCACTTACCTGTTGCTTGCAGCTGACTCTATGGCACTTCCCCCTCTGTAAACATCCAGCACTCACCTCCCTCTGCCCTTTCAGGATCCATATCCTCACAAGGCCTAGTAGTCTTTGTTCATCTGTGTTATTTTATTTGCTTTTTTTCCCTGGTCCCCAGGGGTGCTTTGAAACACAATTTCTTGCTGTATAAGTGCCTTAGAAATGCAAAATAAACAAATAACCGTATTATATAGTTTTGAAACTTTTTGCCTTTTCTACAAATTCATATGTCCAAATGTTTGTTATAGTACATCATAGCATTTTGCATACTCATGGATTCCATTCAGTGTCTTTCCAATTTCAGTCCATAACCTGACTATTGCAGTAACTAACGATATTGGTTTACCTGTTAAACATTGATGCCAACATTGTTTGGTTTTAATTTGTTTGAGATATGTTGTAAAGTACTTATCTGAGAATACATGAACTGTGAGAATGTTGGAGTCCTGTGTGGAATGTTGTTCTGTGAGTGTGTGTGAAGGTTCTAGCTTATGGCAGTTGGAGCTGGGCTAGCCTGGGTGATGGGGCGCAGTAGTGCCCTCTAATATAACAGCTACAGTGAACTTGTAATAAAGCTGATGTGTGAACCTTACCAAGAGTACCGAAGCTGCTTTCTAACAAGATTATACACACATTTCCTGAGATGTAATATGTGCAGTTCTTCTAGCCTATAGTCAGTATGTGTCTGCTACTTTCTAGAATGCCCTTCATCTTCCATAACCGACAATAACATTTGTTCTCATCTAAACCATATCAGGCCACACACACTGCGACAGTGGGGATCCTATTCATTCTTAGTTGTAAAAATATCCTCCTGTAATGGGGCAATGAAAATTGTATCAACTAACGCTGTGTTTTCAAGTAATCCAAATGTAGTCTTTAATATGTATGCATACATTCTGCGTTCCAACAGTGCCATGCCAGCATTGCCCAAGCCTGCCCCTTTATGGCATGTTCTGATGTAAGTGCAGCCTCAAATCCATCAATAATGCCTGATCAGGGGGCTGCAATAATATGCCAAGTACAGATTCCAATGCCCCAATAATGCCATTTTATGGTTGATAGAGTCACCATATGTAGGTTAGAGCCCCACAGGTTCAAAATCAAATGACCCAACACCACCACCACCCAGTGTGCAAGCCCCATACCTGGCATCCTGCAAACCCACCCACACCCTAGAGCACAAGCCCTATACCTGGCCTCCTGTCCCCCACCACCAGGATTGCAAGTACCATACCTGGCAGTTTGCCCTTCACTACTCAGAGGACAAGCCCCGTACCTGGGATTCTGACCCCCCACCACCCAAAGTGCAATCCCTATAGCTGCCATTGTGCCCCCCCCACTGCCCAGAACACAAGCCTCATACCTCTCATCATCCCCCCACCATCCAGAGTATATGCTCCATATGTGGCATTCTGCCCACCCAGAGACCACATACCTGGCATCCTGCGTCCCACCATCAAGAACACAAGCCGTATACCGGGAATTCTTCCCCCCACCACCTAGATTGCAAGCTCCATACCTGGTATCCTGCCACCCAACAGCCAGAGCAGAATCCCCACACCTGGCCCCTGCCTCCCAATTCGGAAGCCCCACACCATCCAGGCCACAGCAACCCCATCTTCCTCCCAAACAAGCTATTTGGAGTGGCAGTGAGCAGCCCTGGCCGAAGCACAGAAGTGTGTTCCCCTTCTGTTTTGTGCTGGCTTTCTCCATAGAGAGGCAGCAAACACAGCAACCCAGGCCCACACCTGCGGGCCACCTGGGCGGGTGGGGCACAAGTGGGGTCCCCACATATTTTGTAGGCATAGCAGGAACTCCCTTGGCCCTGCACTAGAGACGCCACTGCTGAAAATTAAAGGTATAGATATGCCTGTTAGGCAGAATTATATGCAGTACCCTTTGGGAACACTACACACAATTAAGACTACAAGTGACAGTACAATTTCACCTTTGGTACATGCCTGTACTCCAAAGTTATAGTTGTAGCAGTAGCGGAGCAGCCAGACTTATCTCAAGAGTAAGTGAACAGTACAAATAGTTACACAAAGAACAGCAATTACTATGATTCAGGCAAACACTGACTCAAGGTTTCTAAGTAAAAGAATATATATTTATTTACTGAACAGTTGTATAACTTTTCACTATTCTAAGCAAGTTAAAAATCACAATCATAAATACACCACACCACTTCCCTTAAATTCCAGACAAGTTAAGCTCACAAAATGAAGTTGTAGCAAAATGGCACTCCATCAATTATAAAGGGAGGGAAAGACAAAGTTATTAGAAATTAGGCAAAACCAACAGGTAATTACTCGGGGCAATTGAACAAGAGAGACTACAGTGAGGAGATCAGCTAGAAAAGGCTTAGGGCCAAAGTCAGTGGGTCAAAAGTCTTTTGCTCAATATCACACAGTTCAGGGTAGTTTGCGGTAAAGTTTGTGGCACAGATTCCGGACGAGGTTGGTTGGTAGAAAAGTTAGTTCAAAGAGAAAAGAAGGACAAGCCCTCGGATTGGAGAAAGATTTCAAACACTTTCACTGAGGCTGACCGAAACGGACAACTGGATTTGCACAGTACCTTAAAACGGAGAGGGAGCTGTAGCTGAGACGGACATTCCTGGTGGTTCCTGCAGGCTCACGGTTCCTGAAGCGACTGTCGGACTGCCACGAAGTAGGAAGACTGGAGATTCCTGCGCAACTCAGGGAAGAAACCAGCAGCAGAGCAAAACAACAAATAAAAGGTGCACTCCTTAAAATCCAAGCAGGGTCTGACCTTCCTGGCTATCCGGCCCACTAGCTCTGTACAGCGAATTCGACCAGACGAGAGGTCCTGGCTTGTAGTTTGGGCGAACTGGTTGGTCCCACCAGCTCAAGGGAAGAAGATTCCTGGAGGATCTTCTCTGTCGTCGGATTCTGGCGATTCGGACCTGCAGCAGGGCTTCACCGGGCGGTTCAGTCGTGGTAGGGGTCCTCTTCTTCTAGTTCCTCATTGGTTCTTTCGTTCCAGTGGCGACTCTGCCTTTCCAGTCACAGATACCTGCTTTTTATGCAGTTTTCCCCCATTCATACAGCCTGGCTGTCAATCACACAGCAGGGTGGCTGGCCTGGCAAGGCCAGTCCCTTTAGCCAATCAGACAAGAGTCTGACTTGGGTTACCAAGGGAACCCATGCCAGGGGTCCGAATATCCCTCCCTCACATCCTGCCTACCTAGACTATCAGGCGGCTTAAGGAGGGCTTCTGTGCAGAAGCCCGCGAAAAGACAGTGAACAAAGGAGTCATCCCTGGTTTGGCGTGCAGAGAGAAACAGGAGAAAGACTTTAACAAAAAGAAATGGAGAATAAACCCAGCCGGAACCAAAATAAAATGTATTTGGTAAAGCGGGTTTCTGTTCAAGGCTAATATAATAGCCTAAAACAATACCACGTTTATATAATATAATCGCGGTAGAAAAGTTAGGGTAGATACCACTGCCACCAGCCAAGTCTTACTGTTAAGGGAGCGAAACAAGGCTCCAAGAGGCACAGACAAAAAAAGGGATAAGAGTTAACCCTTTCCAATACTCCATGTAAGGTGGGATTTACTGGGTCTGTGGTTTAAAGTGACTATATAAAGTTAATGGCAACTTTACCTGGGGGACAGTAGTCAGCCCCAGAAAAATTGAGTCAGTCGGAAGTCTCATACACAACCCTGTGTCACTGCACTGAAGGTGCTGTGTAAAACACACAAAAAGTGGTGCATATGGAGTAGGTGAGGCTCCAGTGCCCAAGATCACACAAAAGTGAAAACACGCACAGCAAAACACATGTAAGAGTGGGAAAAAAGGCTCACACTCTTACCAGGTGAAATAAATAAACCCTAGAAATCCAGCAAAGCTGATGCGGGACTCATTAGGTAAGGGAAATCAGCTATTTATGAGAATTCTCCCTAACACTCGCCTCTCCCCCCAGACTAAGGGACAGGAGGAATTAATCCACTCCTGGATGAATCTCTACCTCTAGTCGGTTATAAACATCCTAGAGAGACCATCAGCATTTTGGTTTTGACATCCTGCTCTGTGCTCAATGGTGGAATCAAACCCTTACAGGCAGATTGACCATCTCAGAGGTTTTGGGTTCTCTCCTTTCATTTGCATTAACCATCTCAAGGGTTGTGGTCAGTTTGAATCACAAAAGTAGATCCATACAAGTATGGCCTAAACTTCTTCAAAGAGCACTTCTTCAAAGACTCACGCTCTATGGTTGCCCACCTTGTTTCTAGTTCCTTCAGTTTCCTACTGATGAAGCAAATGGGGTGCTCCCTACCTTTCTCATCCAGTTGACTAAGGACTGCACCTATACCTATATTGGAGGCATCTGTCTGCACAATGAAGGGTTGGTGATAATCAGGAGCTCTTAGGACTGGAGCTTGACAAAGGCTTTCAAAGGCTTGAGTGCACTCCTCATTCCATCTACCCTTTTTAGGGAATTGTGGGGAGGAGATCACATTCAAAGGAGAAGCTATGGCCCCATAGTTCTCAATGAAATTCTTGTAGTACCCAGTGAGACCTAGGAAAGCTCTTGGGTTTGTGTAGTAGGGGTGGCCCAGTTTTGCACAGCTTGTACTTTGCTGGGCAATGGCCTTATCACACCTCCTCCTACCTCAGGACCAAGGTAGACCACTTTACTCTGACCAATTTGGCATTTGCTTGCCTTTATGGTCAGATGGGCCTGCTCAAAAGCCTGCAAAACATATCCCGGGTGATCAATATGTTCTTTCCATGTAGGGCTGAACACTGCAATATCATCCAATTATGCCATGCAGAAGTCCTCCATCCCATTCAGAACTTGATTAACCATCCTTTGAAATGTAGCAGGTGCATTCTTTAGTCCAAAAGGCATTACCTTAAACTGGTATAGGCCTGCTGGGGTGGAGAATGCAGTTTTCTCCTTGGCATGGTCTGTCAGTGCTATTTGCCAATAGCCTGAGGTTAGGTCAAATGTACTGAGGTACTTGGCTGAACCAAGTCTATCCACCAGTTCATCTGTCCTTGGCAAAGGATGGACATCTGTCTTGGTGACTGCATTCAAGGCTCTATAGTCCACACAGAATCTTAACTCCTTGGATCCTGCCATTGGTACTAGAACAACTGGACAGACCAAGGACTTGTAGAGGGATCTATAACCCCGAGATCAAGCATCTTGTTGACCTCTGTTTTGATGTGGGATCTCACATGTTCTGACATTCTGTACCTCCTGCTTTTGACAGGTAAACAGTCACCAGTGAGAATATCATGCTGGCCCCAAGGGGTCAAGCCTGGTGATAGTGAAAACAGGGAGGCAAACTGATTAAACAGAACTTTGCACTCCTCTTGTTGTTCAGAAGTCAGCTGAGAAGAGATATTAACTCCTTCTCTCTGCTCATCTAAAGGTTGGCCTCTTGAGGAGGTCAGGCAGAGGTTCACTCTCCTCTTCCTCTGGAGCTGAAGCTAGAAGCAAAGCTCCTACTTCTGGTCTCGAGACATAAGTCGTTAAACGGTTGGTGTGAAAGACTCTTGGTGCCTCCTTAGGTCTGCCTAGATCCACCAAATAGTTCACCTCTCCAAGTTTGCCCACAACCTTGAAGGGTCCTGTGGGATGTTTCAACCCACTAGTCCAGGCCCTGCAACATTCCTGTGTGCTGCTTGCATTAGGAACATCAGAATGGCCGCCAGAGAGCATTTTGTTCGCTAAAATTCATCCTGAAGTGCGCAGGAAAAATCTGAAAAATAGGCCGCCATTCACTTTTATCCACACAGTATATGTCATCTAAACAAAGTCCACTTTTGAAGATGGTTGCTGGAAAGAAATCTGTCAAAAATGGGTGCAGTACCGTTACTCGCATCTGTCAGATGCTGGTGATTTCTAAATCTGACAGGAGAAACTTGTGTCTCAAAAAGCTAAATATGCCAAGGAAGGGACTTCCATCAAATGCGATATGGGGTGCCACAAATTGATTTTCATGTTGAAAAAGACTGGAATTGGAGATATGTTTGCTTATTTTAAATTTGTAACTGTAATTTTGCACAAAGAACAATGTTAAAATGAACTATAAGGTAACCTGATTCAGCTAAACTTCCAAGACGTTTCCCACACTGAGCTTCAAACACATTCTACACCTTCTCCCTAAACAAAGGAATCTTTTCTCCTGTGCTCTGCTGAGTAGCTGACAGACAAGTGTGAAAGGAAATGGGAGGGGCACTCTGGCATGTGGCTCTGGGAAAGAGACAATGGAGTCCTTGAACTGAATGGAAATTCGGGTGCGACTGACATCAACTGCCCTGGCAGGAAGACAAGCCATGTGACTCTCTGACTCAGCCAAGCTTTGGAGGCGGGCCAGAATGAAAATGTGCATTTGAAACTGGACTAAATATATGTTTAAGGAAAAGACTTATACAATATTGTACCGAACTGACAAAAATATGAAATTTAGAGATTATTAAAATGAAAAATTAACTCACAGTTTAAAACTAATCTGGAATCTGTGTGACATTCAGAGACTGAACCACAAAATGTTTAATATTGTAGCTATTGTGATTATGCTAGGAACATGAAAAATTACAGGAATATGCCCAGATGGTATGTACATGTATGTATAAAAAATGTTACTCATCCGAAAATGTGTAACCAACCAAAAGCGCAAAAAATTGTCCTTTATGAACCAAAACTCGTAGGAAGATAAGATTTTGACAGGAACGTACCTTAGGCAATCTGTGATGTGTATATGTATTATTAACAAGTTGTGCATATTGAAAATATGTTTTTTGGGAAAAATAGATTTTCTGGGTAAAAGCAAGGGGGAGGTTCTTTCCTAGATTGTAAATGGCAGCATCACTCTGACACATGATGACACCTCATGACACACTGTTCCTTTCTCAAATCAAGGGACAGGGAAGTCTCTGACCTATCAGATCCTTAGAGGGTTGGGCATAGACAATCAGCCTCCCCACCCACTTTGGAAAATGGATAAATAGGGACTGCTGAGGACAGGCGAGACACCCACTTTCACTCATCAACTGTTCCACTGGCGAAGCACCCTGCAGGAAGATCCCATCTCCAGAACCAGACTCCAGATCCTGACTCTAGAACCAGACTCTAGAACCCTGAAGCAGAGGCCTAACCTAAAAAGCTGAACCCGTTTCAGCAGGCCTTGAAAAATCTTGCAACCTGATTTAACCCCTAAACTTCCACGGGGCCTAACCCATTCAACAGCCTGGCTGAGCTGTTTGCTGCTACTGGCCAAGAAGCATGCTGGAACCCAAGATCCAGATCAGTCCAGCAAAGCTGTAACCCAGAACCCGTCAGATCCAGTCCAAGAGGCCACGCAGAGACCAGAGTGCTGAGAGCATAACCAAGCACCTGAGACCTGTCCAGTGGCGAGCGAAGTCCAGTCCAAACCTTTGACCAGATCTTTGACGGGTCCATTTTAAACCAGAGTTGTGAGTATTAGCATAGAACTGTCCATAGTCATCTCTTAGTTTAAAGTAATCCATCCGACCCATTCCAACATATCCAGACTGCATTGTAGAATCTCTTTTGTCCATTCTGAATCCTTTCTCATCCATCTAATCCTGTGATAATTGTTAGTGTAAGCCAACCTGTTTGCAATTCAAAGCACAATTTCATTAGAAATCTTGACTCCTTTTGAGAAAAATCGACATCTACTAAAACTTCTGTAACATTTGAGCCGTGTGTGATAGGAACGACATTTAAATGTAATTTTGAAGCTAACATCCTCAGCTTTCAAACGAACCCAAAACGGCATTCCAATTCCTTATAGTCTTTCCGTAATCGCGTATTTGCATTTGGCTCAATTTCATTCCATGTAAAACAGCTATTTCTTGCTTTCAACTTCTGTATTTCGTTTTCCATCTGCTAATCATTCTACAATCATTGCTAGTTTTGACCTGACCCAATCCAAAGCAACTCTCACTAGTTCTGAATCTCATTTAGCGAATGAAAGTCATTTTTAGCATTTTTCCCATTAATTTCAGATTACATTTAAAAGCAATTGACCTGTTTTAAAATCATTACTGTTCTCTGTAAGCTTGCTGGGGGGAATCGGGATTGAAACTGCAATTGTTGATTGTTATTCCTGATACCTGTGTGCCCTCATTCATCTTTTCATATTGCATATTGGGGGGAGTGAGTAACAACAGGGGGAAAGCGTGATTATATTGTCTTTGGTTGAATTCATTTCAAGTTTCTTTCTGTGTTGCATTCTTTCCTATCATTGCATTTCCTTGAACCACACAAAGTTATTCTCTGCTATATTATTCTTCCTATTTCTACTCCTAATTGATTAAAGAGATTGTTGATACTGTCATATTACCCATTGCCGATCTTTGTTCATATTCATAAGTGTGATATTCAGATATTATCCATATTTATAAAAGTGTGATATATATATTGTTCAATTCTTCAAATAATTCCTTTAATTTGCAAAACAAACCTATTTCTTGGTTCAGTGAGACTGGCAGAATTCAAAGAGAGGGGCGTTATATAAGGGTACATCATCCAGAAATAAGAAAGTTTGACATAAAAATATATAAATAAGGGTTTCCATTGGGAATCCCATACTAGGCATTGGGCCTCATTACAGGTCGGGTGGTCCGGAAATAACAGTAGCGGTAAACCCGCCGCCACTGTTAATTCCGGACCGCCCGATCTCGAGTCCTGCAGGCGGGAGGTGGCGTGCCCGCCAGGTCTGACCTGGCGGGTTTACCACCGCCCGCCTGCAGGCGGACGTGGAAACCGCGGCACTATCACGAGATGGTGCCGGTGTTTCCATGGTCCCCATTCCCATTGAGTCCTCCAGAATTCCCGGGTCACCGGGGTTGTAATGCCCCGGTAATTCTGGGAATCACGGAGGCGGAATGGTAATACGAATCCGGCGGTAACCAGGCGGTTTTAGCGCCTCGGTTACCGCCGGACTCGTAATGAGGCCCACTGACTTAGTTGGGAGTGCTGGATTGAAATCACTTACAGTCCTATCCATTTTTCCTGCAAGGCCCTCTGCGTTGTTGGCACCATAACTAGTACAAGCTGGTCTTGAGTAAACTCAACCTTGTTGACCTTCTGGTCATGCTGTTTGACCAGAGCCTGACCTGCTTTCAAGTTATCACTTGCTTCTGCCATCATGTGTGACATTCTCCTCCAGAGACCTATAACATAGTCAGTCACTCTGACTGGCTTGGGGGAAGGAGCACTCTCCAACCCCTCCTTGATCAGGGCCAATGGACCTCTGACTGGATGGCTATAGGGATGTTCAAAGGGACTTTAACCAACTCCCTCCTGATGGACTGCTCTATATGCAAAGAGAAGGCATGGCAATAGAAGGTCCCACTTTTTCTTAAGGGGTTCCTCTAAAGCACCTATCATGCTCTTCATAGTACGATTAAATCTCTCTACCAGTCCATTTGTCTGTGAATGGTAGGCTGTAGAGAACTTGTAAGTGACACCACCGTTTTTCCACATGGCTTGCATGTAGTGGGACATCAAAATGGATCCCCTGTCGGCTATCACTTCCTTTGGAAACCCTACCCTGGTAAAAATACCGAGTAGAGCCTTAGCCACAGCCTGAACCGTAACAGTTCTCATAGGTATGTCTTCTGGGTATCTTGTAGCATGGTCTACTACAACCAGGATAAACCTGTTCCCTGAAGATGTGGGAGGGTCAAGGGGACCGACAATGTCAATGCCCACCCTCTCAAAAGGAACTCCCACCACTGAGAGAGGCACCAGGGGTGCCACATTCTTAGCTCCACTCTTGCCAGAGGTTTGGCAAGTGTTACAGCTCCTACAGAATGTTTCCATTCATGAACCCATGTTAGGCCAGCAGAAATAGAGAGAGAGAGCCTTTCCTTGGTCTTCTTGAAACTCATGTGACCAGCCAAAGGTATCTCATGGGCTAACTGTAGGAACTGGAGTCTGTTAGCAAGGGGCACTACAATTCTTTTGCGGTCCCCAGGGATAGACTCAGTCGGTTCACTGTAGAAGAGGCCATCCTCCCAGCTTAACCTGTGCTTTCCAACTTCTTGCCCATCAAGTTGGTTAGCAGCCTGTTGTCGAAGACCTTCAAGAGTAGGACACTCTCTGTCCTTTGCTAAAGTCTGCCCTGTTGGGTCCACCTTCTGCCAGTAAAGACTGCAGCTCAGGGTGGTCAACAGGGTCAAGATATCCAACTAAGACAGTGTCTTCTTCCAGATCTGACTCTTCAGATGCTGGTTCAAACACACAAGGTTGCACCTCACACTCTGCCTCAGCAGATGGAGTAGTTACAGGGGTGACTTTGGGCAATCTTGGGGATGTCCTTGTAGGTAGCACAGGGGTGCTGTCTGACTTTTTCCTGGAGGTTTTGGGTTTCCCCTTTGCCTCTGTTTTCCTAGAAATGGCAGTGAGCAACTCCTGTGGAGTGGGCGTGATAGTTTCCTCTATCATCTCCTCTGGAGAGCCTCTCAAGGTTTTCTCCCTTGCAGACCTTGTGAGCTCCTGTTTCCTTTTACTGGGAGGCCTGGGGGTGCTTGACACAACTCAAGAGTTTTAAGGTCATTACCCAACAGGACTCTCCCAGGCACTTCACCCTGCACACTAACAGGTATCTTGACAGTCATATCATTACACTGGATGAGAGCTGGTAACTGGGGAGCATTTGCACAAGGCCTCCAGCTAACTTGGTGAGGCATTTGGGTGCCTTGACAACATTCTTGACAAAAAAGGATTCATCCACCACAGTTATGCTGGCTCCAGTTTCTCTGATGGCAGGGCTTTCCTGACCATTCACAAGAACACTATCTTTATAATGCTCTTTAGTATTATCTGGAATGGAATTATAGACATCTAAATTCTGTTGTTCCCACAAGCTCAGGGACACTGAACAAACACTGACTGAGACTCCCATGGGTTCCTCAGCCAGTAGGTGAACGTTTCCACTTGCCATAGGTACTTCTTCCTCTGGGGAGGAGGCTAAGAAGACAGCGTGGACCCCTGAAGATTCACCCTTACATCTGGGATCCCCTTTCACATGGTCAGTTCACCCACAAACATAACATTTCCCAAATGTTTTGATAAATGGGCGTTTGTTCTGACCTCCATCTGGTTTGGGTCCAGATGGTGCACTAGCTTGATTTGGTTTCCCTTGTGGTTTACCGTTATGTTGTTGTTTGTGGCCCTCTTTTGGATTGAAGGTATTAGAATTCTCTTTGCTGTCTTTCTTTGGCTGTTTCCCCTCATCCTTTTTCTGAGTAGCCCCAGAATCCTTGTGAGTAGCCCTGTTGGCAACCCACAAGTCAGCAGCCTTAGCTAGCTTCTTTGGATCTATCTCCTTAGAATCAGCCACGTGCTGTCTGAGCTCAGGAGAGCAGACATCACAAATAGACTCCAACATAACAAGATTTCTCATTCCTTCATAAGTGTTTACTCTGTAACCCTTAATCCAACCATCTAAGTTTTTCAAACACTCACATACCCATGTAGCCCAAGGGGTACCATCATGCTTTTTGAGGGTCCTAAACCTCTTAAGGTACTGGGAAGGGCTCTTCTCAAATCTAGCAATTAAAGCTAGCTTCACACACTCATAATCCATCCTATCCACCTCCCCCAATTCCATTACAACAGCAGATGCAACAGTGGGTAGCCTAGAGAAGAGCCAGGGAAGCAATTGATTCCCTGTGAGACCTTGAATACCATGGTTATATTCAAACATTAACAAACAATCTAAAATATCAAGTTTAACCTCATACATACCCACAATTTCTTTAGGCTTACGGGTTATCTTTGGACTGGAAGACCTAGAAGACTCTGGGAGAGAAGCATTTTCAAGAGACAATCTTTTCATTTCAAATTCATGATTCAACTCCATTTCTCTGAGCTTAAGTTCTTGGTGTTTTTGTTCATTTTGAGCATTTAAACGTTTGAATTCCAGTTCAAGCCTCATTTTCTCTAGAGCAATGAATTCAGGACTCAGTGTAGGACCTGTGCGGGTCGCAGTGGACAAGTGTTGAGGTTGCTGAGCAGGCAAGGGGCCAGGGAGGCCTACATTAAGAGACACATCTACCTCTTCCAACTCATCATTAATAGACATAGTATCATCCTCAATACTTTCCACATTTGCTAGAGAGGCAGGTATTTCAGAGCCACTCCCTAGACTTTGGTTCTTTAACAACTTTTCAACTAATCCAATCTTTTTACCTTTGGCAGAGAGTTTCCTTTCTTTACACATGTTTCTTAAATAATCAGCAGTGTAACTCAGGAGGGTCTCCTGACTGTGGCTTTCCATATCAGACATGATTAATATTGCTTTTTAGTGATGTCAGCCTTGTGGGTAGTTGATCAAAGGTAATAGCAGCACTCTAAGTGTACTTCTATCCTCACCGGTGTACACCAGCGTTGGGCAGAATTACATGCAGTACCCTTTGGGACCACTACACACAATTAAGACTTCAAGTGACAGTACAATTCCACGTTTGGTACAAGTCTGTACTACACAGTTGTAGTGGTAGCAGTAGCGGAGCAGCCAGGCTTATCTCAAGAGTTAGTGAGCAGTACAAATAATTACACAAAGGACAGCAATTAGTATGATTCAGGCAAACACTGACTCAAGGTTTCTAAGTAAAAGAATATATATTTATTTACTCAACAGTTGTATAACATTTCACTATTCTAAGCAAGTTAAAAATCACAATCATAAATACACCACACCACTTCCCTTAAATTCCAGTCAAGTTAAACTCACAAAATGAAGTGGGAGCAAAATGGCACCCCAGTAATTTAAAAGGGAGGGAAAGACAAAGTTATTAGAAATTAGGCAAAACCAATAGATAAGTACTCAGGGCAATTGAACAAGAGAGACTACAGCGAGGAGATCAGCTAGAAAAGGCTTAGGGCCAAAGTCAATGGGTCAAAAGTCTTTTGCTCAAGATCACACAGTTCAGGGTAGTTTGCGGTAAAGTTTGTGGCACAGATTTCGAACGAGGTTGGTTGCTAGAAAAGTTAGGTCAAAGAGAAGAGAAGGACAAGACCTCGGATTGGAGAAAGATTTCAAACACTTTCCCCGCGGCTGACCGAAACAGACAACCGGATTTGCACAGTACCTTAAAACGGAGAGGGAGCTGTAGCTGAGGCGGATGTTCCTGGTGGTTCCTGCAGGCTCACGGTTCCTGAAGCGACTGTCGACTGACACGAAGTAAGAAGACTGGAGGGTCGTGCGCCACCCAGGGTCGAAACCAGCAGCAGAGCAAAACAACGAATAAAAGGTGAGCTCCTTAAAACCCAAGCAGTGTCCGACCTTCCTGGCTATCCGGCCCACTGTAGCTCTGTACAGTGAATGCGACCAGAGGAGGGGTCCTGGCTTGTAGTTTGGGCAAACTGGTTGGTTCCACCAGCTCAAGGGAAGAGGTTTCCTGGAGGATCTTCTCTGTGGTTGGATTCTGGCAATTCAGACATGCAGCAGGGCTTCACTGGGCGGTTCAGTGGTGGTAGGGGTCCTCTTCCAGTTCCTCGTTGGTTATTTCATTCCAGTGATGACTCTGCCTTTCCAGTCCCAGAGACCTGCTTTGTATTCAGTTTTCCCCCATTTATACAGCCTGGCTATCAATCACACAGCAGGGTGGCTGGCCTGGCAAGGCCAGTCCCCTTAGCCAATCAGACAAGAGTGCGACTTGGGTTACCAAGGGAACCCATGGCAGGGGTCCGAATATCCCTCCCTCACATCCTGCCTACATATACTATCACGCGCCTTAAGGAGGGCTTCTTTGCAGAAGCCCGCGAAAAGACAGCGAACAAAGGAGTCATCCCTGGTTTGGCGCGCAGAGAGAAACAAAAGAAAGACTTTAACAAAAAGAAATGGCGAATAAACCCAGCCGGAACCAAAATAAAATGTATTTGGTCAAGCGGGTTTCTGTTTGAGGCTAATATAATAGCCTAAAACAATACCACGTTTATATAATATAATCGCGGTAAAAAAGTTAGCGTAGATACCACTGCCACCAGCCAAGTCTTACTGTTAAGGGAGCGAAACAAGGCTCCAAGAGGCACAGACAAAAAAAGGGATAAGAGTTAACCTTTTCCAATACTCCATGTAAGATGGGGTGTACTGGGTCTGTGGTTTAAGGTGACTATATAAAGTTAATGGCAACTTTACCTATTTATGGGGGACAGTAGTCCGCCCCAAGAAAAATGGAGTCAGTGGGAAGTCTCAAAGACAACCCTGTGTCACTACACTGAAGGTGCTGTGTAACACACACAAAAAGTGGTGCACATGGAGTAGATGAGGCTCCAGTGTCCAAGGTCACACAAAAGTGAAAACACATACAGCAAAACACATGTAAGAGTGGAAAAAAGGCTCACACTCTTACCAGGTGAAAAAAATAAACCCTAGAAATCTAGCAAAGCTGCTGAGGGACTCATTAGGTAAGGAAAATCAGCCATTTATGAGAATTCTCCCTAACAATGCCCAACTGTACCAACAACCCCAAGTTCGCCAAAGCAGGAGCAGAAAACCCTCTGCACTAAAACTAACAATCAAAGGGGACCCAGGAAAGGGGATAATAGTTAAACGTTATAAACTGCTAGAAGGCGAATACGGGGAAGATAAGCTACCATACATGGCAAAGTGTGAAAGGGAACTTGAAACTGAAAGCCAAAAGATCCGTGAATCCACATATGAACAAGAGCTCTAGATGTACAACCATAAAATAATGTTTATCCAGAATCATAATGAGATGGTATCATACGCCAAAATGCCTCCACCACCTAGTCCCCACAGACTCTGCACTATGCTGGGTTAGATTCACTGACGCAGGAACACCGGGACACATGTGGTGGACATTTCCCATAGCGCAATTCTATAGCACAATTATATTGGAAATAAATTCTCTTGAGAATCAGCGATCTCACTGGATTACAACTCCCATTAGGTCCGCTTGCTTATTTTAATATTTGATAACACGGACCAGAGTGGCTCGTACCGTTTAAGCATCATAACGGCCGCTCTAATCACATAACTCGTAAACGCAGCCAGTTTAATACTGGCCCAGGCATCATAGAAACCGCTTTACAGAATAATACACTGGCAAAATGTACTGCAATTTGAGAGCCATTCCATACACAAGCTTACAAACACGCGCAGGCCCCCACTGCTGAAACACTTTTTTTTGTTAGCCTACCCTAGCCAAACCTGGGAGGAGGGGTTGCTCACAAACAAAACCTGGATCAACAAGTATAGCAAACAGGGAGCGCTGTTGAGAAGCCAGGAAGATGGCAGCTTGAACTTAGAGCTCTGGTCCCACAAAATCCTGCATAAAGATAAATGATACTTTACACCATTATATGAGCAACAAATGATCCCTCAACACAGCGGAGGAGCCATGCATCCTGTTGCTCCGACTCGAGTGCATCCGTGTTGTTGGAGCTGTGATACGTGTCGCAGAGAATCAGGTCAGCAGGAGAGGGGGCGGAGGCCGACCAGCACATCCAGGTGCGCTGACGTCCAAACCACACATCTCGGAACCTGAGGCCAGCTACATCCCTCGACTCCATGTGCGCTAAGTGGAGCCGGGGAGGGAACCTTGTCTGTCACTTTGGCTGGGGTGTCTCGCTGCCTCACTGGGCAGCGAGGTAATAATCTTATTACGCAATGCTGTGCAGCGTGCGCCTTTCTTAACGGCCTGAACACATACCCTGACTGGATAAACCATAGCTGCCCAGCACCCGGAGAATGCATAGCTGCAACTCTGCATCACGCCAACTCCTGCATTGTATTAAACACAATGCTGTGCCTCAGGCCTTCTGCTACATACGAACTTACAGCCTAAGCAGTCATGCAAGCTAGGCAGCGACCTATAGGGAGTTGACATCCAGTGGCTGATCGTCCGGATTGAAAGGCACACCCCGCCAGGGTGCTTCAATCCTATTTGTCCCAGCAAGCAAAACCTCCAAACCCTTGTCCCTCAAGCTGGCAACGTAACTCCGAAGTTGTAACAAGGGATCGACACAATCAACCAATATCCTGACAACTCTTCACTTACACCATCCTATCAAATTCACCATCCCTGCAGCTCGGCCGTCAGTATCAATAAACAAAAGATTTGCACCCAACTGGGGGAATAAATGGGGGTACACAGATTATTTAACCCAGGCCAGGGGATTGATGACTCTAAAACATTGCTCATTGGGTTTCCCGGAGACCAAACATTGCATAGACCCACAGGGAAGATACGTGATTCCTTTGGGGACGATGTCCGGGATGGCCATACCATTAGTCAATACACATGGTCCCAACTTGGATGACCCTGAGTTCTGTGGGCAGGTAATGGAGACCCTGATTGGGGGACATCACTCCCTGATTATATGGCAGGGCGACTTTAACACAATCCTGGACTGTGTTGTGGACTGCTCGAAAGATACCCAGCGGGACCTATCAAATGCAGGCCGCATGGTGAGACAGATTATTCATCAAATGACATTAGCGGATGCATGGAGACACCAAAACCCTAACTCAAGTGAATATACCTACTACTCGTCGGGCCACGAAGCACAGTCCAGGATTGATTAATGGCTGGTCTTAGCGGGACTGATGTCACGCGTGATGGAGTGCAAGATCCACCCCAGAACCATTTCTGACTACTCACCGGTCACGCTGTCGATATTATGGGAGGGCCTTGGCACCCCTCGCCCTCAGTGGAGACTATCACCCTCATGCTTACTGGACACATCATTTCTCGAGACACTCTAGGGCAGAATCGAGGACTTCTTTCAGAGAAACAAGGGCTCCGTTCCCCGGTATTCCCCAATTTGGGAAACATTTAAGGTATGGCTAGGGGGCAAGGTGATTTCAATAACCACTCTTTTTTTTTAAAGAAATGAGAAACTAATTAAACAGAGTAGAAGCAGGCTTGAGGCGACACAAAAATGAATATGGTACAACACATGATAGAGCTTTGCTTGGCCTTATTAAATGCAACTGTTAGGCAGAATCCCCTGCAGTGCCCTTAGGGACCACTACACACGATTAAGACCACATGTGTTAATACAAGTTTTACCTTTGGTACACGCCTGTACTACTAAGTTATAGTGGTAGCAGTAGCAGAGCAGCCAGGCTTATCTCAAGAGTATATGAGCAGTAGCAGAGATTACACAAAGGGACCACAATTACTTTGACTCAAGCAAACACTGACTCAAGGTTTCAGATAAAAAATATTAGTACATTTATTTTTAAACAATCAGTTATAAACACAACACTTCTATTAACCTTTAAATAAAACCACACGTTAAATATACTACAACTAACCAATTCACTTTGTACAGTATGTCTCAAGGTAAGTACCCTGTGTTTGAATGAACCACTGTTATGAACAAAAAGCGATACCGCGGATACGGTTGCGATCACTTTTTGACAGTTCGCTCTACTAAATAAAAGCGTATCCGTGACATGAAATGCTACCGGGGCAAAAACACACTTAGCACCTGAGATACCCAGAGGGAGTTGGAGGCAAAAATCACAGGCAATATTTAGGTTAGGGAGACAGCATCGAGAAACACTCAGAATCAGGAGTTCAAAAGTCAAAGAGCCGGAGCCAGGGTTAAGTGACACCGGAGACCTGTTGGCGAAGATCACACCGTTAGACAGTTCACGATTCAGCGTAGCCCAAAAGTACTTTGATATTGTCAATGTTCGGAAGCAAAAGTTATTAGAAGGAGGGAAGACAAGGACGAGCCTTGAGGATGAAGAAAAGGGATTCCCCCAGTTTCCTCGGGCAGAACACAGTACCTTATTCCAACGGTGCCCTGGCAGTTGTTCCTGTTGGTTTCCCGCAGACCCACGATTCCTGGAGCTTTGTTGTGAAGGAGGACGCCTGAAGGGAGTCTGCACCACACAGCGACAACGCAAAGGTGTGCTCCTTAAAAACAGGAGAGGCTCAGCAGGTGGCTATCCGGACCACTACAGCAGTGTGCAGCGATTTCGACAACGGCGGAGATCTCTGGCTGAAGAAGATGAGCTGGTTATCCCCACCAGGCTCAAGGGAAGAAGATTCCGGACTGGATCTTCTCTTAGTCGTCGAAGGGTAGATAGCTCAGGACTGCAGCAGGGCTTCACCGGGACGGGGTAGTTGTAGCAGCCATTGTTCTCTCCGCTTCACTTCGGTTCCTTGTAGTTCCAGAGGCGACTCTCTGACTTCTAGCCCAAGAGACCTGCCTTTTATGCGCAAAACCCCCATTCACACAGCCTGGCTGTCAATCACGCAGCAGGGGGGTTGTCCAGCTGGGACAACCACCTCAGCCAATCATGGCAAAGTGCGACTTGGGTTTCCTAGGATACCCTGTGCAGGGGGTGACTACACCCCTTCCCCACATTCAGTCTACCTAGACACCCAGGCGCCAGGAGGAGGGCTTCTCTGCAGAAACCCGCCAAAAGACGGTGAACAAAGAAGGCGAACCTAGTTTGCCGCGCAAAGTAAAACACAAGAAGGACTTTAACAAAAAGAAATGGCGAATAAACCCAACCGGAGCCAAAAGAAAGACGATTTGGTCAAGCGGGTTTATGCTTAAGGCTGTTAAAATTGCTAAAAGTATTACCACGTTTATCTAATATAATCGCGGTAGAAAAGTTAGGGTAGATACCACTGCCACCAGCCAAGTCTAAATGTTAAAAGAGCGAAACAATGCTCAGGGAAGTACAGACAGAAAAGGGGTACAGATTAGCCCTTTCCAGTACTCCATGTAGGATGGGGTGTACTGGGTCTGTGGTAAAATTGACTATGTAAAGTAAATGGCAACTTTACCTTTCTCTGGGGGACAGTAGTCAGCCCCAGTGAAATGGAGTCAGAGGGCAGTCTAAAAGACAACCCTGGGTTACTACACTGAGGGTGCTGTGTAACCCATACAAGAACAGGGGCATCTGGAGTGGTGTTCTCCAGTGCCCAAGATCGCACAATGAGTAAAAACACATAGGCCAAAACACATGTAAGAGTGAAAAAGGATGTACACTCTTACCAGGTGGAAAAAATAAACTCCAGAAATCCAGCAAAGCTGCTGGGGCACTCACTAAGTGAGGGAAATTAGCCCTAGAAGGAGAATTCTCCCTAACAAAAACATGCTGAAATTCAGAGAATTAGCAGACCGCAAGGTCGCCTTATGAACCAGCCCACTCAGGCACGACGGTACGGGGAAGCGGCCAGGCCAGGCCGCTTTCTGGCGGGCGCGATCCGGTCAGAAAAAGGGACAAAGTACATAACGTGAATCCAGGGGCGATCTGGTGACATAATAACCACACATGAAGAGATCAACAGCGAGTTTCACCAATACTATAAAACTCTATATACTAATGGTGACGGGTGTGCCGCCACAGATCTGGCGCACTACCTAGACGAGTTCCCCCCTCCCTTCCTATCCCCAGAAACGAAATTGATACTCAACCAGCCGTTCACTCTTGAGGGAGTTATAGAAGCAATAATGGCTCTTTCGTCTGGGAAGGCCCCAGGCCCGGATGGGATAGGAATCAAACTGTATAAGGAGCTCTGACAAACCCTGGCGCCTAAATTGCTACCACCTACACTCTCAGAGGCCGTTATTATTAAAACCAAATAGACCAGCATCTGAAATGGCCTCATACAGACCACTGTCCCTTATTAACACATATACCAAAATCTTATCCAATCGCCTCCTGCCACACATGACGAAGCTGATAGACCCAAATCAATCCGAATTCATCCCCGGATGATCCAAGTGTTAAACTTGTGTAGACTCTTCTGTATTATGTCTCAGATAAATCCAAAGGCCAGGGCGGTAGCAGCCTCACTCGATGCAGAAAAGGCCTTCAACTCTGTGTCCTGGCAGTTCCTCTTTGCAGTTCTCCATCGAATGCGATTAGGCGACAACTTCATAGAATACATACGACTACTATACATTAACCCAACAGCCAGAGTCTGCACCAATGGCACACTCTCACCCACCTTTCACATGGTACGAGGCGCGGGACAGACCTGCCCATTCTCCCCATTGCTTATTGCCTTAACTATTGATACATTGTTATTTCCTCCGCAACCCAGAGCAGAACATGGCCCCATTAGGGGAGGAGATTTGTAAATTCACAACATAATCTGGGTACCGAAATAATGAAGCAAAGTTGGAACTGTTGCCACTGACAGACCCTACACATACCCCGATAGACCTTTAGGGATTTAGGTGGGGCCCGCACAAATTTAAATATTTGGGCATACAGATTTCTAGGTCACACCGCTCCCTGCTTGTGAAAACCATGAGACATACCTTGATATACTAGCAACCAAACTGCAACTGTTGGCGAAGTTCCCGATGTCGCTATATGGCAGACTTTCGCTACTTAAAATGGTTGTAGTCCCAAACCTTTATATTATTTTTGCAATGTCCGGGTGTGGGCAGTGCGGGGATTGTTCAACAGATTACGCACACTAGCGATTAGGTTCACATGGAGCTCAGGTGTCCCGTGAATGAAATGGGAGGGATTGGCCGAACCGTTTTAAACAAGGCGGGGTGGAGGCTCCCGACTTCAAGCTCTTCTACATGGCCTCACAGGCACAATATGCAGGCTATTGGAACTCTGCCCACAATACCCCAATACACCAACCCATGGAGTCATATAGTGCCTCACCCACAAAGTTAAGATCAATTATACTAGCGGACCAACAAACAGACTCATGCACGTATGACCCGGTCCGTCCAACAGTAATTGCTTGGTAAAGGCTGTTGAAGAGGCTAGGAATGACAACACCATACTGCTGATTGGTCCCACTGTGGAACTGCCCAGGGCTCCCCCAACATATGACAAAGACATCCAAATTACGTGGGCTGGCGGAGAGGAGCTGACTCTACGGGACAAGTTCCCTGACGGGACGTTTGTCACACAGGAGGAATTCCTGGCCAGATTGTGCAACAACCAGATCAGATCATTACAATACTTTAGAATGAGGATGACGTTTCGTCACTGATGGCCCTCGTTTCTCCAAGAACCTATGGATTGCGAGCTTATAGACATGGTGGCAAACGGTGAGGACCCTAGAAGGCTAGTATCCAGACTGTACAAAACATGTCAAGCCAATCAAACACCCATCAATGGATCCAAGGGGAAATGGGAGAGGGATTTGGGTCCAACAATGTTAATGTGAATGTTGAAGGATATTTGTACCACGCACTATCACCACCGGAGTGGTCCCCTGGCGCTATTGCAGCTCTGAAAGAAAAAGGGAGGGGTGGGGGGAGTTAGTGGGATGAGCTGGAGAAGTGCAAGAGAGCAGTGATGTGCTGTTGGCAGCCTCGGTCCGGAATTCTGTTGGCTGAGCTTGGGGTGTTATACTGTTGGGAGACGTTGTGTTCTGTTGTGGTGGTTCAGGTGTACTTTGTTTTGTTGTTGCAGTGTAGTGAAGTTTGTGCGGATTGTTGTGTTGTAGGTTTGTGGTTGCGTTTGGTTAGAGTTTGAGAGGTGTATACAGATGGTGAAGTTGTTAATGGGTTGGTTAATTGGCATTGATTTCTAGAAGAGGGGCGCTACATTTCCCCATTTCTAATTCGGTGGGGTGTGTGAGTGTCACCGTGTCTGTGTCCAGAACAGGGTTGTGAAACGCTCACGGTCCCTTTACCATATGGCATCCGTTCATATGCATAACCTTGCCGAAGTTGTGTACCAGCCGTCTACCTGGCCCCTGTTTGTGTGCGGGCAGGCAGGCGCTTCTGTGTCCCTTGCAGTCTAGCCCTGAGAGCATTCCCAATCTAGTCTAGTAGGAGGGTGGCATCGGTAACCCAAGGTTCGCTCCCTCCATGAGTTTGGTCTCCTCGGCTTCACCCTCTTATTCGGTTGCTCATTCATGTTATCGCTACTACCCCCTTTGGAATGTGGCAATGCTAGTATTTGCAATTATCTCCATGCGCGCTGTGTGCCTTCATTCACAACTCTCTCGGTCCATGGCCCAGCCAATATCCACAGCTTAGTTGGTGTGGCAGGTGCTAATGCTCACCCAACTTTATACAGGTATGAACTATAGTAGCATTCATCACGTGGGTGATGGTTGTTCACTGCGAGTTGGCTAGGGATGTTGGGTTCCGTCCTCATTGGTGTCGTTTGTGTCCTATTAGATTTAGGGCCTCATTACACGGTAGGCGGTAAGGGTTTACCAGTACCGGTATTTTACCGGTACCGGTAAATCCTTACCGCCTTACTACGAGGTCCCTTTGCGGGTTGGGGAATTTAACGCCTGCTTTTTGCAGGCGTTAAAAACCAACCCGCAAAGGGACCCAGGGAGCTAATTACGGTACCGTAATTTGCGGTGCCGTAGTTAGCGCCTTCTCCATTCCCATTATGCCCTATGGGGCAAAAATGGGAATAGGGAAGGGCAATGGTGGAAGGGGGAATTACTGCCCCGCCAACTTTGGAATGGGGTGGTAATTCCCCTTTCCACCAAGGCGGTGCCGGTATTTTACCGGCATGAACCATGTTGCTAATAATCACACGGCATGAACCATGGCGCTAATAATCACAGTACAATCCTACTAAAATACATGTATACAAGACCAAAGGGGCCCAAAAGGTTAATGCGTGAAATGGGTCCATAACCTAGAAAGAGAATGAAGCAGGTAGTGCAAATAGTCTTTAGGCAGTTCTGCATCAAACACAATTCTAACTGAAAGGCAGTCCAATCCCTAAGATGAGAGGAGCCTAGTGCTCAAATGTACTTGCGATGCTGGCGCACGCGGTAGTACAGATGGGCGAAACAGGGTCTTTTGTAGGGGCTATAGCAGCTCAAGAAGGTGGGTTAGGTGATGCAGAATAGGTTGCCACTAGTCATGGAGGGTCACCCCTTGAGGGCAGAGCAGGTTCCAAGTTTTTTCTTAAGGTATGGTTTTTCTTTCAGACGGATTACGTTGCTTGATCTGAGGAGTCTTGTCGGCTTATAGATTGTTAGTTTCTTTAGCAGGAATTGAGCTCCTTGTCCACTGATTGCCATTGTTTTGAAGGTGATGCGATGTTTGACTGGGAGCCAATGCAGTGTCTGCACTAGCAGTGGAAAGGAGAGGGGGCCTCAGGGGCCACTCGTGCGTAAAAATGTATGGATGCGCTAGGGGCCACCGGTAAGGATTGCAATTACTCACCAACCCCCGGCACACTCCGGACCAAACTTGGGCATTGAAGTCCACTTCGGATGCAGGTTCAAATGTGGCAATCTCGCAGCTCTGCGGTTTTCTGAGACAAAGTTACAATGTTGATTCCCAAGCAGGACAGTGGTGATTTTTCCGCTCCTGGTAGATGGATCAGGCAATTTCTGCTGTAGCATGCTTCAAGGCACCGAGGGGCACAGCTGCAATAAAATTGCGAAGTTCGTCACCACGGCTAGGCGAAACGGTAACCGCATTTACTCTGGTTCAGACACTCTCTCTTTACTCCAGACCTGGGAACGCCAAGAGTACGAAATTCAGTGTGAGAGTGCCATGAGCACATAGCTTGCGATGTACCACGTTTCAAGGGCCTCCTCGAATCGGTGGTGGGATCATAGCAAAGGTCCTGCGCAAGCTGGTCAGCCCACTGGTTGGCCCAGGGACACTTCTGAGAAGGCTTACTTGCAGGGTTTGATGAAGGTGCTGAGAATAGTTGGTCCCACTATTCCAATGGGTCCAAGCGTCTTCGCAGACCTTCTAGGACGTCCAGATGCATAGGGGTCCAGCGGGATGACAGCAGGTTCAGGGTGCCAAACCTTCCAGTGGGTCACCAGCGGTTCCTCGACTCAGCTTCTTAGTAAGTTGGATCCTATCCTTCGTTCAGTGAGAACTCCAGAGATGGACAAGGTATTGGTGTTTGTCGCCTTCTCTTTTCTAAAATCTCCTTCGCGCCAAAACCAAGAAGACCTAATGGGAGATCTGCTCACATACAGGCATACCTTATGTGGACCAATGATGGACCACGGTGGTCCCAGCCATTCACAGCACACCAGACTCTCTGACACCCAGGATGTGTATTGGAACCAGACAGTCCAGCCCACATCCTGGAAGCACACACACAAGGCATGCAGAAGCCTGCGAAAGGACAGGAAAAAGAACCTTGTGTCATGGCATTTTGGTGCCAGGCCACCTCTTCGTGCCTAATGCGGTAAACGCGGTTTGCATGGCAGGAAAGGGTTAAAAATATATGAAAAGATAAGCTGCCACCAGCCCTTCCAAGGCACATCTGCGCTTCTAAAAAAAATCCTTCAAGAGTATCTAGGGCCTTTAGAAATGACAGGAAGAACCAAGTGCACTATGGTGGAAGATGCATTGGACACTTACAACGTGTTGCAGAAAAGTTGCAACATTGACAAGGTCTAAGGGAAACAAAGTCTCCCAGTACTGACTGTCGTTAAGGGCATGTCAGTTTCCCTATAATAAAGTGAGCGAAAAGCCCAGCGGAGTGAAGCAGAAGGCTGTGCTCCTCTGGCAAAGTCAGACTATGGTGTTTAACATCAGCAAAAAGTTGAGGGGTACATATGAAATGGAAATCTTTCCTAACACTCACCCCTCCCAGACCAAGGACAGGGGGAATTAATCCACCCCTGGATGAGGCTCATGTTCAGGTCGATTAAACATTCTGGACAACCCATCAGCATTGCTATATTGGACACCTGGCCTATGCTCAATAGTAAAGCCAAAGCCTTGAAGGTTTATGGACCACCTGAGCAACTTTGGATTCTCTCTCTTTGTGTTCATTAGCCACTTTAATGGCTTATGGTCAGTTTGAACAGTGAAGTGGGTCCCATAGAGGTAGGGCCTCAGCTTCCCTAGGGCCCACACAACAGAGAAACATTCTTTCTCTACTGTGGACCATCTGAGCTCTCTGTCCTTAAACTGGCGACTAATGAAGCCAATAGGGTGTTCCTTACCCTTCTCATCTACTTGTGATAGTACAGTTCCTATCCCAGTGTCAGAGGCTCTGTCTGCACAATAAAAGGTCTTTGGTAATCAGTGGCTTTCCCACACTCTTCAGACCAAGTTACCTGCTTGCGTTTATTAGGAGTTGTTAGGGCCGTCAGAGGGGCAGCAATGGCGCCCTGGTCTGCCATGAAATTCCTGTAGTACCCAGTGAGTCCTAAAAACACTCTCACTTGGGTTTGAGAAGTGGGGGTAGGCCAGTCTTGTACTGCTTGTACTTTACTGGGTAGATGCTGTATCTCCCTCCACCTACTTCATGTCCAAGGTAGACCACTGAACCTTGTCCAATCTGGCACTTGCTGGCCTTTATGGTCAAATGAGCCTTGTGAAGAGCCTGCAACACAACCCTAAGGTGTTTCACATGACCCTCCCAGGTGGCACTGAAAACGGCTGTATCATCCTGATATGTAAGACAGAATTCATCCAACCCATTAAGAACATGATTCACAAGCCTCTGAAAAGAAGCAGGTGCATTCTTCAACTCAAAAGGCATTACCCTGAACTGCTAAAGACCCTCTGCTGCTGAGAAAACTGTCTTCTCCTTGGCATGTTCTGCAAGGGCTATTTGCCAATATCCTGCAGTGAGGTCAAATGTGCTGAGGTATTTGGAAGCTCCCTAAGTATCCACCAGCTCACCTGTTCTAGGCAAGGGTTGTGCATATGTCTTGGTGATGGCTTTCAGAGCCCTGTAATCCACACAGAACCTCAACTCAGAGGTGCCCGCCTTTGGAACCAAAACCACAGGCCACCGTCATCACGAATTCCTCGCTCATGGGCTGGGGAGCCACCCTGGAGGGCTGGGGAGGCACCTAGACTCGACAGGAGCCTGATTACCACATCAATTGGCTAGAGCTGAACGCCGTCTGGCTAGCGCTCAGAGCATTCCTACCACTTCTCAGGGGCAAAGTTGTCCTCATCCAGACAGACAACTCGACCTGCATGTACTATGTCAACAAGCAGGGAGGCACCAGATCCCCTCCTCTGTGCAGACTGGCAATCAGCATGTGGGAGTGGGCCCTGGAAAACGACATCTACTTCACGGCAGTCCACCTCCCGGGGGAGTCCAACCTGGAGGTGGACAGGCTCAGCAGGATGAGAGCTGACAATTACGAGTGACAGCTAAACAACCTCGTTATTCAGGAGGTCTTTAACAGGTGGGGTCATCCCCAAATGGATCTGTTTGCCACCCGGCACAACAAGAAGTGCCCTCAGTTCGCCTCCTGGCAGGGACAGAGCCCCGGCTCCCTAGGCGACGCATTTTGGCTTCTGTGGAATAGCATGAAGGCTTACGCCTTCCTGCCATTGCAGCTGATTCACAGAGTAATTTGCAAGATCAAGGACTCTCGCCAACTCAACATCATCCTAATAGCTCCATGGTGGCCGGCCAGGCCCTGGTTTTCGGAACTGCTCAGCCTCTCGGAGATGCCCCGGATTCACCTCCCGAAGGGCCCAGCACTTCTTTTGGCACAGCAGGGGGGCATAGTCATCCACCCCGCGCCACAGAAACCAGCGCTCACAGCGTGGTACATGAGCAGGTAACGCTGAGGCACCTCAGCCTCTTACAGACTAATCTGCAAATCATACAGGGCGCAAGGAGTAAAGCTACCAGGGCCCAGTATAAAAGCAAATGGACCAGATTCTGCCACTGGGCAGATTCCAAAGAAATCGATCCCTTGGCACGCACTTTGGATGACATGCTCTGCTTCTCGGCGCACCTCGCCCACTTTGGCATGCAGGTTAACACCTGCCTTACATACCTCGCAGCCATCGGAGCTTACAGGAACTCGGAGGAACGTATCTTCTCCTCCTCCAATCCTATTGCCAAGAAACATCTGACGGGGTTCGCAAGGCTCTACCCGCCCGTCAAGAGGCTGCACCTGGTGTGGGACCTCAACATCGTCTTGGGCGCCCTGGCGCACAAACCGTTCAAGCCAATGGTGTCCACGAACATCAGGCAGGTCACCATCAAGATGGCCTTACTAATCGGCCTCCCCTCGGCTCGTAGGGTCAGCGAAATCCTGGCGCTGGTCGCCTCAGAACCATATACTACCTTTCATGTAGACACACCCAGCATTTCTGTCCGAGGTGTCGTCTGCTTTCCACTTGAACAAGGAAATTATCCTTCCTATGTTTTTTGCCGATCCCAAGGACGAAGCACAGAGAGTTCTGCACGGCCTGGATGTCAGGTGTGCCCTGAAATTTTACTTGGACAGGACCAAGGGCTTCCGCAAATCGGAAACCCTGTTTGTCACTTTCAGAGGCTCAAGACCAGGCTATCAGGCCTCCAAGGCTTCCATATCCCGCTGGATGGTCTTAGCCATCAAAGAAGCGTACGAGGGCCAGCATGAGCTGCTTCCGGCCAACATGCACGCCCACGCAGTTAGGGCCAAGGCAACGGCCATCGCATTCCAACGCTGTGTCCCTTGGCAAGTCATAAGCAGGGCGGCCACTTGGGCCACTCCCTCAACTTTCTGCAAGCATTACTGTTTGGATGCCGGCTCTAGATCTGATGCAGCCTTCGAACAGGCGGTTCTCAGGAACCTATTTGCTTTAGGAGGGTCTCCTCTCCACCCTAGGGCTACATTCAGTTGTAATCTCCCATGCAGTAGGGAGGAAAGGGGACGGGACATAAGAAGTTCCCTTTCCTCCGTACCTCCCTCCAACCTCCCCCCAATAATACTGGTGTCATTAGGCAATATTAAATCTATTGTCGACGCGTCAATAGGGATGGAGGTGTGGTGCTGGAGGGAGGAGTCAGAGCAGCGCATGCTCCCTGGCCACCCCCCCACGCGCCTTTGAATTTAAAGGGGAAGAAGGTTTTTTTCTGGTGAAAAAGGGAAGGGACGCCCATGCAGTATGGAGGAAAGGGGACTAAGGACTAACAGTACGTTAGTCATTACAGTGAGTAACTTATAATTTCTTCTTTGGGGCTCTTCCAGAGCCACAATCATGCTCTTTATGGTTCTGTTAAACCTTTCTACGAGACCATTGGTTTGTGGGTGATATGCGGATGAAAACTTATAGGTGACACCACATTCATTCCACATGGCCTGCATATACTTTGACATAAAGATGCTGGCCCTATCAGACACAACTTCTTTAGGGAAGCCAACCCTAGTTAATATGCCAAGTAAAGATTTTGCAACTGACTTGGCAGTCACAGTTTTTAATGGGATGGCTTCATGATACTTGGTGGCATGGTCGACCAGAACCAGGATAAACCTATTGTTTGAGGATGTTTGGGGGCCAAGGGGACCAACAATGTCAATCCCTACCCTCTCAGATGGTACCCCACAACTGGGAGTGGTACCAATGGAGCTTGGATTGTTGTGCTACTCTTCTCAGACAACTGGCAGGTGGCACAACTCCTACAGTGACTTTCTACTTCTGGGCCAGTAGAAAGGAATGGATAACCTTTGCTTCGTTTTCTTGATGTCAAGGTGGCCAGCAAGGGGCACTTCATGCGCCAACTGCAGGATGATGGGTCTTGCAGCAAGGGGAACCACCAACCTCCTGTGGTCTCCTTCTGTAGACTCTGTAGGCTCACTGTACAGGAGCCCACCTTCCAGATAAATCCTATGCTTCCCAGAAGGTTCACCCTCAAGCTGGGAGCAGTCCTGTCTCCTTAGGCCTTCCAGAGATGGGCACTCACGCTGGCCCTAACTGACTTCAATCCTGTCAGGACCACCTTCTACTGACAATCCTTTTTGTACAGGGTGGTCATTGGGATCAAATACTTCAGGTAACACCTCTTCCTCATCAGATTATGTGTCTGACCAACTACCTCCACCTCAGTGGTAGGTGTATTAGGGGGAATAGTGGATTTCCCTCTTCTGTCTTTCTTGACTACTTTAGCCTTGGGTTTCCCCTTTGGCTTGGGCATGACATGGCATTGGACTTGGCCAGTGCAGCCCTTGTTTGTGACCTTGTGCAGGGTCTCTCTGCTGTGTCTCCCACAAGCTCTAAAGCTCTGAGATCATTCTCTAGCAAGACCTATCCTGGGACATCTCTCTGAATGCTCACTGGAATCCTGACCACTGTACCATTTATAGTAAGATTTACAGGCATAACTGGGAACTTGAGAGGTGGGCCATCAGCCAACTTAGTGGGTAACAGAGGAGCTATGGCAACTTCCTCTGGGTTGACCAAGGTAGAATCCACTCCGGTTCTGCATCACCCACTATCCCTAAGGGCAGGTGTATCTACTCCATTAATCAGCACAATGTCCGTAAAGTATTGCCTGGTATTATCAGGAATCCTTGCATAAATACATCTCTGAGGCGTTAGGCTCCCAGGAGCCCAGGGAAACTAAATCTACCTCAGAATCCATCCCACTGGGGAAAAGTCTTCATAGGAGGAGAAGGATCCCCCTGTAATCTCTTCTTCTTCATAGGAGGAGAAGGCCAGATTAGCAAAGTGGACCCCCAAGGTTTTGACTTTACATCTGGGGTCCCCCTGTCATGATTCCTGCCCCTCATGTCCCCAGCCCTCCAAGATGTCAAGGGCCTCTCCTTCCCTCCAAAGACCCACTTGGAGTCAGACTTGGCGCTTGTGGCACCAGACTCACTCACTCCCATAGGATAACATTGGGGATTGGACTTGTAGTGCATTGATGGGGACAAGATGGATACCCCCACATATTTCGGTTCCCAGAACTGCATGTGCGGTCTAGTCTTTTGGGTGTGGTTCAGCCCAGAGGCACCTGGGATACCCAGAGACTATTTAAGCCACACCCAGGCTGAGAAACATGCTTTGCGTTTTCTGCACCTGCAGCGTGACACTCAGCGTGTTCGGATCGGTATCCAGTAGGCCTGCATCTTTCTTCTGTACTCAGCTCCTGCAAGAAAAAGAACACTGTTAGGAACAACCTTACCTTGCGGCGCTTCTGCCCATCAGTCATCGCTCCTTCTGTTCTGCGGGCATCTTCGGCGGTGTCATTGCCATCCCGGCACGCCGCTTCCTAAGGAAAAGGGAAAAGAACAGAAAAAAGGCATTAGTAAGCATTCTGCAAATCTTCGCTTATTTTGAAATACTGTATGAGCTTCAAACGCTTACCTGAATCCCAGCCGCTCTAGGGGAACTCTGTCTCCGGAAATTCTCATCCATCTGCAAGATGGAAAATACACTCCAAGTTAGCATGGAAACATCTAGAGGCGCTGCATACCGCGCTTACCCACCGCATTTGTTCTTCATTACCGGCATCCACGCTGAAAACATTGCGGCACCTAAAAGACACAGAAAAAGTACTCAGTTCAATGCAAATACGAAAGGGGTGCATCGCGCATCGCGCTCTCACTCACCTTCAGCGCTACTCATCTCAGCAGCACGCCGCCATCCCCGGACGCCGGCCATCATCTAAGGAAGGAAAGGAACAAAGTTAGAGAACTGTTCAAAAGACTCATTATACTTACCTGTCGGACTCTTGCCAGTGAAGTAACTAGGCAGCAACGAGCCTGCATCAATCAACGCGCCCCTGCACTGAAGCAGGACGGAGAGCACACTATCCAAGAAAACATGGTGAGCTGTGGATTAAAGGGAATGGTTGGACCCTGGGGAAGAAGGGGTTCAAGCACACAGAGACAATAGGGAGTTACACTCTACCAATCCTGTGTTTCAGGCCCAGTCTCCAGTCGAATAGCCTCCAGGGAAGGGTTCGAGGTCGTAAGACGTCAGAACAGGCTGAGTGACGTCCCCGTGGATACCAGGTGAGCATTACACCCCCTTCATATGGTCACTTGCTTCACAAGCCACACAAGATCCACTGGGTGTTGGGACATAGGGAGGCTTATTGTAACCAGAGTTCTGTTTTGGAGGATAACCTCCACTACTCTGTGTTTTCTCTTGTGACCTACCCTTAGATTTCTTTTTTGTGGCTCATTTGGGAGGAAGCTTTATCAGATCCCCCACCCTCCTTATCTTTGGACTTTTTCCCCTCCTGAGTTTTGTCCTTATGGGACACTCTATGTGACACCTACAAATCTGCTGCTATGGCCAGCTTCTTAGGATCTAACTCCTTTGAATCTGCCAAATGCTGCTTAAGCTCAGGGGAACAAGATGCAAAAAGATGTTCAAGCCTGACAAGACATATCATACCCTCAAAGGTGGAGACCTCATAGCCTTCAACCCATCCAGTCAAGTTCTTTAAATAATCAGTCAAATATGACACCCAAGTACTTCCTTCTTTCTTTTTGAACTCTCTAAACCTCTTCAAGTATTGAGCAGGAGTCTTCCCAAACTTTAAGATGAGAGTTTGCTTCAACATTGCAAAATCTACTCTTTCAGCTTTTGATATGTCCATAATAATCTGCTGAGCAACCATGCAATCTTATCAGCATTTACAACCTCTTGAACTTCACATGCATACTCAAATGCATTCAACCAGTCCCTAATGTCATTCTTCTCATCATACACACTGAGCAGATCTTTAGGAAATCTTGGATGAGAGGAGGACCCAGACCCATGTCCAGATGGCTTGGATCCATTTGAAACTTGAAGCTTGGCCAGTTCCAACTGGTGATCCTTGTCCTTCTGTGTTTCTTCCATGCTCCACTTTCAGCTTGGCCATGTGACGCCTGAGCTTCTTCTTCCTAAACAGCAGCTTTTGCTGCTTCAATTCAGCTTCAGAGCTTGCAGACGAAACATTGGACATTACATCATCCAGGTCCTCATGGGCACCACGAATCAGGGCAGAGGCTTAACAGTCTGTTCTGCCAGTGGAAGCAGCTCCACCTTCTTCTGTACTCTCATCAGAGGTTATGGCACTGAGTTGCATATCTTGCCATTCCATAATTTTCTGAATCCTTTCCAATTTTGAACCTTGAGCCAGTAAAGCTCTCTCAGTACACATCTTTCTCAATGTTTCTGACTTAGAAGCATTTAAGGTTATAAATGTACTTGTTTCCATTATATTAGATAGGTCTATGGCCTTTACAGTTATCACTTCAAGGTCATTATGTGTCCTCGGTAGGAGTAATCTGAAATGCATTCACTAGTGTGCAACACTGGATACCTTCAGTCCTATCCCATCTCTGTACACCAAT
The DNA here is from genome assembly GCF_040938575.1 of Ambystoma mexicanum. Lineage (NCBI taxonomy): Eukaryota > Metazoa > Chordata > Amphibia > Caudata > Ambystomatidae > Ambystoma > Ambystoma mexicanum. The sequence goes on from NC_090923.1 coordinate 728,245,788, forward strand.
TTTTTAAGACGGATTTCTGAACTCTGACCTGGTGGGTAGAGGTTCAGAAGGCCAGCCAGCCTAGGTTCTTGGAACAGGGTAACCTTCTGGACAAACCAGACCAATCAAGGTAGCATTGGCGGTGGTTAAGACTAGGTCTCAGGAGGGGTAAGGGTGACTGAAAGACCTCAATGAATACACAGAGTAAAGGACACTTACAAATCACTCCCAGTCAGGTGTATATATATTTAAAATACAAATACATTTATTGCAAGGCCTTTGAGGTTCAACACACAGTAATAATCACAGTAACACTTTTAAGCCAACACAATCCTACTAAAATACATATATACAAGAGTAAAGGGGCCTAAAGGATTAATGCACACAATGGGTCCACAACCTATAAAGGGAAGGAAGCAGGTAGTGCAAATAGTCTTTAGGCAGTTCTGCATCAAACATAATCCTAACTGAAAGGCAGTCCAATCCCTAAAATGAGAGGAGCCTAGTGCTCAAATGTACTTGCACTGAATATCCCCATCAGAGAACACATTACAAAACTCAGACTAGAGGCTCACTGGTTAAAAATAAAGGATAGACTCTTCATTAAAAAAGTCTCCCTCACCTCCAAATGCCTGAACAACCTAGCACCGCCCTACCTATCAGAAAAAAATCACTAGAAGAACATCCACCGGACCCACGAGATCTGCCAACACATCTATGCTTGAGATCCCTAGATTCAAAAGCTCCACTGCCGGGGAACCAGTTTCCCAGTTAAAGCTGCGCTGTCTTGGAACATGCTCCCTCCTGACCTGAGACTAGAACAACCTTACCCCATATTTAGACACAAGGTACTCAAATGGCTGCGCACTAATGATTCTTAACTAAATCTACCTTTTCCCCAACGACTACCTACCCTACCTTGACATTGCTCCACTGTACCCGACTGGCATCTCTATTATACACTCCTTGTATGCAAATAGGCCTATAAACACCTGCATTGTTTGGTACTGTATTGTATATAGGTATGTATATGTACATATTCCTTGACACACATACGATATGCTCTGCATCACTTGTATGTATGCATATTTACGCACATGCCTGCGATATGCTCTGTAAATAAGCTATAAGTCTACTTGTACTGCTGTGCCCTCCTACCCAAGGGTTTGGTGCGCATAATCAAATAAAGAAACAAACAAACAAACAAACTTGAGATGATGGCGCACACGGCAGTGCAGGTGGACGAAACAGGGTCTTTTGTAGGGGCTGTAGCGGCTCAGGAAGGTGGGTAAGGTGATGCAGAATAGGTTCCCAAACAGCTGGTTCCAAGAGTTGGGAATAGTTTGCTAGTTCACACTAGCAGTGGAAAGGAGAGGGGCCCTCAGGGGCCACTCGTGCATAAGAATTGATGGATGCGCTAGGGACCACTGTTAAGGGTTTGCAATTACTCACCAACCCCTGGATCACTCCGGACCAAACTTCGGCAGTCGAGTCCACTTAGGTTGCAGATTCAAATGCGGCAATCTCGAGGCTCTGCAGCTTTCATTGACGAAGTTACAGTGTTGATTCCCAAACGGGACAGTGGCGATTTCTACGCCCCTTGTGGATGGATCAGGCCAGTTCCGCTGTAGCAGGCTTCAGGGCACAAAGGGGCACAGCTGCAATGAACTTGCAAAATTCGTCACCATGGCTGGGCAACACGGTAACCGCAATTACTCTGGTTCGGGTGCTCTCTCTTTACTCCTGACCTGGGAACACCAAGTTTACGAAATACGGTGTATGAGTGCCATGAACACAGAGCTTGCGGTGTACCAAGTTTCAAGGGCCTCCTCGAAACGGCAGCGATATCAGAGCAAAGGTCCTCTGCAAGCTGGTCAGACCACTGGTTGGCCCAGGGACACTTCCGAGAAGGCTTACTTGCAGGGTTTGATGAAGGTGGCGAGAATAGTTGGTCCCACTATTCCAATGGGTCGAAGCGTCTTTGCAGACCTTCTAGGACGACCAGATGCATAGTGGTCCAGCGGGATGAGAGCAGGCTCAGGGTGCCAAACCTTCCAGCGGGTCACCAGCGGTTCCTCGACTTAGCTGCTCAGTTTCAGGATACTTGGATCCTATCCTTCGTTCAGTGAGAACCCAGAGATCGACATGGTATGAGTGTTTGGAGTCTTCTCATACCTAAAATCTCCTTTGCGCCAAAACCAAGAAGACCCATTGGGAGATCTGCTCACATACAGGCATACCCTACGTGGACTAATCATGGACCACGGGGGTCCCAGGCATTCACAGCACATCAGACTCTCTGGCACCCAGGATTTGTATTCGAAAAAGACAGTCCAGCTGACATCCTGGAAGCACACACACATAGCGTGCAGAAGCCCGCAAAAGCTTGGCGTTTCGCGGCAGAATGCATGGCCAAATAAGGACTGACCCGGGTCGTCTCGACCTGGCGAAGGTGAAGGGGCAAGCTGGCCAAAGGACAGGACAAAGAGCCTAACGCGGTAAATGTGCTTTGCATGGCCGGAAAGGTTTAAAAATATATGAAAAGATAAGCTGCCACCAGCCCTGTCCAAGGCACATCTGCACTTCTCCTAAAAAATCATTTGAGAGTATCTAGGGTCTTTGAAATGACAGGAAGACCCAAGTGCACTATACTTGAAGGTACATTGTTCACTTGCAACATGTTGCAGAAAAGTTGCAACATTGACAAGGACTAAGGTAAACAAAGTCTCTGAGTACTGACTGTCCTTAAGGGCATGTCAGTTTCCCCATCATAAAGTGAGTGAAAAGCTCAGGGGAGTGCAGCTGGTGTTTAACATCAGCAAAAAGCTGGGGGGTACACAACTGGAGGGAAAATGACACATGAAATGAAAATCTTTCCTAACACGCACGTCTCGAGCTTCGCCACGGGGGCCAGCGACGAATGCATGAAATGCGGCGCGAAAGCCACAGACTCACTACATATGTATTGAGTTGCCCACAAGTTACCCAGTTTTGGCAGGAAGTAGCTGATACTCTATATGATATCACATAGATACCCCCACACTCTCGCTCCCCTAAATACCTTTTGGGCGACATTGGAAAAGAAACTGTAAAAATTCGTAGACTCTTCAATTAGGCTGTTGTCAAAGAATGCATACTGAAACACTGGAAGTCTAGAACGCCCCACTGTGTTAATGAGTGGCTTAAGGAACTAACTTATGTGAACGAAAGGGACTACATCTCAATGACTGTACCCACATGCAGACCAAAGGATATATGGGGCCCATTCCGAAGCTATTTACAGAATATAAACGATTCACAGTAAAGTACGTAACAATACACTGTTATTAATGGCATGGTAACGGTCCCCTACAATTGTTGTTAGTGAGACCGGTATTAATGTAAAGCACTGTTGGTATTGACTCGTCAAATGTGTGTACAAAGCTACATGTCCGTCACTGTACTAAATAAAGTTGTTTAAAAAAAAATATAGCAAACAATGAAATCTGTTAATGAAATGAATGTCCAAAGTCTGGATGCATTTGAGATGTAGCATGCTTTGGTATCCTTTTTCTCTTTTTCTATCCTTTTTCTTTCTTTGCGTCTCTGGATGAAATGCTTTGAGGTAATGGACTGTAATGAATTCATGAAACACTGCCTTATGTTAACAATTCTCGCCTGATGACAAGTGCCTTGCTACTAATACATTTTTTATATTTTGAAAATGAAATAAATTTGCGTAAAAAAAAAGCATATAGCAATCACCCTAGCCTCAGGGAGTGGACACGACCAGTAATGACCTGCCACCCCGAGCTGAGGTAGGACTGAGCAAAGCGGACCGTTACCGCCCATGTCCCCCCGCAACCCTTTGACAAGGGAGTGAAATCCATTCGCACCACAGCATTTCGGGAGATTGGCTGCTTGCCGTCAATCTTCTGAAGACAAAAAAAAGATGGCCACCGCCATGGGAAAAGGGACTAAGTGTCTTTTCCATTTCTACAGTATAGCCGAAGGTGGGAGGAGTGCTGGGAACAGAGCACAAACCTCTGGCCTGGCAGGTAAGTGGGGAGGACGAGGGTGGGGAAAGGGTATTTTTTGTTTTGGGGGGAGGAGAAGAGGCAACAGGGAGAGACTCCCTGCTGCCTCCCCACAATCAAGATGGCGCCACCCAAGGAAGGGCCTCGAGTGGCATGAAAGAGCAGACGGTATACAAGGTATCCTCGCCCGCTCTTCCAGCCACCTGATTGGCTGAGCGTCCTTCCTTGGGTCCAAATGCACTTTATTCAATTCACAGCCCATACCCCAGTGTGTCAGCGACTAAGAACCCATATCTGGCTTCTTCTGCTCTTGGTGTTTGTTTGCAATGTGGCTGCAATGGGGCAGTTTTCGTTGAGATCTGAAGTTTTGGTATTTGAGAATGATGTCATTGTGTACTGAAATTGCAGGAGGATTACGTTTAGGGGTGGTATGGAAGAAATTAGTACATTCCTTGCTAGGCTTCTGTCAGGATTGGAAAGCCATCCTGTGCTGCAATTCATTATGGCATTCAGAAATGTGTAACTGTTCCGTGTAACCACTGGGCAATCCGGCCAACCCCCAGAGGTGAGAGAGGTGGCAACAGGGTGAGAGCCCTATGGAAGAAAAGTGAATGATATTTTATTTATTTTTTATTTCATTTGAATTTTTGTTCAGCTAGCCCAACCCAGACGGCGCATCTGAGCCTCTTTTCAAGGTTGAAATGTTGAAAATACTGGAGGTGAAACAGAAGTTACAAAATGTTGACAGGATACTATAGGAAGATTAGGATAGACAATTGGTAGCAAGGTAGCTGGAGGGACTGGATTACGTGTGGGGAAACGGGTATGTTTTTAGGCTCTTTCAGAAGGTTGTGATATGGGGTGCAGTGGGTTTGTGAAGTTGTATGGCATTCCATGCTCTAGGTACCCATTGGGTAAATACTTGTTTTTGAGTGCATGTTAGTTTCCAGAATGCAATGTGTAGAAGATGCTGGCTCACTTGTCCGGCTTTTTGTGTTGTTGATCACTTTGAGTTTATTGTAAAGGTGAGATAGGGTTTTGAGGTGGATGGGTTTGAATACGATGCTGAGCCCTTTGAAGGTAATACTCTGGGGTACAGGGATCCAGTGGGTGTCGGAGAGATCTGGGGTGATGTGTGATTAACAGCAGTTGTGTGGTTTGTGAAGGAAAGTGGAAACTAAAACTCCAGTTCAAAGCAGTCATTTTGTCCACCACACTGCATCACCCAAGCAGAGTTCTAGCAAAACTCAGTAACAAGCAGGTGTTTTAAAAAGTGAATTTACAATGCTGCTTCTTTCCGTTCCTGCTTCCTTTTACACTTTCCACTAATTACTTTACCGCAGGAAAGTAGGAAGGATTTGGGAACATTCACAGCCATTTCAATTCAAGTCAGTAATCTGATTAAATAGCAGTGGACAGCTCAGAGTGGTCTACCTTCAATCTCACAATGCAGATCAAAGATCCCATCTCGAATGCCAGACCCTATAAACAATGAGCCCATAAATCCCTGTCATGCAGCAAGCAATTCTGCAGACCCGATGAGGTATTATGCAATTATGAACCCAGTGTCTCTTGTAGACTTCCCCCAATGTTCTAGGCCTCCGTGCTGACCCTGGCACATTACAGGCCCATGGGGAGAGCGCCCAGCTCAGTAAAGCTACACGGCCATAGCGTATACTCTGTCACAACCCTCAAAGCTTAGGTCAAATTCACCTTTGAGAAAGGTGGCCTGTAGGCCCATTTTGCCTTAGCAACCATTGGCATGATTAGTACATTTTTAGATAGTTATGCTCTGCTAAACTGCATTTGTATAGTGTATTTTTGCTGTGTCTGGACGTTGTAGGCCAGAGCTTTGATGCTTGGATGGAAAGGTGCAGTATGTTGTGAGATAGACATTTTCTCCAGTCGTCGTTCTTAATCTAATGTTGGTCTGTTGTAATTAAGTCACCTGACTGGTTTATAGGACTCTCCAAGGTGTGACTCATGGGGCCTGGTGCCACCCCGACCCAGTGGATTTTGGACCAGGAGCAGTATGACCAGAATCCCTTAATCACCCCACCTTGGTTCCCATCACATGATAGGGGAGAATCACATTACTGCTGAACATGCATCTGTTGGGGTCTAGTCATCCCCCATCCCACTAACCCATTAGGGCAGGCCCTCCATGAAAGCGTTGACCCTATTCAAACCCTTTGAGACCTTACAGGGAAATACTGACACACCTACTCCCCAATAGTGGGAGCCTGAAGCACTCCCTCAGCAGAGCCAAACTTCCAGCACAGAAAAAGAAAGCTTTCCCATTAGGGGAAATTATGTCCCTTCACTTCACATTTATAGCGAGTGTTTTCTGTTGAAACTTTACCCAAGTGTTTTGATAATGTTACAATTTCAACTGGCACATCAAAAGAATCATTGTACAAAGCCTTTGATACCCACAATGAACTCTGGTTTCACAGATTGTTGCATGTTTTTAACATTCTGAATTCTAAGTGTTCCGCACGGAAAGCAATGTTTTAGAATCATTGTTCCTCTGAAGGAAATTCTCTGTGGATAAAATGTTACCATTCCCCCATATGGTCAGTTAAACAAAGTGATTTAAAAGCTTACCCAGTGTGTTGCAGGCCTCCAAATCACACACTGGAAACACTGTAGAGTTCAGCATGGGAAGCACCATGGAGGGCCAGAGGAGAAAGATACCAAATGGCAGATAGCTAAATTATAGATGTGGACCAGACCCTGATCCCAACGCAGCCTCAGGTGCACTCGGGAGTAACGCCCAATCATAGCCCTCACAAAGCCATAGGCGCAGACCCTCACTGGATAACCCATCCAGCGGGGTGAGGGAACACACTATACAAATATCCAGCCTGAGTTGTTCAGTCTAGGTTGTTGGAGACCGTTGTGGCAGGCGATGGGACAGTGTTGGAGTGTGATAGCAGTATCGATTAGCAGATGGTGATGGGGAAGGGAGTTGGTAGGGTCTGAGGAGGAGGTGGTAACAACTCAGGAGGAGGTGTTATTACCTGCGGATTAAGTGGTAACTGAGGAGGAGGACGTGGTGGTAACAAGTAAGAAGAGGTGAGAGCTAGTGGAAGGTACAAGAGATGAGCTGAGTGAAGAGAGCAACCTCCTACTCATAAAGGACAGGAAGACTCAATGAGGCCATGTTGGCCCACGATAGGCTGAGAAGGTAGGAGGAGGAATGAGACCCTGGAATGAAGGAGAGATGAGTAGTAATCAAAGTTTTGGAAATTTAGCCTCAAGACGTGAGGGGGACAGGAGCCCTGAGCTAAGTGAGAGTGAGGTGCCAACCAGCAGAGGTGATGACCCTGGGACCATCCACACCCAGACAGATACTTTGGCGATATGAACAGGAGTTCAGAGAGACCTTATACTTTAACCTGAAACTTTTCATACTTGAGGAACAAGGTTGGAAGAAAAGGTTTGGGAACCCTTGGGAAAAATGCGATGCCACAGAGAGGAAGGACATTATCATGCCAAGTGAGAGAGACTTGATTTTAGTTTGTTTTTTCTGGCTCGGCGGATTTATATATATCAATAAAAGTTGGTGAACACTCTCTCCTGAGTCTGTGTCTTGTGCGCATCATGGATAATGCTCCTGACACATCTATCATGTTCGATGCATGATAGAAACACACTATCAGATCATGCTAAAGGCGATGTCTTAGTTCAAGGTGAAAGGTAGATGTACATCCTATGAGGCTTTAGCAACTATCGTGCATGATAGTCAGAGATGTTCTCTGATCATTATTATGCATTCATGTCACAGCATTTATACATGCTTGACCCATTGGCTTCCATGTAATTGTGCACTTGTGGATAATTGCAGCTAGTGTGTATTGCCTATACAGCCAAGCAAGTATTAGAGCTACACAATGATGGTGATGAAAGCCTGGAGTAGGTTTTGCTATTACATTGCTGCGCAGACCTTTTCTGATCCATATTTAGGTCAGTCAAAGATTTGCAAAAGTGTTCAGGCCATAGATATGTTAATGCTGTCCTCCAGTCCCAAAATGAGATTCAGAGTCACTATACAAGCATGTACTCTCTCTCCCTCAAATGGTTTTTATATGGCATCTTCTCCACTTTTCGATATTCACTGGAGGCTTGCACATTAGATTCCAGGGTAATGCTCAACGTAGTGATAGGTGTATGGTGAAACGACAGGTGCCTTCCTCAAGTTACTTGGCTCCGCTGTCAAATTCAATAGTGTTGTAGCAGAGTGGACACTTTTACTTTGAAACTGTCTCAAAGTGTAGACGATTGCAATCTATCTCAACTGGGGAAGAACGCAAACTAATGCTGAAAAGGATTTTAAGGACCCTTCACTAATGAGGCCATTTCTTAAAACTATTGCTAATGAAGATTTAATAGAGCCGTGGCAGAGTTTAGAATATGTTCAAATTGTTTCTCCTGATAACCTTGTTTTTTTGCTGACAGACACCTTCCTTTCATTTCCCGATTTTTATATTTGAAACATGAAGGTGTCTGGAATATTGCAATTTCTCTAGCATGGGGTCTGGCATGGATTCACATGCTCATGAATATTCCACGTCGTCAGGCTGGGAATCCTCGGTAAAGAAAAAATCTGTTTCAGTTTTGTTTCTGAACTGTCTTTCTCCTAATAACCAATCACTGGTCTCTGGGTCATACTGCCCTCAGCCAATGACTGCCCTCTGCCTAAGCCCCACCTCTGGCTGCCATCTTCAGATTTTTAGTGCACGTTTAAGTGTTGGGAGTCCTCGTGCTATAGCTCTCGAGCTTTTACTGCGTTTTGCGATTTTTTTCAAAGAGTTAAACCTCATTTTTTTGGTCAATCGAGCCTCAAGCTCCACCGTTTCCACTTCCGATCAACGGGGACCCGTTTCGGAATTTTCTACGCCCCTCAAGGGCGAGGTTTTCGTCGAGTCCCGCTTCTTGGAGGATTCTAGAAGATTCTTTGAGGCCTACCCCGCGTGGACATGGCCCAGGAAAAAGGGAGCATGACACCCGGATCCAAGTTGTTCAGGAGCTGCCCTGGATGCGGATTACAGAATGTCTTCAAGGAGGACGAGCATTCTAGATGCCTCCACTGCCTTCACAACGACAAAATGCACGTGGAGAAGGACTGTGCATTTTGCAAGAGCATGCTTCACCAACTGGCTGGAGGGGAAGAGCCCAGCAGCAGGTGAGAAGTAGAAGAGGTCCGAGCTGTCTTCTAAGACCTTTGAGGGCGCTCCGGCGACAGGGGCCCAACAAAAGGCAAAGCACCGTGAGACTGGGAGCGCCGAACGGTCGGGCTCCTCGGCTGCCAGGTAGAGCGCACTTTCACCGACGCCATCAACCACGAGCCAACACTCTAGCTCAGGGAAAAGGAAGTCAGAGAACCCGGGTAAGCTTCGGGAGAAGCCCCGGGTGATCCCAGTGGAGAAAGCCGAGGGGGAGCGAGGCGGTGACCCTCCCCCCAAGGTGAAGGCCTCAAGCTCGTCCAAAGTCGTCAAGGCTTTGATTCACCCGGTTAAGGCCTCTATCGAGGGGGTCGTGGCTGCCCTTGCGAAGCCTGTGGAGGCTACCTCAGTTGAGGCAACCTCGGGGCCCAGAGCTTCCCTGCCACTGCCTCTTTTCAGCCCATCGATAAGACCCCCGTGAAAACACTGGTGGAAAAAGAGGGGAGGGCTGGTGGCCATCATGGGCACAGATACAGCCTCTGAATAGGAGCTGGCTGAAGTCGTGGAATCCTGGAAAAGAGGTCCGAGGAAGTCCGGTCCAACGGGAGGGATCCCGACGAGGCGGATGAAGAGAATGACAGTGCCGCCAACGAGGTTCCCGTGGAGGTGGAGGATTCCACTCCCAACCGTCGCAGCCGGTGCCTAGGCCACAGGACAGCTCAGGAGCAATCTTGATGGCTATCCAGGCCTTGTGCACAGAGATAAGGACAAGATTGCCCTTACCCCCAACGGACGTCCCAGCGGAGCCTGGACCGTCAGGAAGCCCTCCAAGCAAGCGGAGGAAAATTCATCCCCAACCGCCCTTCCAGCCTACGCGCCCCTCAAGGCCTTCATCTCCTTCCCCGGATCCGAGGGATGACACGGGAACAGAGACGGCTACGACTGGGACAGATGATGACGGTGGTGACGACGGGATGGGCCTTCCATCACCACCCCCCTGGGCTTCCCCGCCCGACGAAATTGGCTCCTTCCACGCCATGATCGCCAGGGCATCCAAGCTCTTTCAGCTCTGCCCAGTGGAACAGAAGAAGGAAGGTTTCCCTGATCAACGGCGTGAGGCCAAGAGAAAGACGGTCCTCTCGGTCCCGTTGCTTGACGACATCTGGGACGAGGGGCTGGAGCTCCTGAAGAACCCGTCCACGACCCCTGCCAAGAGAGACCGGTGCGAGAAGAATTACCGGGTCCCGGATTCCACCCCCATGTGCCTTAGGGCGCAGCCGAACCCAGATTCGGTCGTCTCGGCGGCGGCCAAGAAGAAAGCGGCAGGGGCGACGGCTTCAACTTCGACCTCCCCGCCGGACGGCGAAGGGAAGAAATTGGATGCCATGGGACGACAGGTCACCTCGTCGGCAGCGGCAACGATTAAAGCAGCCAACGCCCTCGCGATTGTGGCCCGCTACGCCAAGGAGCTGTGGTTTAAGATCGCTCCTCTGCTGGACTTCCTCCCAGATGACAAGAGGGCTGAGGCCCTGGAGATACTGCAGGAAGGCGAGGTGGCGTCGGACCACGCCATAGCGGTGGCCACTGGCATTGCTGACACAGGCTTCTGCCAGATGGACAACAGTGTTTGCCTTCGCTGGCGTGGTTGGCTCAAGGCAACCGATTTCCACCAGGAGGTGCAAATCAGAGTTTTGGACATGCCTTTTGACGGAAACAACCTGTTTGGCAAGACAGTGGACGAGTCACTTCAGGCCATCAAGGCTGACACGGAAAAGGCTCGGGCCTTGGGAGTTTTGCAACAACGCCGGCCGCCCTTTCGGAACTCTGGAGGCAAGCAAGGTGCCTCCAAAGGATTTTGGCGGCAGCTCCTCGGCGTACTGCAGGCGGCCCGCTCCTCGTCGCAGGAGGCCTACAGAGGTCGCGGCAAGTCAGGAGGATCTTGCCGTCGTCATCAAGGAGGCCAATGCGGCAATGCCACTACCAAGCGTCGGGCCCTCACCTGAGCACCCCGGTGGGAGGCCAGCTGGCGAAGTTCGTCAGCGTGTGGGAGTCCATCTCCACTGACCGATGGGTGCTGGATACCCTGGCCCGCAGGCACACTCTTGAGTTTCTAAATAAATGTCCCTGCATTCCTCCCGTGGCCAGGAAGGAAAACCACGTCCCTCAACTGCTGCTGGAAGTAAAGGCGATGCTGAAGAAAGGAACCATCGAGCTCGTCCCAAAGAGGCACCGGGGCTCCGAGTGTACTGACGATACTTCCTCATAAGGAAGAGGACTGGCGACTGGTGACCCATCCTGGACCTTCGTCACTTAAACAAGCACATCAAGTCCCAAAAGTTCTGGATGGTCACTCTCCAGCAAGTGCTGGGACAGCTGGAGGGAGGGCGACTTCCTATCGTTGCCGGACTTGGAGGATGCTTACTTCCACAACCCCATTCTAAGAGGACATCGAAAGTTCCTCAGATTCGTAGTCCGAGGATGGCACTACCAGTTCAAGGCCCTCCCCTTCGGATTGAAGTCGGCGCCCAGGGTATTCACCAAATGCCTAGCACCAGTAGCGACGCGGCTGCGCCTGCAGGGGATCCATTTCTTCCCCTACCTGGACGATGGGCTCATCCGAGTAAGGACAAGAAAACTTGCCGTCGGACACACAGCGAAGACCGTCCAGCTGATCACGGATCTGCGATTTTCCATCAACTACGTGAAATCCCACTTGGTCCTGTCACAAGTCGCACTGTTTCTGGGAGCCAGGCTCGACACAGTGGCGCGATTGGCCTCTCCGTCGGAGGAAAGGACGAAAGCCACCCTGGGCAAGGTGCAACGACTGTCGGCCATGGACGTGGCCAGGGTGAGGTCCATCAAGTCCCTTCTCGGCATGATGTCCTTGTGCATCTACCTCATGTGCCTGTGCAGGCTGCGGATGCGTCGACTGCAAGAGTTCCTCGACGCCCGTTGGATGCAAGCAGCTGGCAGCTTCGAAGACAGGATCTCGCTCAACGAGACCTTCTGCCAAGCAATCCGGCGGTGGGGCACCCGCGCGGATCTCGCGGCGGGGATGGACTTCCAGAGACCCGCACACCAGGAGGCGGTGATGACGGATGCCTCCCTGGTGGGATGGGGAGCGCACACCGGAGATTTCCACGCAAGAGGCCTTTGCCTCCCGGAGGAGAAGTCTGTCCACATCAATGTCCTGGAGCTCTGAGCCATGTTCTGGGCCCTCAGGTCGTTCCTTCCGTCCCTCAAGGGCAAGGTGGTGAGGATCTTCACTGACAACACCACCACGATGTTCTACATCCGGAAGCAGGGAGGCACCAGATCCCCAGCCCTATCCAAGGAGGCCCAGGATCTGTGGCACTGGACCGTCACCCAATGGATGTTTCTGGTACCCTTCCACCTGAGCAGGCTGAGCTGGAGATTTTGCTGCAGCAACCTCCCCCTTTGTTGTCACTGACGCCCCTTATAACAGGTTGGTGTAAACCAGACTATTCTGGGAGTGAGTTTGGGTATTATGGTGACTCAAAACAAAGAATAAGTTCTGGCAGTTGGCGCGCGATCCATCCTGTGTTGGAACAAGGAGTGTTTGGGCTCTCTAGCTGTCCAGTGTCCAGTTCTGAGTATCTGGAGGAGAATACAGGTAAAGCCAGTTTTGGATTCTGTATGGACACTAGAGCTCTGTATTCTCTCCCAAGGCTGAGACACACTCTTCACTAAGAGGTAACAACTTAGTGGATCAGCTCTGTACTGAAAAGTATAGTTGCTGTCATTATTTCTCTGCACGGTATGGCAACATAGCCCTTGCAGTGTATGCTGAGGAGGCAGCAGTTTCAGCCTTTTTTTACTTCAGTATATGAACTTCTGTATTGGTGGCTGCAACTGACACCTGTCAAATGAGCTTAGCCCCTTTTCTGAATGGGAAAATTGATCACAGCAATTCATGTCTGGGTGACATGGCAGATCCAACCCCCAATTGGACGGAACTGGGTATGACTCAAGAGACTTGGTGTCAGGCCAACTTGTTCAGGGAGACAACCAAGTGTCAAACTGAACAGGAGCCATTGGCCGTCCTCAAGTATGAAGTTTGTTATGTTGGTACAAGATGCAACCTCTTGTCAGTAAAATCCTTCATGTACAAAACTGGGCAACCCCCACTACCCAAGCCCAAGTGATGCCTTTCCTGGGCCTCACTGGGAAACACATGATCAACGTGGCAGCCTATAGCAATATAGCTGTCCCTATAACTGCCCTCGCGACTTCAAGTGGACCTAAGCAGTTCTTATGGACCCTTGAGTGTGAGAAGGCCTTCACTGGCCTGAAAAGAATCATAAGTTCAGGCCCCTGGATTAAGGGCACCTGATTGGAAGAGGCCCTTCTTAGTGCAGACAGATACCTATGACACTGGGATAGCTGGGAAACTTGCACAGCTTGCTGATAAAGGTGAGGATCAACCTATATGTCACATCAGCTACCAGTTTAGGTTTGGAGAAAACATGCTTTCCCATTTTATGGTGCCTTAGGAAGTTAAGGTCCTACCTCCATGGGACTCACTTCACTGTGTATGCTCCCCCTGAGCCTTTGAAGTGGTTGATAAATGTTAAGGGAGAGAATCCAAAGTGGTTTAGGTGGGCCATGAGTCTGCAGGCCTTGAACTTCACTATTGGGCATAGGCCAGATCCCAAATTTAGCAATTTTGATGGGCTGTCCAACAGGGATAACCGAATGGAACAGCGGATTCATCCAGGGGTGGATTAGTGCCCCCTGTTCCTTAGTCTCAGAGTGTGGGGGTGTGTGTTAGGAAAGATTTCTCTTTAATGCACCTTTCCTTCTATCTTTATGGAACCCCCAAACTTTGTGCTTTTATTTTTGATTCTGACCTCTTTTTGCCTTGCATTGAAGCTGTAAGTTTCACTAAACTGGCTTTTGCTCATATGTTATGGTAAAACTGACATGTCCTTCAGGCTGTCAGTACTGGGAAACATTGTTTCCCTTAGTCGTGTTACTGTATTACTACTTTTGGTTACTTTTGTATCACTTGTGGTAACTTTTTATCATTGTGCAATGCAGCATTTTTGTTTTGCCCTAGACTAACAATCCGGATTTTTGGTTACTCTAGATGTGCTGAAAGGATAAGCTGGTGGCAGCAGTGACTTTTTCCCACTTTTGGGGACTTTTCGTATTAGCCTTACTGCGTTTACAACGTTTGACTACTAACTGTGGCTACTTGTCAAACATGGCCATGCCACGAGATTTTTTTGATGGTCCTTTTGCCATCTTGTTCTTTAGCCTTCTTCATGGCCTGTGAGGGCAGGAAAATCCTTATGAGGACTTCCAGTGCCCCGGAAAGCAGAAGCTTTTGGGGGGCTACTGGAGGTCTGTGTGTGTTTGCTGGCAGGATGTGGGCTGGGACTGTCTGGTTCCAATCCACAAACTGGGTTCAGTTTGTCTGAGTGGTATGCATGAATGTTCCCGCCAGTGATCCTGATTGGACCACTGCTGGGGTGTGAGTGGTGGCTAGTCATGTCATTAGCTAGTGAGGGCAGCAGCTCTTACCTGGCTTTTTGGATAAAAAGAGAACCCCTGCACCCATTCCTCAGAGATCGTGGAGAAACCTGGAGGAGCCAAGAATCCTATCCAGCTGTGAAACCTGCGAAGAAACCGGAGACCGGTCGGAAGAAGGCTTGGCTACCAGCTTCTGCTGCTGTCCTGGTGGAGCCATGTCTTGCTGAAGATTAGCAGCCTTGCCAAGGAACTGCGACCCTTGGAGTGGAGGGAACATCCATTCCTGACGTCTACTCGGTACCCGGCAATGAAGAGCCTTCGGAAGTGTCCTAGGATCGTACTGTGGCTGACCAGCTCCGAAGTTGGGCTACCGTGCTGCCAGCGTCACCGTTCCGAGTTTCAACCTGGAACCTGGGGGATCTTCAGCTGGCCCTACGAGACTAAACTCTGTGAAATGTTGGCGTTCTAGCATCGAGGGGACCGGAGATAGGAGGGAAAGTCTGATCGCGGAAGTTGAGTCCCTTTGCGTCACCGTGCTGCTGTGACCACCATCCAAAATCGTTTACCTGACCCGAGTCCAGTCCTGAGAGGGGCCCTGCACCGAGTTTTGCTGCATTCTATAATCGAGAGTCCTTGCAACAGTGAAAGACACCAACTGCAGATCAGCTACACGGGCAACCTCTACAAATCGAGGACTGCAAACTTCAGCGGGAAAATTAACCTCAGACCCTCTTCCTTTGTCCTGCCAAGTCTGGGGAAGATTCGGAGTACGGGGTTAAGTTACAGAGCTTCTTAGCTACCCCTGTACTCCCATTATAAGTCAATGGACTTATAATAAACCTTTATTCTAACACTTTTGGCTTTGCCAGTGCTTGCTTGTGCAAGACTTCTGAAAGTTGGGGCTACTTCTGTTAGCTAGTTTAACTTGTACTCTAACCATAAGAACCGTTCACTGGACCACAGAAACCCTACCTGCATTTTTTCCTGCTTCAAAGATTCTATGGAACCTGTACCTGAAATATTGGGCAAAAAGACCCCAACAACTTAAGGCTGGACAATTTAAGTTAGGGATCATTCTCTGTGGACTTTGAGTGCATAATACTAATCTTACCATTCCTTTGCAGGAGTTTGTGATATGTATTATGCCCCATAATAAGTGTATCTATATAGGTATCTATTTATCTATTTTATTTAGTGTTGTGTGATAACTCTACTTGCTAGTAGTCATTGTTCTATAATGTATTTTGGCCAATAAATAATAATTGTATTTGTATACATCCTGTCTAAGTGTAATCTATGATTCCCATTATGTGACCTCATTGTGTACCCTTTACAAGCTCACCACCTCTGCAGAACTTAGTCTCGACCGCCTGTCACTGCTATCTGCACTGGTTTGGCTACAGCTCCGCAGAGTTGTCCCTGTCCCAATATTAGTTGGCCTTCTATGCATCTGTCCACCAGGCCAAAGTATAGAAATCAGTCCTCACACTTAAGAAACTGACAGTTCTTACCACTCATGTTCTTCCTACGCCCCTTGTGCAAGACAAGGCTTGTCATTCTCCTCTAGGCCACATCATGGCCTTTCTCAAGGAGCAGTACCTGAGACTGTATTTTGACCACAGTCTACTCAAAGTAGCCTTGATACTTTTTCTCCATTTGATCAATATCCTCTTGGTCCAACTAGCTATTGTAAACATAATAAAATACAGGAAGACCTGCGAACGGTTGTACTTGAAAGCGTGATCCCAGAAACTCACTCCTCAGTCTTGAATCGATCCAATCTCTTGCTGGGTGGGATTAAGCCCAACGATGTGGCTAGGATGTTTTTCCTTGATCAAGCCAGATTGGATCAAGTGGGGATTTACTTCAAATCAAAACTGGTAATGGGCACAGTTTTGAAGGCACATGATAACCTGAGACGCCTGGTTTATGACCTGGTGCCACTAGTGATTAATCAGAGGAAGGGGGCAGGTCCACTTGGGGTGCCATAATCCTTAAGTACGAGCAACCCACAGTACTATCCAGGGCCTCAGGCCAAAGTGGAGGACCAGGTCCTCTCTCAAAAGAAAAATCATGGCATCGGAAGAAAACAGGGACTGGTCTGGGCTTCTTGCCTCCACCTCGCAATAGACTAATGACCTACTTACTTACTATCAACGGGGCCAGGAGTCCGGAACAACGCACGGATGGATTGCTTTTCGGTGGCATCACTTAGTACAAGAGGGCATACACACTTTTTCAACAATCTCTCATTGTCCACCTTACTAAGAAATTCACGATGTTCAATCAGCAGCAAACATGGCTGAAGGTGCTCCCGCCTTCGATGGCTACACAGGCATACATCAAGCAGCATGACAGGGTGACAATGGCTGGCTTTTTGGAGGCGTTTTGGCTTTGGTCAAGCTTTCCTCCTCATTTGAGGTAATGTCACCCCCTGACCTCCTGTTTGGAATACTAGTGACTCATATTAGATTATTCAGGGATCCGATAGAGAACATTCTGGTCATTAACATTTATTGGCATCGAGGAATGGAGGCCTTGGAACAGGTCATTGAAACCCTAATTCAATGCGTTCCAGATTGGCTATACGCAATACCATTGGGTCACGTCATGGATGTGGGAGATCAAAATTCAGACTGCCTTATTGCACCTGCTTTGTATGATGATCATCCAACTAATGAAGAGCTAAAGATTAAGAATGGGAGAGTTTGGTCTGATTGTCTTACGGATTTGGGCCTGTTACCCGTTAACGGGTCAATTTTGGGGGATATTCCCCCTGCGGCCAGCTGATCTAATGGGTGGAGCCCCTCAACAATTGACTATATATTTGTGGGTCCTTGGTTGATGGGGAACTGCTCCCACTTTGATGTTTTGAGCTCTGACTTTAGCAATCATTCTCTCCAGGCATCTTGCTTTGACTGTTTGATGATAACTCGTACACCCCCGGCCTCTGACTCAGGGTGTAGGGCAGTGTTACCTAACACTCATGGTACTCGGTTTTACTGGGCTCCACAAAAGCTGGCTAAAGCCAGCCGGAGTGCTTTGGAGAGGACCACATCCATGTCAATGCTTGCTAAGCGGTCTGACTTTTCAGTAGAAAACTTTGAATGTTTCGTAGTAAAGTAAGTGTAATTGCCCCGCAAGTCACTGAACCTAGTACCAAGAAGCATCTCGTCTCCGCTCATCCATACACATATGACAATAATGTTGCGGACAAAAGAAGAGAAGTGAGATATTTATTAAGACACATTAGAACTGATACCACACGCACTGTCCAGGCCAGACATGTAAGGACAAAGCAAATACAGCAGGCATACAAGAACTGGCTCGCACATCTAGAGCTTCCCGTCTCCAAAAGGATGCAGAAACTATGCTGTTGGTTTTGGTCCAGCGGGATTCTGAATCCTTTTGGTCCTTAATTAACTTTAGGGGTAAGGTGCCCGTAGATAGGCTGGTTAATGCAGTAGTGGAAGATGCCTGAGTGCAGCATTTCGAAACTCTTTATGCACAACCTTCCAAACCGTATAATTTTAACTGGACGAAACAATCCTCTGAGGGGACCCGGTTTGACTTAGCCCTTTCTGAGCTGAAACTCATTGAAATTCTTGGTTGTTGTAGTAATTCTAATGTACCTACCCCGAATGGCCTCTCTAACAGTCTTTTTAAATCTAATCCACCTCTATAGGTGTAAATTCTGTTCTTTCTATTTACCGACATTGCTAAATCTGGCCAATTCCCGCCTACATGGGACAAAGCCCACATTATACCCATCTACAAAAGGGAAAAAGAGAGAACCCAGGAAACTAACGCCCAATCGCAATTTTTGATGCTGATTCAAAAATCTTTTCCTGTCTCCTCCTTGAACATCTGGAAGCTTGGGCTTGTAGCCAGAATTTAATATCTAAATGGCAAACTGGGTTCAGGAAGGGGTTGGACACTCAGTTTAAAGGCATGTTACTCAAATACATACAGTGCCATGCCTGGTCAAAGGGAAGCATTCCCGTTTTTCTGGCATCAATTGATCTGGCAGCAGCGTTCAATGCAGTGGACTGGGCGTTGCTTTGGCACAAGCTAATGAAGTGGTGCATTCCATTAGGCCTTTTAAGAGATCTGGTTGCTTTGCATAATGAGTCCTCTATACAAGTATGTTTGTTTGTTTATTGAATTTGTAGCGCACACCAAGCCCCAAGGTAACAGGGCGCAACAGAGTACAAGGTTCCTTAATAGCTTGGTTACAGAGATAAGGGTACAGGGTACAGGCGGATAGGTATATATGCATATAATACAGATAGATGAAACATATGTACAATCAAGTAGGGTCAGTGCAGACATGTAGGTTCAATCACAACAACGTGTATGTGAATGGTAGTGTCATTTCAGTCTGGGGCAAGTCAGTCATATTGGTTGTTAGCGCGTAACCAGTTAAGGGCATTGCATCTAAAGCTGTAGCAGGACTGATCTGTTCTAAGCTCAGGAGGGAGTGCATTCCAGTACTGATCAGCTTTTACCGGGAAGCTATTCCCACCAGTATTTTTTTACTTGAATCTAGGTACTTGTAGGGAGTTGGCCGCTCTGGAGGGACAGGTGGAGGATCTTCTGGTTATTCGTTCCGTTAGGTAAGGTGGTGCTGCATTGTTTAGGCATTTGTAAGTAATACTATTTTGAGGGTGATCCTGTCGCTAATTCCGAGCCATGTATAGTCTCTCCTTGTATTGGAAACGTGTTCCCTAGCCGGGAAGTTAAGAGCCGTTCTGAGGGCGTTATTTTGCAGTGTCTGAATTTTGTCAATGATGTATTTGTTGGCTCCCAGATAAAGAGCGTTACAATAATCATGTTTGGATAATATTAAGGCATTTGCTAGGATAATGCAACTGGCTTGGGAGAGAAAAGGCCTACATGATCTAATGAGTTTGCATGTATAGGCAGTTGATGAGGCAAGAGAGTTTACCTGCTTATTTAAAGTTAGAGTAGAGTCAAAATAGAAGCCAAGTGTTTTTACTTCTTTGGCTACTGTGATTGTATTACCATCTATGTTAAAGGCAGAGTACTTTTTTTTTAGGTTAGAAGCTGAGCCTAGAATCAGTAGCTCAGTTTTAGCGTCATTCAGGCAGAGGCCATGGGTTGCCATCCATGCCATCCATGCCTCAAAGAGGGTTTAAATATCATTTACCAAGGCCGTATCAATGTCAAAATTGTCCAAAAGGGGAATGAGGATCTGGGTGTCGTCTGCATAATTAGTGTAGGTAACACCCAGTCTATCTAATTTGTCAAATAGGGGCTTGGTAAAAATATTGTACATAGTTGGCGAGACGCAGGAGCCCTGTGGGACACCACATGTTGTTTGGATAGGGTCTGCTCATGCCGTGGGAGAGAAAACTTGCATTGTTCTATTGACCAGAAATGATTTGACCCATGCAGTAGCTTTAGTCGAGAAGTGAGCTGCCGATGTTAGGTGCTTACATAGGACTGCATGGTCCACCAGGTCGAAGGCCGCTGACAGGTCGAGGAGGAGCAGCAGGGCAGTGGTGCCTTTATCGTTAAGCTCGTCAATTTGTGCTTTGAGGTCTATTAGGGCCGTCTCAGTGCCATGTTGTGGCCTAAATCCAGATTGGCGTGAGCCCATGAGCTTGTTAATCTCAAGATAATTCTGGATTTGACGATAGGCTGCTCTATCTATTATCTTGAGTGGAAAGGGGACCGTAGTGATGGGCCTGTAGTTAGTCGGGATAGAGGGGTCTAGCGTTTGTTTCTTAAGCAAAGGTAAGACCCATGACTCTTTTAGGTTACTCAGGACTGTATTTGATGAAAAGGATGCATTAATTAGTTTCGAGATAAAGGGAGCTAAGTCTTTTGCGGCATCCTTGATGATTTGGGCCAGGCAGTTATCTCCTTTGCAGTTAGAAGGCTTCAAGGACATAATCATTTTTTCAGTCTCCTGAATAGAAACTTTAGTCAATTTGAATGGGATGAAGCTCGCTTGTCGAGAGTAGGAAGGTTGGTAGTTAACATCTCAGTACGGGTTAAGGAGGCTTTTTTTAAGGCAATTTTAGTTTGCTGAGTTGTTCTTTTGCTAGCTAGGGCGTTTTGGATGCTAGTGCACCATTGTTTGTCTTTAGGTAGATTGTCAGGTGGAGGTGAAGGTGATTCTAATTCCCAAAAGATCACAAACAATTCCTTAGTGTTAGAGCTGGCCTTTAAAATTCTTTCGTTGAAAAGATCTTTTTTAGTACAGATAATTTCTTTTTTATAGCTATTGGCCATAAGATTAAGCTGCAATTTATTTTATGTCTGTCGGGGAATTTCGCCATAGGGATTCTAGTTGTCTCTTTTGCATTCTCAATTCTTTAAGTTGGGGGGTGAACCGGGCATTAAGGTGAGCTTGTTGTTTGCTCTTGCGTAGCTTGAGAGGCGCAATGATGTCAAGGGCTCTGGTTGTGGTATTGTTATAGATATCCACCAGGGAGTCGGGATCAGAATGACTTGGGAGATCATTAATGGTCAGGAGAAGGAGGGGTAGGAGTTTGTCATGGGTGATATCCTTCTTAGATCAAGTAGGGAGAGGATCGGCCATAATTTTAGCTTTAGCTATTTGTTTGTTTAGAGTTAGGCAAAAGTTGATTAAATGGTGATCAGTCCAAGGTTAGGGGCTGATTTTGGTAATTACCGTAGGACAGTTCAAAGTAGCTACCCAATCAAGGATTCTGCCTTTGTCATGAGTAGGGGTAAGAATCTTTTGGTTGAGGTTATGTTCAGTAAGCATAGTTCCTATAGCTTGGGCATGTTTGTCCTCTGGATCATTGAATCATAAGTTAAAGTCTCCCAAAATAAGTAATTGAGAGGATTCCTTGATGTTATATGTTAATAAGCTAGATAGATCCTCTTCAAATGTACCGATACGCCCTGGTTGCCTATATCTTAGTGGGTAGTTAAGGTGCGATGGGGGGGATATGGGCAGTTTAGCCGTGAGTAGTTTACAGGATTTTAGTGGGAGTGACGCTGATAATCTTAGGTTAAGGTTAGCTTTAGCAATGATAGATAGGCCACCTCCTCTAGCATTGGGTCTGTCACATCTAATTAGGTGATAGTTATCTGGTATGGCTAGCGTGAGGGCAGGGCCTGCTGCTTTGTGTAGCCATGTTTCTGTGATCACTAGGAATTCTAGTTTGTCAGAGGAATGGATATCAGCTATTTCGGTAGCATGAGCCACTACGGATCTGGCATTGATCAAGCCTGCTGCTGGCGTGGTAGAAATTGGTGATTCTGTGGTTCCTTTGAGGGTAGTATATGCTGTTTAAGGCTGGGACATGGTAGCCTGCGTGTGTGGGACAGCTCAGAGTGCAAGGTATTGGGTTTGTGGTTAGATCGAGTATTGGGGTGTTTACTGTAACTTTTAGGCTCGTAGAGGCAAGGGAGTCTAGCTCGTAGCGTAGAGTTTCTGTTGATTGTAGAGCAAGGTGTAAACATTATTTTGGCCATGACTAGGAAGGTTATAGGTATGGTAAACAACATTAGAGAGGCTACCAGGGACTTTTTATCATACATCATTTAGATAGGGTACAGTGTTGAAGTAAGTAAGTTAGTATCAACAGTCTAAGGCAGGTCAATGGTATGCGCAGGGGTCTGCAGTTTTGCTCATAGGAGGGTAGCTGTGGCACTTTCTGGCAGATCCAAGATAGGAGTAGCAAGAGCAGGTTCAATTAAACTAGGTTTAGTATGAGTTAGATGTCCTGCAGCAGGGAGAGCAAGTATACCATATGTAGAATTCATGCACAACTTAGATAGGCTAAACTGGACTTGAATAAGTAGTTATCCGTCATAGTAGTTTGGTTTGCCTAAACAGTAGATTATCATTACAAGTATGCTGAACTAACATAAGTATGGCAATTGTACAGTAGTGTACATCAGAATTACATAGGCAAAATCAATACAATTTCAATAAGCATAATAGATGTAGTAGACAAATGGGCAATGTACCATAAAGTAACTTATAACAGGAGTCAATTGTGGTTGACTGGTAGGGCTATTTCAGGTTTAGTATTGGCCTGGCCGATTATGCAATACAAGTGAACGTAACTTTCTCAAAAGGGGAGGGAGCGTTGGGATTGCTATGTAGGTAAAGCAGTGCAATCGTACTAGTGTGAATGGGCAAGTGCAGTTTAGCGTTATGGACGCACCTAGGTATCTGACACTGGTTTATCAATAAGTGTTCTATTGGTGTATGAAACAGACGGCTAGGCACTATTGACTGGCATTTGGTATAGTCGGTGGATACGATAGTCTGTACACAGTCACAGTGGATGAGAGCGCGTGTTTCTTATATTTCTGTCATAGTAGATGTCAGTGAATGCAGGTTGTGATATGTAGGATTTAGAAAGCAATTTACTGTCCCTGAGGTACTTGCAACAGTTTAGCTATGCAAGTATAGTTTGATTTAAAGTAATAGGCAGCGCGACTAAATGGTAGACTAAGAGGATATCCGTGGTACAATATACATGGAGTCTCGAAACAGAGTGCTTTAGCAACTAGTGATATAGTATGTAAGAATCACTGACCATTGTAGATGGCAAGGTAGGTGGTTACAGTTGTCGCGATAGGTAGCATTTAGTCATTATTGGAGTTATTGTGTGAGGCTCGGTGCCCAAGATCTATAACTATCTCGCATCGGTTAGCACATCATAATGCAGGCAATAGAGGGGTTGTTAAGGTGCAGGTGTTGTATAAGGAAGGTAGCGGTGCGGTTAGGCAACGCTGAGGTGAGTTCTAAGTCTTTTCACCAGCCTTGCTCCTGGCGTAGATACAGTCTGTGGAAAGCCCAACAGGGCGGTAGCGAAGTTTGATGATTTCCATAATGGAGTGCAGGAGCTGGGTGGACAACAGTGAATGTACTGAATGCAAGGTGAAGGGCGGCATACGCCTCTCAGACACCTTCGGACAGATTCAGACAAATGGTAGGCCTTATATACCAGGCCTTACAAGCACCAGACCGGCTAGCGCCATCCGGCGGTGCAGGAAGCAGTAAGTAGTAAAGATGGCCCAGTCGGAGACTTTGATGCGACGAGGCCTGTTGCTGGGCAACATGTACACAGAACTTGGTGGCAGCCATCTTAAGGTCAGCTGCACGCGTATGTACGCTTCGTGAGATGATATTGGTGGGGTAAAGCCATGCGGAGGGCCTTGCATGGGAGGCAGGTATGCCAGAGGGGACCAGGTAAGGCACAGCAGTGCGATCAGAATATGCACAGCCTTACCCTGTCTGAACAAGAAAGGCATGCTGTCACGCGTGATAAGAACCTATAGAGGCGTGAGACAGGGGTGCATTTGGCCCCCTACCTCTACAACCTGTACATGGCAGACATAGATCAACATCTGAAGTCAGCTGCCCTGGCAACAGCGAAAATGTCCTCCCTCAGGCCTTTATGGACTCGATGTAAGGACGACTACCTGGTTTTCGACAACACACTGATTGTCCCCCAAACATTCTAAATGCCTTTTCTACCTTTGTGAGTGAGAACACATTACAGGTGAACCCTGCAAACAAAAAGGTTCTGCAACTTTCATCCAATCATAAGCGGGTTCCTTTCATGTGGCACATACAATCTGACCCGGTGAAGAGGATTGACTAATTTGTATATCTGGGCTTTGCGATAAATTCTAAACCACCCCTTGCTCCTTTGCACATATTGCTTAACACCAAAGCCATTAAACTCACAACGCAACTTCAAAGGGTGGATTTTTAAATTTGCTAAATATTCTCATCTGCTCTGTTTACATTACTATGGGGCAAGATAGTCCCAACGTTGCTTTATGGGATGGAGATTTACAACCCGGACCTTATAGATTACTTAACAAGCCTGGAAGCCCTGATTTGGAGAAGAGTCCTTTGTCTTCCGTCCTCTGTGCTGCATGGAATTATCCAATACGAATTGGGCATTACTTCTTTGAAGGCAAGAGCTCCCTGGCAATATCTATCCTTCTATCAGAAAAGGCTCCTTCCAACAGCTAACTCTTTGATGGAGTATTTTGCAGAGGCATGTGACCGGGGGGTTCTCAAGCCCTACAAGACCTTAGGGGGCTAGCCCTACTGTCATTGGCTGAAACAGGCTGCTCAGAGAGTGGTCAGAAAGGGAAACTCAATAAAGTCAAGAAGGCCCTTTTCATAGCGGATTGGTCCAGCGCAGTGACTGAGATTCATTCATAATCTGTCTTAGATCATCTTAAGGCTGATCATAAAAAGCAGGGATGTCTGGCCCCATATTTATCAATCTATTCCAGTAAGGCTGTGCAATCAACTTTCCTGAGATTTCCCTTCATCTGATAAGATCAAAGGACACACTGTTAAGATATGGCTTACTCCTGGAGGCCGCAGCCTTCTGCAGATTTTGTAAAAGTGAGTCTGTCAGAGGAACACTGAAGCATGTATTGCTATACTGCGCTGCGCTGAAACAGCTACGTGATAAAGTATTTCACAAACTTAGAATTAAGGTAACTTTGGATAGTGAATCAATGTGGAATCACTGCTTATCAGGAACTGCTACCTCCACTGTAAATGCAGTTGTGTCCTTTATTGATTCAGTAATGATTGGTCATGTATGTTTTTTTTTTTTAGTGGACATTCAAACCTTGATTTGAGAGGCTATTTATTTTTCCCTTTCATGTTTATTTCTGTGTGCAGATTTGTTTTTTAAATGATGAAGTTTTACTGTGTTTCGTTCTCTTGTTGCACTGTGTTTTATTCTGTATTATGTGAAGTATTCAAGTACATAATTGTTTAGTTTAAGTGTAAATTGTTAAAGGTTGAATACATTTTTAAACAATAAAACAATAAAAACAAAAAATCTTCTGCTGCTCACCCATGAGCATGGGCACTACTAGCCCTTAGCCCCACTCCCTCTCCCTGCACTTGTACATAATCCTACGTCCCGTCCCCTTTCCTCCATACTGTATGGGCGTCCCTCACGAGGGACGGGAGACGGAACCTTATTCACTAGAAAATCCTTCTTCCCCTTTAAATTTAGAGGCGCTTGGGGGCGCAGCCCTGTGAGCATGCGCTCGCCTGACTCCGCCCACCGGCGCCACTCCTCAGTCCCTTTTTTCGCATCGACGGCAACGGGCCGATTTCACCAGCGCTCCTGGGGTTGGCTTCGACCATGTAATACCACGCGCTCTTCCCTGGATATTCTTTTATCTTGTCTTTTCTTATTCTTCTAGATACTTGTTCCTTCCGACGCCACACTCCTCCCCAGCGCATGTCGACTTTGACGGGCTTCAGCAGGTGGCCAGCCTGCGAGGGGCTCTTCCCCACATCTGACCCCCACTGCCTTGGCCCCGACCACGGCTGGGAAGGTTGCTCAGCTGCGACTCCTTGACATCTCGGGCACTGAAGAACAGGCTAGCTAGGTGGAGAGAGCTCTCCCAGACATCACCTCCTAAGGACCTAAAGGACTTTGTCAAACTTAGTTCGAGGCCTAAGGTAAGGCCTCTATTCACCATCGCACCCCGCAAGGGCGACTCCATTCCGAAGAAGCGCCCGACCGGGAGGGGCCTGTCTGGCTCTAGTACCAGCACACGTACCGAGCCTAGTCCAGCTACCGGCCTTGCAGCCGAGGGGTCTACAGATCCTTCTGGTATCTGTGCTGAGGGACCGCAAGGTTCTTGTACCGGGGTTACTCCTGAGGGGCAACACCCTAGTACCGGCATCATGTCTGAGGGGGCGCCTTCACGCAGCACTACCAGCACTTCTGCCGAGGGCTCTATGCCTTCCAGGCCCCGGCCTGAGGTGCGGGATAAGCCTTACGATCGAACACCAAGTGTCTTGGATGGGGCTGGTTCCAGTGAGCTAGGCAGCACAAAAACAACGGTTTTATAGGAAAATATCTTTAATTACTCAGAGTATCTGAGGCAAAAAACTGGAAGTTCATATCCTCGAACTCAAGTGCAAGGGGTGACAAAAAAGTGGCAAATCCAATAGGGTTGGTACATCGCTGTCCAGAACTGAAGATTAGATTCTGTAGCTGTGTGATGGTAATTCAACCTGGCGAAGGTCAACTGTTCATATTCTGTTTTCCTGTGTTATTATTTTAATGGTTCTCGTGGGTCACAGGGAGGTAGGAATACTTGAGGTTCAACGGTTGGAAAATGCACAAAATAAAAATGGCCAAGGGGCCAAAATGTTGTGATGGGGCTCTTATAAAAAATTGCACACTCTTTACATCTGGGTGTGCACAGGAGTAGTTGTTATCTGGCAATATCTTCTTCCTTTCCGTAAAGATATTTGGGGTAGGTCATGAGAGCCCTCATGACCAGTGGGGTCGACCGGTTTCAATGGCACTCATAATTGGGGCCATCTTCCTCAGGACCGTGATTCCAAAAAAGGAGGAGAAATCCGAAAGTTTCAGAAATGTCTGAAACGGGGACAGGTAACTCCTGTAGGGATACAGAAAAGGGGGAAGGGGTAGAAGAGGGGAGACAATGGCATGAAACAATCTAGCCTTGTCAAGAAGTGTAATCTAGACCTTACCCCAAGAGTGAGAGGATAAATGTGGATAAAACGTATAATCTAATTGCGGTGAAAGTTACAGAACTATTGTTGGTGCCTGATCACCGGTGTCTAAACATGTCTCATCGGGGAGGGGAGGAGAAGTGCTGGAGTGGGGTGACTAGTTCACAGAGGGGAGCGTGCTCAGTGGCAATATGGAAGAAGGGAGCCATAGGTACCTCTGATCACACGATGTGTGCTGGAGGGAGTCTGCCTGTCGCAAGCTGGCTGGTTGCTCTGGAAGACAAGGCAGGAGGGTCTGTAAACAGAGAGCTAGGTAGCAAAATTACAAATGCAGCTGAAACGCTGGCTGCTCGGTAGGGCTAGTGTGGCAGCAAGAGCTGTACCTGTGTCTTCCGTGGAGGCGTCTGCTTCATTCGGAGGGGCCGCTCGGAATGAGCGCGATACCGAAATGAGGCCAAGCGCCTCTAAAAACAAGGTTGCAGCGCGCGCCCGCCTGGCGTCGGAATGACGTCGGCGGGCGTCTAGGCAACGTCCTAACAAGTGCGGTGTAGGTCCACACCCCCATTGGATTAGGAGCCCACCCCCTCCTTGGCACGTTTAGCCTCCAAGCCCCACACAGCTTTAGTATTCTTCAGCTGTCTATACGTGTTTCCAAGCACTCTTTACGGGCGCTTGGGCAGGTTCCCCTGTGTTTACAGACCCTCCTGCCTTGTCTTCCAGAGCAACCAGCCAGCTTGCGACAGGCAGACTCCCTCCAGCACACATCGTGTGATCAGAGGTACCTATGGCTCCCTTATTCCATATTGCCACTGAGCACGTTCCCCTCTGTGAACTAGTCACCCCACTCCAGCACTTCTCCTCCCCTCCCCGATGAGACAAGTTTAGACACCGGCGATCAGGCACCAACAATAGTCCTGTAACTTTCACCGCAATTAGATTATACGTTTTATCCACATTTATCCTCTCACTCTTGGGGTAAGGTCTAGATTACACTTCTTGACAAGGCTAGATTGTTTCATGCCATTGTCTCCCCTCTTCTACCCCTTCCCCCTTTTCTGTATCCCTACAGGAGTTACCTGTCCCCGTTTCAGACATTTCTGAAACTTTCGGATTTCTCCTCCTTTTTTGGAATCACGGTCCTGAGGAAGATGGCCCCAATTATGAGTGCCATTGAAACCGGTCAACCCCACTGGTCATGAGGGCTCTCATGACCTACACCAAATATCTTTACGGAAAGGAAAAAGATATTGCCAGATAACAACTACTCCTGTGCACACCCAGATGTAAAGAGTGTGCAATTTTTTATAAGAGCCCCATCACACCATTTTGGCCCCTTGGCCATTTTTATTTTGTACATTTTCCAACCGTTGAACCTCAAGTATTCCTACCTCCCTGTGACCCACGGGAACCATTAAAATAATAACACAGGAAAACAGAATATGAACAGTTGACCTTCGCCAGGTTGAATTACCATCACACAGCTACAGAATCTAATCTTCAGTTCTGGACAGCGATGTACCAACCCTATTGGATTTGCCACTTTTTTGTCACCCCTTGCACTTGAGTTTGAGGATATGAACTTCCAGTTTTTTGCCTCAGATACTCTGAGTAATTAAAGATATTTTCCTAAAAAACCGTTGTTTTTGTGCTACCACGTCTACCCCCTTTAACGGTTAAAAGGAAACCAACGGCTTGTCCGTGCTCTCTCTTATTTTTTCCACAACAACGTAACCCTGTTTGTTGTTATATCCAGTGAGCTAGGCACCATGACTTCGGCATGTGGCACTGAGCCTCACAAAATGGCCACCACGCCAGACAAAATGGGTGCTCGTTGTTAGGGAGAATTCTCATTTATGGCTAATTTCCCTCACCTAGTTAGTCCCCCAGCAGCTTTGTTGGACTTCTGGAGTTTATTTATTTCCCCTTGGTAAGAGTGAGAGCTCTTCCCCCACTCTTACCTGTGTTTTGCTATGTGTTTCTACCAGTTTTTGTGTTTGTGGACGCTGAAGTACACCACTTCAGTAGCCCCTTCTTTTTGTGTGTCACACAACGCCTTCAGTGCAGTGGCACAGGGTTGCCTTTGAGACTTCCCTCGACTCCATTTCTGAGGCGACTACTGTGCCCCAGAAAAGGGTAAAGTTACCATTAACTTTACTTAGTCAATCTACCACAGATCCAGTACACCCCATCTTCCATGGAGTACTGGAAAGGATTAACTTGTATCCCTTTTTATCTGTACCTCCTAGAGCATTGTTTCTCACTTTTAACATTTAGACTTGGCTGGTGGCAGCGGTATCTACCCTAACTTTTCTACCACGATTATATTAGATAAACGTGGTACTGTTCTTAGCTATTATATTAGCCTCGAACATAAACCCGCGTGACCAAATCGTCTTTCTTTTAGCTCTGGTTGGGTTTATTCGACATTTCTTTTTATTAAAGTCCTTCTTGTGTTTTACCTTGCGCGTCAAGCTAGGTTTGCCTTCTTTGTTCACTGTCTTTTGGCGGGCTTCTGCCCAGAAGCCCTCCTCAAGGCGCCTGGGTTTCTAGGTGGACTAAATGTGAAGGAGGGGTGTAGTCACCCCCTGCACAGGGTATCCTAGGAAACCCAAGTCGCTCTTTGTCATGATTGGCCAGGGTAGTTGTCCGGGCTGGACAACCCCCCTGCTGGGTGATTGACAGCCAGGCTGTGTGAATGGGGGTTTTTCGCATAAAAGGCAGGTCTCTTGGGCTAGAAGTCAGAGAGTCGCCACTGGAACTACAAGGAACCGAAGAGAAGCAGAGAGAACGATGGCTGCTGCAACTACCCCATCCCGGTGAAGCCCTGCTGCAGTCCTGAGCTATCTGCCCTTCAACGACTCAGAGAAGATCCAGTCCGGAGTCTTCGTCCCTTGAGCTTGGTGGGTATAACCAGCTCTTCTTCTACAGCCGGAGGATCATCTTCCGTGGTTGAAATCGCGGCACACTGCTGTAGTGATCCGGATAGCCACCTGAAGAGCCTCTCCTGTTTTTAAGGAGCGCACCTTTTATTCCTTGTCGCTGCTGCCGGCTTCATCCCTGTGTGGTGCAGAACCCCTTCAGGCGTCCTCCTTCACAACGAAGCTCCAGGAATCGTGGGTCTGCGGGAAACCAACAGGAACAACTGCCAGGGCACTAGCTGCACCACTGGAACAAGCTGCACCACTGGAACAAGGTACTGTGTTCTGTTGAGGAAACTGGGTGAATCCCTTTTTCTTCATTTCCAAGGCTTGCCCTTATCTTCCCGCCTTCTTATAACTTTTGCTTCCGAACATTGACAATATCGAAGTACTTTTGGCTACGTTGAATCGTGGACTGTCTGACCGTGTGATCTTTGGCAACTGACCCCGGTGTCTTTCGACCCTGGCTCCGGCCCTTTGACTTTTGACCTCCTGTCTCTGAGTGTTTCTTGATTCTGCCTGCCTAACCAAAATATTGCCTGTGATTTTTGCCTCCAACTCCCTCTGGGTATCTCAGGTGCTAAGTGTGTTTTTGCCCCGGTAGCATGTCACGGATATGCGTTTGTGTAGTAGACCGAACTGTCAAAAAGTGATCGCAATCGTATTCGCGGTAACGTGTTTTGTTCCTAACACCGGTTCAATCAAACACAGGGTACTTACCTTGAGACTTACTGTACAAAGTGAATTTGTTAGTTGTAATATATTTTATGTGTGGTTTTTATTGAAGTTTAATAGAAGTGTTGTGTTCATAACGAATGGTTTAAAAATAAATGTACTTATATTTTTCTACTTGAAACCTTGAATCAGTGTTTGCTTGAGTCACAGTAATTGTGGTCCCTTTGTGTAATCTCTGCTACCGCTCATATACTCTTGAGATATGCCTGGCTGCTCCGCCACTGCTACCACTCTGACATAGTAGTACAGGCGTGTACCAATGGTAAAACTTGTATTGCCACCTGTAGTCTTAATTGTGTCTAGTGGTCCCTAAGGGCACTGCACAGGATTCTGCCTAACACTCGTCTGATACCTCCTCTAGCAGAGCGGGTTGAGGAACGAGTCATAAGGTGGGACTGTGGTCAACCAGGTACGTGGCCTACAGCATATCCATCAGCAGCGCAGGGCAGGTTCCCCCTGCATCCCAGACAGAGTGTGCCCTGGCCCCAGCAACACGTGGCCACTCCATCAATATCTCCTGCCACCTCCTCAGCCTCCAAAGAAAGGTTCTTCGAAAGGTTTCTGGCGCTGATGCAAATGCCCCAGATGGGATATATCCTTCGGGATGCTATCAGGGACATGCTCCCACAGGTCTTCCCACCAGTACCCTTAGTCATGCCTCCGGTGCCTCCGGCCCCATTGCTTCCTTTGCCGCGTCCTGCGCCGGCCCCCGCTCTGCAGGCAGTACATGCCGTTCCACAGGCTCTGGTACCCACACCGCAGCCCATGGAACCCAGTACCCCTCCACCAGTTCTGGATCCTCCGAGCACTCAGGCGGACACAGACGAGGAGGAAGACCCCGACACACCATTGTCAGCGAAGGCCTTCCACGAACACCTTGTGCCCTGGAAGAATACCTGGGCCTTCCTCAGCCTGAGGTTGAGCAGCCCGAGGAGGGGGTCCTGGCAGAAGTCCTCACGCTAAGGCCCCCCTCCAAGATGGGGATCCCGATGCAGAAGGACGTTGTTGCCCTGGCCAAGAAGGGGTGGCTCAAGCCCCACACGGCCCAACCTGTCAATCAGCACCTCGATGCCAAGTACAGGCAGCTAGAGGCAGCTACACTCTTGCTTTCGGCTCATCCTCAGCCGCACTCCTCTGTGATTGCTGCGGCGTCACTCTTTTCTAAGCCTCAGTCATCCTCGGCCACCTTGTCCTCTCCACTGCTAGGCAAGGAGGAGAAGATCTTGGAGGCGTACGGGAAAAAGCTGTACTCCTACGCCTCCCTGCGTCAAGTCAATGCTGATGCCATGCTTGCAGCTGCTAACCAAAGGCTCTGGCAGGAAATCATGGACTTCCTCTCGGAACCCCCTCCCCAATGCCAGGCTCACTTCAAAGCGGGACTAAGAGAAGCCAGGTCGGTAGCGTCCGACATCATGGCCCATATCGATTACCTCTGGCCGGGCCATCTGCATCGCCACAGACATGAGAAGGATGGCCTGGCTCCGGGCTACGAAGTTCAACCCGGACGTCCAGGGACGCATATTGGACTTTCCATTCGAGGGTAGTGACCTCTTCCACTCCACGGATGAAGAGTTAGATAAGAACAAGAGCAGCTCACAGACCGCTAAGTCTTTATCTATTCTTACAAAGACCACGCCCAAGGCATACACCCAGTCCAAGCCATGCTCTGACAACGGGCGGGTGTCTGGAGGGTTCCGAGGCTTCCAGGAATGGAGGTCCAGGCAACCTGATTGTTCCCCGATCCTATCTGTAGTCTCCACGGGGTACTACCTAGTGGTCCCTCTTTCTCCTCCCTCCTCCCCTCCTCTCCCACAGATTGGGACAGCAACTTTGTTGGCAGAAGTCCGGTAGCTCATCGGGAGCTGGGCACTGGAAGAAGTCCCAGCCACCCAGAGAGGATTTGGCTTCTATTCCAGGATTTTCACCATACATAGGAAGAACCAGGCTGGCTTGAGAGTTGCATTGGACCTTTCCACCCTCAACCTCTCCCTACCTCTCCACAAATTCAAGATGGTTACGCCAGCTCTCATTGCAGAGACACTGAACAGGGGAGACTGGATGTGCTCCCTGGATCTGAAGGACGCGTATCTACACGTCCCAATTTGGCAGCTGCATCGGTCCTTTCTGCGCTTCAGGATCATGGGCTGCCATTTCCAGTACAAGGTTCTACCCTTCGGCCTTAACTGAGCCCCCAGGGTATTCACCAGACTGATGAATGCGGTGGCGGCTCTCCTGAGGGCCCAGGACCACCACATCTATCCATACCTCGACGACTGGCTCGTCAGGGCCTCATCTCCGGAGGCGGTTCTTCAAACCTCATCCGTGCTTATGAACACACTCCACGACCTGGGGTTTAATATCAATCTCAAGAAGCCTCAGCTGCAACCCACGCAGAAGCTGACCTTCCTGGGCCTCATCTGTGACACTGCCTCCAAGATGGTGTTTCCCTCAGAGGACAAAATCACGGCCATCAAGAGAGCTACTATTCGCTTCCTCTCAAGGACTATGACCGCGGCCTGGTGCTACCAGCACCTACTGGGCATTATGGCGGCGGTCCTTCTGGCCGTCCCCCACGCAAGACTCAGGATGAGGAGGCTGTAGCTTCACTTCGCAGTTACTGGGAATCAGGAGAGGGGCTCACAATCAGAGCTTGTGGACTTACCCACGTCTCTCCACCCGGACCTCCTCTGATGGTCCGCAGACTTCAAACTACGGCAGGGCAAGCCCTTCCGTCAGCCTCTCCCTCAGGTCACTGTCACGACAGACTACTCCCTTGAGGGCTGGGAAGCTACTCTGGACAACCACAGCGTCCATGGAGTCTGGACCCGGCAGGAACAGGAGTCCCACATCAACTGGCTAGAGTTGAGGGCAATATGGCTGGCTCTCAGGGCCTGCCCCCCCCTCATAAAGGGAAAGACAGTACTTATCCAGATGGACAACTCCACCAGTATGTACTATGTGAATAAGCAGGTTGGTACCGGATCCCCTCCACTGTGCAACCTCGCGATCAGTATGTGGGAGTGGGCTCTGGAGAAAAACATCTACCTCATGGCTGTCCACCTCCCAGGGAAAGCAAACCTGGAGGTGGACAATTACGAGTGGCAATTGAACGACCTGGTACTGAAGGAAATCTTTCTCAAATGGGGGCAACCCCAAGTGGATCTGTTTGCCTCCCACGTCAACAAGAAATGGCAGCAGTTCGGCCTCCTGGCAGGGGCAGGGCCCCGGCTCCCTGGGCAATGCCTTCCAGCTACAGTGGAAATACATGAAGGCGTATGCCTTGGCGCCCACCCCCCTGGTCCACAGGGTGATCTGCAGAATAAAGCAATTGTGTCACCTCAGCATCATTTTGATAGCTCCCTGGTGGGCGGCAAGGCCATGGTTCTCTGAGTTGCTCAGCCTATCAGACAGGACTCCCATTCACCTTACCGCTGGGCCCAGCTCTGCTTCTGACACAGCAGCGGGGCAGGGTCCTCCACTGTGCTCCTCACAAGTGTTAGGCAGAAACTGTGAAGTTCCCTTAGGGACCACTGCAAAAGATTTAAGACTACAGGTGTTTGGCAGTAAACCCACTTGGTAGCAGTCTGTACCACACAGATTCACTTGGTAGCTGTGGCTGAGCAGTCAGACCTCCCTCAAGAAGAGTTAGGCAGTATACAGAGCATACAAAATAGGTACAGAAAAACAGTAGTACAAGCAAACACTGACCAGAGCTTGGGTGTAAAAGTATATAATTATTTATTTAACACACACTTATAAAACACACTAGCACTAAATTGGTAAAATAAGTTCAAAACACAATCACTATTATCATATGTACATCCCTGATTACTTGTTGGACAAGTCTTAGTTAACACCACTTATTTCCAGACAGAGGGGAGCGCTTAATGTTCGATGGCACTCCCAAGTTAAATAAAAAGGGAGGGAAAAGCAGAATTATGGAAGCATACACACTAAACATTTTTTTAAGAACCACAGCAAGTTAGGAAGGCACAGTCTACTGGTAAGCAAGGAAGTTTAGATGCCAGGCCCACTTTCAAGGGAGCCAGGCGGAAGATACCCAAGATCAGACAGTTACACAGAGTCTTCAAAGTTTGTGGAGGTAGTTTGAAAAAGGTTTAGTTCAGTGAAGGAAAGTTAGCTAAGGTGTCCCAGGCTAACCCAGGTTCGAGAGACGAGGATTTAATACACCCCGTTCAAACGGTTGCAAGGGAAGCCAGGCGGAACACGGTACCTTAAATGGAGAGGATCCTCCAGCGGGGGCAGTTGTTACTGGCAGCGGGTGCAAGTCGCAGCATCGTCCAGAGGAAGAGGAGGTCTCGCCGTGGAGGAAGGATGAAGGTCGTTGCACTGCCAGGGCAGAAACCAGCCGCGGAGTTCTCTGGTATAAAGGTACTACCCATTTGGTTTGCGGTAGTGGTGAAAACGTGGTATCCCTGTTGCCGGGGTACTTGGCACAGGCAAGGCGGCCACGAGATGCTCCAGGGAGGCGAAAAGAAGGTAGACTGGTTATCCCCACCAGTTGAAGGAAGAAGACTCTCCGGGCTGGAGATCTCCTCTGTCGTTGGGAAAAGTGGTGAGACGGTTCAGCAGGGCTCCACCGGTGGTGTCGTCGTTGCAGGCCGGCTCAGCTTCTCCCTCCTCGGATTCTTAGGTCCTGTGGCAACTTCTGAAGTTCCAGTCCCCAAAGCCCTGCTTTTATGCAGCACACCCCCATTCACTCATCCTAGCTGTCAATCAAACATGCTAAGTGGTGAGCCAGCCGGCTCACCACTTGGGCCAATCACACAAGAGTGCGACTTGAGTTACCAAGGTAAATCAGTCCAGGGTGCCTAAACCCCCTCCCCCTGTGGTACCCAGACAGAGTGGCACCACTTTTGGAGGCTTCTGTGGAGAAGCCCGCCAAAAAAGTGGAACAAAGGGCTCGACTTGGGTTGGAGTCACAGAAGAGAACACAAATGCCATTTTAGAATCGAGTTCTGGCAAAAAATACCAACTGGCGAATTAATATTAAATAAATAAACCAGCGGTATGTTCGAGGCTATAAGAATTAAATAATTAAAGTTGGTAGCCTCGAACAATGGTAAAATCCCATAGAGATATATTCGCGGTCGAATATAAAAAGTAGTATCCACTGCCACCAGCCAAAACTCGATCAGGGGGGACGGAGACGTGTCCCCTCGAACAACAGACCCCGGGGCAATCGAATTGCCCCGACCAGTACGTCCACAATATGATGGTTTGTACTGGTTTCTGTTGATAATTTGGGACTAGCAAAGCCAATGGTGACTTTACATGCCCTGGGAGACAGTAGTCAGTCCCAGGGTATGGAGTCTATGTTGGGGAGTCGCTACGAGGACGGGACGTAAGAGTAATGACTAGTTACTCACCGTAGTGACTAACGTACTCTAAGTCCATAGTCCCCTTTCCTCCATACTTCCCACCATCCTCCCCCGTAATAATACTGGTGTCATTAGGTAATGTTGCATATTGTCGACTTGTCAATGGGGACTGAGGAGTGCCGCCGTTGGGCGCAGTCAGGCGAGCATATGCTCCCAGGGCCGTGCCCCCTCGTGTCTCTAAATTGAAAGGGGAAGAAGGTTTTTCTGATGAAAAAGGTTCTGTCTCCCATCCCTCGCGAGGGACACCCATACAGTCTGGAGGAAAGGGGACTATGGATTAAGAGTACACTAGTCACTACAGTGAGTAACTATTAATTTCTGAATGCTCACAAGGCCTAGTAGGTCTGTCTTTATCCTTCAGTATTTCATTGTTTTTCTTTGAATACCATGTTCCCCTCCATGTTACTTGCTGTATAAGCGCCTTACGAAGGCACAATAAATAAATAGAACCGATTCTGATTGGGCCTTTGTGGTCGTGGTTTCTTGTCGAAGACCGTCAGAGATCTCTGGCGCAAGCAGGTGAAACCACGAGTCGGGGCAGCATTTGATGTGGGCCTCCAAAGGGCCGGTTCCTGGAACCCTGCAGCAATGAAGAAGACAGAGCCAAGGCTGATTAGTCAAACAAGTTTCTTATTAGACAGAAAATAAACAGCCTATACGGAATAATCAGCTGAGATTCAGGGAAGCACAGGATGACAAGTATCAGCAGTTGTCAAACAGAGCTCTTTCCCTAGAGCACAGCTTATAAAGGCATATCACTAATATGTTCTGGTAATTTCATGATGGTAGGTGGTACTTTCCATCACGTTGCAGACATATTGCAATAACTGACAGTGCTATGTTGCACATAAGTCTTGTGGTTACTTAAACTTGAGTACATTATGTTGTAATATAGATAAGCAGCATTGGCTAAAACAACTGTAACATACCGTGCATGGCGCTAAAGCAGAATTTACAGAAAACAAATGAAAAGCACAGTATGACGTGTCT
Source organism: Ambystoma mexicanum (assembly GCF_040938575.1). Lineage (NCBI taxonomy): Eukaryota > Metazoa > Chordata > Amphibia > Caudata > Ambystomatidae > Ambystoma > Ambystoma mexicanum. The sequence goes on from NC_090923.1 coordinate 728,282,991, forward strand.
TTGGAACTGTTACTGGGCCTTAGACGATTCGGCCAAGGCGGGGTAGACCTGTGAGTAGTGATGGGTGCAGTGTGAGGCTCCAGGCTGAGCAAAGATGGAGTAGCCAGGGCCTTAGTCTGTAAGGAAGATTAGTATAGAATAACAATCCTGTTGCATCAGAACCCATGCAGAATGTACAGAGAGCAAACAAATAATCTGCAATGCGAGAGGATAAATGAAGAGGCAAGGCCATTAAAAATCCAGTCCAAAGAGCAATGAAGGGCGATACATGCTGGGGAGAGGCATGCGCAGACCTGATCAAAGCAGGTCAGAGGAAAACAGGATAAGTGCCCAGCAGGAGCCATCGACACAAGGAGAAGAAGAAAGCCAGAAATCAGAGGTTCTACCAAAGAGACTGAGATTGGAACGAAGACCAACTGGATGAAAGGTCTTTGAAATCATAAGTAACCTGAGGAGGTAAGGGAAGGGGAGCATATACCTTACTGAGAGTGGAAAATCCCTATCTCCATATCCATTAACAGTGACTTGGAACACTATAATACCACATCTGGAAGAAGTGAACCAGTTGCTATCTTCCAGGGGGTGATCTAGGTGCTATATCCCTGTAAAGGGGAAGTTTGGCAAATAAGTGACTGAATGATTTACCCTGTGACTGTGTGCTTGAACCAAGAAGCATATGGGTGCTATATCCCTGAGACTTTGTAGAGATCCTCTTGTAGACCAGTGTCACAATGTGGTGTTTAATCCTAACACTGTATTATTTGACCAATCCTGACACTATTACTTTAGATTATTCCCTAGAGGCGAATTTCCTCTCGTATATATAAACCTCCATATCGTGTAAGCGTTTTTCTCATTCAACCTCAGTTTTTGAATAATATAGCATTCACCCCTGTGCCAGGGGGCATACCCGGGCTGGCAATTGCCTGCCAGCTCAAGGTTAGGTGGACCATTACCAGCCCAGGTACACCCCCGATGCAGCTGTGATTGCTATTTTTAGTAATATTTGCTTTTACGGGAGACAAGCTCTGCGCATATTGTGCAAGCCCAATCGCTCATAAAATAAACAAGATGGCCCCTGCCATAGTAAATAAAAAACGGACAAAGTCCAGTTTCTATTTCTATAGCAGGCGCTGAAGATGGAATGGAGGGCCATGACCGGAGCTTCTGCTCTGATTAGTTGGTAAGTGGGTGGTGTGAGGCACCTGAGGGCGTCCTCACGTCTTTTCCCCCTGGATCCTCCTCTCAGGTGGCCAGGGAAAGGCCATTGATTTTGTATCCTGACCCTGGGGTTGGATATGTGAGGGAGGATCACCTGGGTGGAGGGAACATAGGGAGTGGGGTGAGGACGTCCTTAGCTGAGACATGGTATCCCCAATTCCCTTTTCAGAAAGAACCCTCTATTCCTCAAGCCTTTGTCGGCTACTGCCAACCCTTTCCCTTTTCTTCCCTTAAAACTGTCTGCCAGAAACACCCCCTCAATGAGGAAGAGACCAACTAGGAAGACACATACTCATTTGATTGATACAAACACATATCAGAGACAACACAGAGTTATGCATTCTTCTTTTATTAAATCTGACAGTCCCAACACCACTCTGGTATGATATGATATGGCATTTATAACGTGCCTATACACAAGTGGTCCAAGGAGTGACGAGGCAAGGGAGGGGTAACAGAGGGAAGACAGACAACGATCTTACTAGGCCAAGTGTCATTCAGATCGCGCAAGTGCAAAGGAAGGGGGAGGAATAAAACTGCAGGGGGGGAGAAAGTGCAGTGCATGGGATTATAGAATAACAAGATAAATAAACGGCCAGCAGGTGGCAAGTGCAGGGTGAGTGCAGACATAAGTGCTAGTGGGGGGACTCTAGGGATACAGAAAACAGTCCCCAGGTGCAGGGGTTGCCAGGGAGGCAGTGCAGGCATGCATCTGGCAGGGGTAGAGGCCGAGATCAGATGGGTGGCCAGGTAACCAGTGCAGTCTCAGTAACAACCAGGACTTTAGCAGGGGAGAAGGGAAGAGAAAGCGGAAGCAAAGAGGAGGGTTTTCAGGTGCTTCCGGAACCAAAGATGGTTCTCAAGTTTCAGGGAGGCAGGGAGGCTGTTCCAGCGGGAGGCCCCAGCCGAAGAGAAAGATCTGCCACCAACTCGTTGCTTGGAGAAGCGATGGACCCTGAGGGAGTTGGAGGCGAATGAGCGAAGAGCTCGAGAGGGAAGATATCTAGGAAGAGAGAGTTGAAGGTATTGAGACCCCAGACCCCAGATGGCCTTGTGGACGATGCAGAGGGTTTTGAACTTAATCCTCGCAGCAACTGGGAGCCAGTGCAGAGAATTCAGTCCTGGAAAGATACGATCCCTGGGCTTGAGGCCAAGGACAAGTCTTACAGTCCTGTTCTGGATGAGTTGCAGAGGGCGTAGAGTAGAAGCAGGCATATTTAGAAAGAGGCTGTTGCAATAGTCCAGCCCAGAGAGAACCAGAGATCTAGAGACAGTGAGCTTCTGGGGGAAGGAGAGGAAAGGAGGTAGTGTGATTTCTTTATTTTTTATAAAAACTTTTTTTATTAGTGGTCCAGAAAACACAAAACACAGTTACAACTTCATTGTGCAGATAGAAATAAACATGACAAGGTAGAAAATCAGTACATATACCATACATCTCCTCGAGGTGGTAAGTTTACACAGCTTCATCATCATCGGAAATCATATTACACAAAAACATTCTGAGGGGTCCCCATATATCTTTAGGACTGCTCACTGATGGGTGGGTGAGGACAAACTGTTCTTCAGCTTCATTTATGTATGTCAAATCCCAAAGGAACTGCTTCACAGCAGGTGGCGCTGGATTTTTCCATTGTTGTAGAATACATTTTTTAGCCACTGCGCACGTGACATTAAACAGTCTTCTGATCTTTTCAGAGCACTTGCCTATATCCCCGAATAAGTATTTCTGTGGGGTTAATGTCGGGCAGGGATTTGTGTGATTTCTTCAAGTATTCTTGCCACCTCCCTCCAGAACCCAGCCACCGCCGAACAACTCCAGTACATGTGGAACAAACCAGCATGATCCGCTTTTCATTTGGGGCATTTACCTGGACTATCTGGAATAAACTTGGCTATTTTGGCCGGGGTGTAGTGTAATCTTTTAAGAATTTTAAACTGGATTAAACGTAATCCAGCGTTCAGGGAAACTCTCTTGGTAAGGGAACAGTACCTGTCCCAGGTCTTATCGTCTATAGGGATTTGAAAATCATTTTCCCATTTGTCTTTGATCAAATTTGCCGTGGGCGAGTGTGCTTGTATTATAGCATACAGACTGGATACTCTCAAACCGTCTCCGGCCGTTATCATCTGCACGCAAGGGTGCGTAGGGGGTTCATCGGGGAAAGACGCCCAGCACCTCTGGAAGGCCGATCTCATACGATAATATTGCAGCATCCTAAGTGGGCCCCTGCCAAACGCTCCCGTTATCAGCTGAAGGGTCACAAACTTCCCTTCAATAAACATATCTCCCAGTCTCATCTCACCATTGGGATCCCAGTCCTCACGCAAGTCTATGTCATGTGTCGGTGGCATACCTGGGTAATTCCAGAGGGAAACCTCAGGATTGTTGGGGGTTATCACTCCCAGTCTTTTAAATATAGCTCTCCAGGCACCAATCGTACACCTTACCGGGTGAAAGTCGCATGTATCTTTGTAGTGTGCGTCAAAGATTACGGACTGTATGTTCGTGGGGGAAGTGGTGAGCTCCTCGACATCCACGTCATGGGGGCCCTCATCTTTGGAATACCAATATTTTGAGAATTGGGCTTGGGAAACATAATAATACAGTTCAAAGTTAGGTGCTGCTAGGCCGCCTGAGGAGTATGGTTCAGTTATGTTTTCCCATCCTATTCTTGGAGCCTGCCCATGCCAGAGAAAGGTCGTCGCCATTGACCTAAGTTTGTTAAAGAAGAGTCTTCCCGGCCATATTGGGATGTTCACGAATAGGTACAATAATTTGGGCAGGACTATCATTTTAAGGACTGCTATCCTACCGTGTAGTGATATCGGAAGGCGGTCCCATAACAGCAATTTAGTCTTAAAGGCCTGTGGTGTGCCATCATGATTGTCTATGTATAGCTTGTTTTTTCCATGTGAAACAAGTATCCCCAAATATCGGATGGACTCACTAGACCACTTCAGACCACCCAGGGAGCCGGGGCAGCTAGTTGCCGGTGTAAGAGGGAAAACCTCCGACTTGTCTCTGTTTATGGAGTACCCCGAGTGTGCGGTAAATTCTTGAATCTCCGCCATAATGGGTGCTAAGTTGTTTTCTGGTTCACGGATATATAAGAGCGTGTCGTCCGCGTATAGGGATATTAGCTGGGTAGCCCCTTTCAGGTTGATGCCCCTGTTGGAATGTCGAAGCCTGACTGCTATGGCCATTGGCTCTATTGTCAAGGCAAACAGTATGGGCGAGAATGGGCAGCCCTGCCTAGTGCCCCTCCCCAATAGAAACAGATCCGAGATCGACTGATTGGTCAATACCCGCGCCCCAGGTTCCGTGTAGAGTAATTTCACGTATCTAATGAAATTCGGGCCAACCCCAAATGCCTCCAGTACTGCTAGCAAGTAGGCCCACGACACAGAATCGAAGGCTTTCTCCGCATCTAATGATACGGCTACCGCGTTTCTTCCTGGGTCTATTTGGGCCATAATACCAAAAAGCCTATGAAGGTTAAGGGCCGTAGATCTAGCGGGGATAAACCTGTTCTGGTCAGGATGAACAAGTGTAGGGACGGCCGGTAAAAGCCTATTGGCCAGTACTTTGGCAAATATCTTGGCATCTGTGTTAATAAGAGATAGCGGTCTATAGGACGACATGTCCTGGGGCGGGCGGCGCGGTTTAGGGAGAACAGTTATCAAGGCCTCTCTCATGGACGGGGGCAATATTTTACACTGGAGGGATTCCTCCCAGACCCGCAATAACAATGGAACGAGCTCTGTGCTGAACTCCTTGTAGAACTCTGCACCCAGGCCGTCTAACCCTGGAGCTTTATTGGATGCCAAGTCCTTAATCGCCTCAGCAAGCTCATCTGCAGTGAGAGGTCGATCCATTGCCAGGCGGGTGTCTTCAGGGAGTTTCGGCATCGTCAGCATCTCTAGGTATGTCCTGATCTCCGAGACTGACTTGGTGCCTCTATTACTGTACAACCGTTGATAAAAACCCAGCAAACTCAACATTGATCTCATTCTCATTCAGCAAAACCTCCCCGCGGGACGTTTGTATGCTAGTAATTCGATTAGGGAGCCTGTTTTGTTTCAACAAATTGGACAGTGTCTTTCCTGCCTTGTTGCCCTTGCCATACCTACGGGCTCGGACCGGGGCCGCCATGCACTGTATTTCCCTAGAAGCCAGGTTGCCAAATTTTTGTAGATGTTGCTGTATTTCAGCTAGTGTGGCCTTATTATTTGTACGCGCATTGGCGTCCTCCAGTTTTCCCAGTTCGTCTTTGGTTTGGGTCAGTTCAGCTCTGACTCCTTTCAGAAGACCCACAGATTTGGATAGTAACGTTCCTCTGACCCAGACCTTAAAGGATTCCCATACCGTGGAACATCTATCAACTGACTCTATGTTAATTTCATGGAACTCCGCGATTTCAGTGTGTAGCCCCTCCACCACCCCATGATCTCTCAGCAACCCTTAAGGCATCCTCCACCTTCTGGGAGGTCTAGGGCAGTTGTGAAATGCGACCTCAAGTGTTAACGGGGAGTGGTCAGAAAGTGTGTGGGATAGTATCTCACATGATTTCGTTACAGCAATCATAGCGGGGGAAACAAACCAATAATCAATTCTGGACTCGGAATCGTGACCAAAGAATATTAAGTGTAGCCCTTCCCATTCGGGTGCAGAACTCGCCAGGCATCTTCGAGGGAGAGCTGAGAAAGGACATTTCGCACCGCAAGAACAGTCCTACTCGGTGCTCTAATGACCATGCTGGATCTATCAAGTCTAGGGTCCATTGCAACATTGAAGTCCCCACCCCAAACTCTAGTAGGAATATCAATGGCAGCAATCAATTGATAATCATCTGTATAAAAGGCAGGGTCATCAATATTCGGGCCATATGTGTTAACCAATAGTATTCGCTGTCCTGTAATCGAGCCCCACACAAGAACATACCTGCCAAGGGGGTCTAATTTATGGCCATCGGGCCGGAATCCCAGATTTGGGTGTATAAGCGTAGCAACACCCCTGGACTGGGATGAGTAGTTAGTACAGAACCTGGTTTTGCCCCAGCCAGGCAATATGCACTCATTACTAGTACCAAAAGTATGCGTTTCCTGTAGCATAACAATTTGGGCACCATGTCTGACAATGTAATTTCCCACCTTCTTAGCCTTCAACCGATTATTCAGTCCCCTTACATTCCACGACAAAAGTTTAACCCTCAACGCGTGGTCGGAGTTTTACATAAAAATGTTCGGATAGTATCACCAACCTCTTGGATGCATCCTCCAAACATTATGGATCGTGTCGGTACTTCCCAGACCACTTGTTTAAACAGTAACCTATAACCAATTCCCCGGAGAACTTCCTCAGAACAAAGTACCATACGGTGGGGGAACTTTCCCACTTCAAACCATGGGATATTAGATTGACAACAACCCATTCCAAACCCCCTAACCCACCCACCGCCCTCACTGCCAACTCGACGGTGTCTGCTCCTAAACTTATGGAATACTCCCGGAGTAGTCATGTTGCCTCACATGACCGCCATCCCCGGCCCCCAGCACCACCAAATCACAAAAAATGGTTGACTGTAGTATCAATTCACCAGGTCCCCTGAAGTAAGGCCGCCAACCGCTGAAACCAGATTAGTAAAGTATGTTCACCTTAGTCCGCCGGCCGAGGTCTATTGTTCGGCGCAGGTCGTTCCCCTCTTGGAGGGAGGGGTATAGAGGACTCAATATACGATAGGGATTCAGATGGATTCTCAAAAAAGTGTGCCCTTCCTGCATGCTGAATTCTCATTTTGGCCGGGAAATCAAGGTGTACGTGACCTGCCGTTCTCTAAGAAGTTTCTTGACCGGTTCATAAGAGCGTCTGCTTTCCTGGACAGAGGCGGAGAAATCCGGATATATGTGTATACGGTTGCCTTCATATTGCAATGTGCCAGCCTCCCTGGCCAGACGAAGGATTGTATCTCTGTTTCTGTAATTCAGGAGACGAGCAATTATTGTTCGTGGCGGGGCTCCTGGTTTGGGTACCGGTGCAAGAGTACAGTGCGCTCTCTCCACAAGGAAGTGCTCAGATAGTGCTTCGGGTCCAATTAAGGATTTGAAAAGATCTTCCACATGTTTCTCCATTTGGCCCCTGCCGAAGGATTCCACCACACCGGAACTGGATTTGAGGTCCTCACACTTGCTTTGTAATTTGCTCATCGTTTCTTTGATGTAGGATATATCTCGGCTATGGTGGACAATAGTATCTTCGTTCACGCTTATCCTGTTCTCAGTCTCAGTGACACGTGCACTTTCCTTATCTATTCTGGCTCTCAAGGAGCCAATGGTGGCAACTATTTCATCCAGCTTGGTGTTTACTGCCAGGAATCTGTTTTGAACTAGTGCGGTCAGTTTATCCTCTCTATCCATCACATTCTGTTCGGCCTGAGCACCTTCGTCCGGATGCGTGTCCACCGTCACAGCGTTTGTAACCTAAGATATAGCCTGTGGTCGGGCAGGACGTTAGGGCTGAAATGATATTTAGTACAAGGGGGTGGTCATGACCTCAAACATTTAAACTACAATGGTTTGCTGTAGAAACAATTATAACACATCTCCATATTAAGTAAAATACATCTTCATAAGTATGCATCATAGGAGGGAAACGTACAAATCCAAATTCTGGAAGAACTGGAAAACCAGTTATTGAGACCTTTATTTATTTAGGTCACATATTTCAGCATGGATAATTAAATTTTGCTAGCTGAAAGACTTACATATAAACAATAAGCATTAAACATAGTCACCTGCTTGCTGAGTTTTGTAAAGCAAGGACACAAATGTTTAACACAACAGCCACAAAATGCTGCCTGTTATACTTAAAGTCGTACAGAAATCTAAAGTGACTTTTTATAGGCTCTCTGCCAACATTTCAAAAAAGAGCACATTCGTAAGATAAGTATAGTGTGTTGTCTCCAAAATACTATATTGTTACTCTGTTGTGTTGCCTGTGTGTTGTGTTCCAAAATATTACTTCATATTTGTCAACACTTTTACAACCAGTACTTCGTACAATGCAATGTTTTACTTCAAAAAACCTAAAAATAGGGTCTGCTAAGAGGCGGCGTCAACACTGAAGGTGGTAAGGATGATGTAGGCCATTGGTCTCTATGATGTAGGTTCAAGACACGATGACGTGAGACGTTTCAGCTGTGAAAGGGTGGCAGCCTTCTTCTGGGGCCAGGAAAAGCAGGTCTCCCTTGCATTCGGAGGTTTTTAGGTGTATGAGCTGATAGTAGCAGTGCTCATAGTAGGGGGTGTTAGAGTCAAGGTTGGAGAGCAGGTCTTCACGGATGTTCAGGAGAGCAGTTTCCGTGCTTCTGGCAGCTCTGAAGCCATTCTGATGGTCATGAAGACAACCAACAGATTCAGTGTTGAGATTTAACTGGGAGATGGCCAGAGTCTCCAGGAGCTTGCCCAGGAAGGGAGTGATGGAGATTGGGCGATAGTTTGCCGGGCAAGAGGGATCGACAGAGGGTTTCTTAAGAAGAGGGTGCACAAGGGAGTGCTTCAGGGGGGAAGGGAAGACTCCAGTGGCGAAGGAGTGGTTGCAGAAGGCAGCCAGGGCAGGGGCAAGGGTGTCAATGTGGTCCTTGATGGTTTTGGAGGAACAGGGGAGAACCTGCTTTGACGAGACTTTCATAGATCGGACTTGTCTAGAAACATCGTCTGCGGAGAACATGGGGAAAGGCGGAGAAGGAAGGAGGAGAGGTGGCTGCAGAAGGGCCAGAGGAAGAACAGGGAGTTTAGGGAGGGAGGGGAGAAGAGGAGAGGGAGGACAGGATGTCCTTAGTTTTAGAGATGAAGTTAGACGACAGTGCTGTGCAGAGGGCCTGGGAAGGGACAGGAGAGGTAGAGACTGCGGCAGGATTGGCCAGTTCCTTGCAGATTTTAAAGAGTTCCGCCGAGTTGTTAGATGCCGCGGAGATGCAGGCTTTGGATATGAGCTCTCTTCTTGGTGAGGACATAGAGCCGGTATTGCCTTTGGAGCAGGCGACAGGCCAGTTTGTCAGAGGATGTACAAGAAGCACGCCATGTCCTCTCAGTGACTCTGCACTTGCGTTTAAGGGTGATGAGGTCTGAGTCATACCCGGAGTTGCACTTGGCTTTGGGCTTCAGGCAGATCCTCATGACAGGGGCAAGGATATCAAGAGTATCAGATATAGCAGAGTGGAGCGTGGAGACGGCTGTGTCAGGGTGAGAGTCAGCCAAAGTGGGTAGGAGGGTGAGAAAGTTACGGCTAAAGCCTCAACTGAAATGCGCTTCATGGGTCGGATGACTGAGAAGGTGGGTGGCAGTGATGGAAGTGGCTTGGCCTGTGAGGTAGAGAGGGTGAGATGGGAGGAAAGGAGAAAGTGATCACTCCAGGAGAGGGGAGTGGTGAGAGGGACGGAAAGGGGAAGGTCTGAGGAGATCAGAACATCCAGAGTGTGCTCTGCAGCGTAGTCGGGCCAGAAGAGGGGAGAATAGTGAGTGAGAGAGAGTTGCAGAGGTTGCGAAAGAGTCCAGTGGAAGGACAGGAAACATGTGGATGTTGAAGTCTCCAAGAAGGAGGAGTTGAGTGGTCGAGGCCAGGAGTGAGGAGGGGAGGCCCACCACTCAGAGAGGAAGGAGGAAATCTGACCAGGTGGCCGATAGATAGTACCCACAGTAAGGGAATGGCTAGGGGAGAGAGAGAGCCTCCAGGCGAGGCATTCAAAAGAGTAGTAGGCCTGCGTAGGAATGACACTCAGGGAAGATCAGGGCTATACCCCCTCCAGAGCGGATGGACCTGGGCGCAGAGAGGATGTTGCAGCAGTTAGGGAGGAGCGTGTCAAAGCTGGTGACAGAGCTGGCCGTGAACCATGTCTCAATGAGACCGAGGACATCGAGGTCAAGTTCTTCCAGAAGGCGACAGATGTCGGAGGAGTGTTTGACAGCTGAGCGGGAGTTAAGAGTGGCAATGTGGAGTAGGTTGCCATCCTTAAAGGACTTCCGGGGAGGGGTACAGATCAGAGGTACGCCCTGCGCAGGTGTGTAAGGAGTCCGAGGGGGGCCAGAGAGGGAATGAGAGGGCAAGGTAGCCGAGGAGGAGGCAGGAGGAGGAGGCAAGGAGGCCGTGGAGGGGGGAGAGCGGACAGCAGGAGAGGAGAGGAAATTGATGAGGTGCAGAAAGCGTCTATCAAAGAGGTGAAGGTTAACCTGAGGGCCTTGGACCAGGACGGTCCCATTTGAATAGACAATCATGACCTTAGAGGTAATACTAAGATGAAGAAGAGGGCTATGAAGGCCTACAGGTGGAACAGCCAAGCATGTCCACCGAATCAGTTTTGCCAGATTGAGGCAATCAGACTTAATGACCCACACCTGGGTTCATTTTTTTTAAAGAATGTTTCATTTATTTTAATTCTTATAGCTCGCCACATGCCCATGGGCCTCAAGGCACTCAAAAAACAGAAAAACAAGTACAAGTCAGACGAAAGTCAGAGCCAGGAGGGGGCAAGAGAGCAAAGGACAGTGGTTGAACCAGGTTTAAGATTATAAAGGTAGTGCTTCACCCTTCTCTTAAAAAGATTGAATGTTCTTGCTAATCTAATGGGACATGGTAGAGCATTACAGGCAAGAGGAGCCTGGACATCAAAGGTTGTGCCGACAAACCTGACCAGCTTGTATCTGAATTTAAACATTTTAAGGTTGTCCTGTGAGCGCAAAAGGTGATCTGGTTTATTCACCTTTATCCGATCCTTCAAGTATTTAGGACCAATGCCAGTCCTGCATTTATAGAACAAGGTTAGGATCTTATGAGTGATCCGATATCCTATGGGGAGCCAATGAAGATCCCTTCTAGCATCTGAGATATGATTCCGTGTAGAGAGACCGTGAATGGCGCGAACTGCCCCATTTTGGGAGACCTGAAGAGAATGAAGATTTGCTTGCGAGGTGCCAGCCAACAGACTATTGCAGTAGTCCATTCATTCAGAATTCACTAGCGCAGTGCTAATAAAAAGTGATTGCTGGCTGAAATGAAACACCGGATATGGCTGAGAAGCTTTGTTATGTATCTGCATGAGTTTTCATGGTAAGTTGGTCGTCTTGAAAAACACAGAGGGTTTTCACCGTCTTTGAAACAGTGATAGAGTTGCCAGCAATGCTGAAGATGCTATAAACTGGATTGAGCTTTTTCAGCCGTGGGCCAGAAGTCACAGTTAGAAGCTCTGTTTTGTCCCTATTGAGGGCCAAAGAGTTGTCGGCCATCCACCTCTGAACCACATCATACACCTTGTTGATACCATATGAGTCCTGTGCGTGATCACCAGTAAGCACGAGGACGACCTGCGTGTCTTCAGTGTAGTTGGTGTACTGCACACCCAGACGGTCCAAGAGACTGAGAAAGGGCCTGGAATAAACATTGAAGAGAGTTGGAGAAATACACTATCCCTGTGGGACACCGCAGGTTTTAGTAATAGGAATGGAGCTAGCTTCACCAACAGCCACTCTAGCAGTGTGCGTGCCCAGAAAGGAAGAGATCCACTGAGCCGCCCGATAGGAACAGTGTACCTGGTCCTTTTGTCTGGTCACCAAAAGAGAGTGATCAACCAAATCAAAGGCCGCAGAGAGATCCAAGAGCATCAGCAGGGCAGGATGTCCCCTGTCCACTATGCTGGCAGAGGTGGATTTTAGATCCAGCATAGCGTTTTCTGTCCCATGCTTAGCTCTAAAGCCTGACTGGCCAACCCCCAGGATACCATGTTCTTCAATGTGGCCCTGAAATTGTAGATACGCTATTTTGTCCGAATGACACGTTTGAAATGGGCCGATAGTTTTTGCCCACTGCTTTATCCGGATTATTTTTCTTAAGAAATGGTGTAATCCAGGCTTCTTTGAGAGATGAGGGGACAGTAACTAAAAGAAAGGTTGATAAGTTTAGTTATCCAGGGGACGAGTAGCTCAAGAGAATCTCTTAGAATTCTAACAGGGCAGCTATTTCCCAGACAGGAAGAAGGCTTCATGGCACAAAAATTGTTATAGATTTCGGCTTCCGAACAGGGCGTAAAGTTGAAGGTGGCAATGTTGGGCACTTCCTGGGAAGGAGGAGGAGGAACTTGGTTCCCAACGGAGCATTCTTGAAGGTCCTGAATGGTCTGCCTATGTCCAAGGATTTGGCAGAGAATTCATCATGAATGGCCTGGCACCATGCAGAGTCTTTAGTGAAACCTGATTGACAGTTGGTGGGTCCTCACATTCAGTAAGGATTTGAAACTGTTTGCTTGAACTAGAACGAGCATTAGCAATTCTGGTGTTAAAGTAGGCATATTTAGCTTCAATGCTAGCTGTTTTGAATTCTGTCACTGCCTGTTTGTATTGGCTGAGAGAGAAGGGGGATTTGTTCTTGTACCAATTCCTTTCTAAGGATCTTTTAATATGTCTGAGTGTAATGATACTATCATTGTACCATGAGTTCTTGCGAGTCCCTTTAATTTTTTTGGGGTACAAGGGTTTCAATAACACAGTTAATAGCGGTCGTAAGATGGGTCACCAAGTTAGACGAGCTAAGAAAACTGTCAGTAGGCTGTAGCCTGGTCACAAGCAGATCTGAGAATTACTGGAAGTGACCTTTTTTTAAAATTTCTGGGTTTCTTTTCAATTCTATGAAGGGAATCCAATCTAGCAGGTAACACTGGTAGTTGTGCATGCCCGTTCATTAAGAAGTGACCCGACCATGGACATGGGGAGACTTGAACATCAGAAAGGGAGAGGCAGTGAGTAATAGCCCAGCCCAGTGTATGGCCCCCTATATGTGTGGGACCTTTTGCCCATTGTGAGTGTCCGATGGTGCAGAGGGCTTTACTTAGTGAGGAAGCATGGCTATCTCTGCGGTCTTCAGCTCAGAGGTTCATGTCTCCCAGAATGATTAAGGGAGTTTTGGTCTTAGTAATGAGATTAAGCAAGTCAGGAAATTGTTCCTTGAAAAGAGGCATATCCTTGGGAGGTCTATAAATGGCCAATACACTCATGGAGACATTGGCATTAATTCTTATTTTAACGAGGAGTGTTTCACACTCCCCGGGACTAGGATGGGTGACAACATGGCAGTCGAGTTGTTTTGTATTTATTTATTGGACATTTTTATGGCTCGTATACACAAGTGTTTCCCGGCGCCACAAGACCAGAAGGAGGGATAGTGAGCATGGGAAAGCTGCAACAGCAAAAACAGCAACAAGAAAAGAGACGGTAATATTGGTCTTGTGACAATTCTGCCGTGCAAGTGTTAGAGGAGATAGGTGTAAGGGAGAGGGGGTGGAGGGAGAAGTGCTATAGTGGGGGGACCACACAGGAGGGCAAGTGCTGTAGAGGCCAAGGCGGCAAGTGCCAGGAGAAAGCAGGGGTCGGGGGGAAAAGTGCAGTGGGCAGGCGGACAGGGTAGGGAGATCCGGGAGAGGGAGCCTAAGGGTAAGTGCTGGCAAACGATGCAGAGAGGGACTGGTAGGGGGGTGACCCGGTCCTTGTATGGCTCAGAATGGACCAGGCCCCAGTCGCAGTAGAGATCTTAGCAAGGGAGGGGGTAATGGAAGGCAGAAGAGAAAATGAAGGTCTTGAGAAATATCTGGAAACTTAAAAAGATCTGGCTCAAGTCTGAGGTGGAGCGGGTGTCATGACCCGGCGAAATTGCCCCTTCTGGACCTCATGGTCATTATCACGAAGGGCTAGTACTCCTTGTTCCTCCCAACATGGCCGAACCAAGCTCCGTGCTACGCACTAGCCTTCACGTCGTGGCACGTACTATAAATTGGTCCCGCCCCTGCGGGTCCGTGCGTCTCAACGCTATCTTCGGAAGTGACCCGACGTGTGCTTACTCTCTGCTTTGATTCCCTTTGATCCTCTTAATTCCTTCCTTGCCCCTTATCCTGTTCCTGGAATTTCCCCCGCTACTTACTCGTTCATCGATAATCCTGGATACCCTGGAACCACGAACTTCCAGGAACTCTGAACGCGTACTGCAACCTGACGAGGCTCGGGCGAGCCTGTTCAAGACCCGAACCATCCACAGGAAGAGTCCTGCGGCCGAACAAGGGAGATCCCGATCACAGGTGAGACGGGGGAGATTTACGACAGCGGGAGGCTGTTCCAGATGGAGACGCCAGCCTAGGAGAACGATCTACCTCCCACTCTCTGCTTGGAGAAACGCTTCACCTGCAGAGAGTTGGAGCCAGAGGACCAAAGGATTCTGGCTGGGTGGTATTTAGGGATTGAAAGTTGGTTGTAGAGTGGTCCCAGGCCCCAGACAGCCTTGTGGATGAGGCAGAGGGTTTTAAGTTTGACCCTTGCAGTCACCGGTAGCCAGTGGAGGGACTTTAGGGCTGGAGGGATGCAGCCCTTGGGCTTGAGGCCAAGGATATGTCTTGTAGTCCTATTATGGTTTAGTTGGAGAGAGCGAAGGGAGGAAAGAGGAAGGTTGAGGAAGAGGCTGTTGTAGTATCAAGCTTAGAGAGAACCAGGGCGCTGGAGACATTGAGCTTCTAGGGGAAGGTGAGGAAAGGTTGAATGCCCCTAAGGAGATGGAGCTGGAGCTGGAAATTGGACTTCTTGGTAAGGTCTGTGATGTGTGGAGAGAAGGAGAGTGAGGAGTCAAAGATGATCCCACGATTTGTTGCCTCATAAGTGGGTGAAGGGAAGGGATCAAGGAGTCTGGCCAGAAAGTGAGGGCTAACCTGGGGGCAGGTATCCTAATGAGAAGGATATCAGTCTTGCTGGTGTTGAGGCAGAGATCTTTGGCAGAGCACCATGCCTGAATAGCAGTCAGACAGTTGGGTATGAGGCAGGAGGAGGTAAGGGAAGGCAGCCGGAAAGAGAGTTGTGTTCGTCTGCATAACACTGGAAGTGAGGCGAGTAGGTCGAGATCAGGTGGGCCAAAGAGGCCATGTAGATGTTGAAGAACCATGACGACAGGATACAACCCAGAGGGACGCCACAAGTGGAGAGTGTGGCGGAGGACAGAAAAGGACCCATTTGAACTTGGGAGGGTGTGTTAGAGAGGAAAGAGGTAAGCCATGCCAGAGCCCTGTCTGTAATGCCTAGGGTATCACAGAGACGGTTTGAGGCTGGAGTGGTTGACAGTGTCAAAGGCAGGGGAGAGATCATGGAGGATCGGCACAGATGGAGAGTTAGAGTCCAGATTGGAGAGTAGGTGTTCTCGGGTATTCAGAAGAGCAGTTTCCATGCCCTGAAACCAGACTGGCGGTCATGAAATCTGCCAGCCATTTCCGCATGTAAATTCAATTGGGGGATGACCAGCTTCTCCTTGAATTTGCCAAGAAAGGGGTGATGTAGATAGGTCGATAGTTAGCTGGGCAGGAGGGGTCAGCAGACGGCTATTTTAGGAGAGGGTGCACAAGAGAGTGCTTGAGTAGTTGAGGGAAAGCCTGTGGCAGAAGAGTGGTTGCAGAGGTCAGCCAAGTCAGGGGCGAGAGTGCCAATGTTGTCCTTGATGGTCCTGGAGGAGGAGGGTAGCACCTGTTTAGAGAAGGCTTTCCTAGAGTGGACAGCTCGAGAGTTCTCATCTGGTGAAATGGAAGAGGAATGAGAGTATGGGGGAGAGGGGAGTCTGAAGAGGTGAAAGGAGGAGGGGAGTGGGAGGAGGGAGCAGATGACAGAGAGAGGACAGGATGTCAAGAGTTTTGGAGGAAAAGTGGGAGGCAAATGCAGAGCATAAGGCATAGGAGACGGAGGAAAAGAGGAGACTGCGTTAGGTTTGGTGAGTTTCTTGCAGATTATAAAGAGTACAGCCGTGTTTGTGGCTCCAGAGATGCAAGCTTGGACATGAGCTCTTGCTTTGGAGCAGATGGAGGGGCGGTATTGCCTTTGGAGAAGGTGACAGGCCAGTTTGTCTGGGGATGAGCTAGATGTCTGCCACTTCCACTCTTCTGCTTTTCACTTTCGTTTTAAAGTGGCTAAATCAGAGTCATACCAAGAGTTGCATTTGGTGGCAGGCTTCATGCCAATCCTCATAGCAGGGACAAGGATGTCCAGGTTGTTAGTGGTAGAGAGATGGATGTTTGTTAGGACAGTCAGCGGGAGAGTCCAAAGAGGGGGATAGGGGAGGGGTGAAGGAGGAAGCAAACGCATCCACTGATACATGCTTCATCTGTCGATTGACGGAGAAGGAGATAGGCAGTGCCGGAGATGGGTACTGAGGGCGAGGGAGGTCAAGGAAAGAGGAGCGGAGAGACTGGTCAGACCAGGATAGAGGGGTAGTGAGGGGGTTGGACAGAGGAATGCAAGTCGAGATGAGAGCATCCAGGGTGTGCCCTGCAGAGTGGGTATGGCTCGAGGGAAGGATAGTGAGGGAGCGAGAGTTGCAGAGATCACGGACGAGGGAGGTGGTTGCATCAGGAGAGTCAAGATGGATGTTGCAATCCCCAAGGAAGATACGTTCGGGAGAGGAGGAAATAAGAGAAGAGGAGAGTTCGACCTATTAAGAGAAGAAAAGGGAGGAAGGACCAGGGGGTCTGTAGCTGATAGCAAGAGTGACAGAGAAGGAATGGGTGACAGACAGCTTGCAGACTAGGCTTTCAAGGGAAGAGTAGGATTGAGTGGGGATGACGGAGGCAGGAACCCACTCAGGGAAGATCAGAGCCTCTCCACCACCAGATCGAGTGGGTCTGGGGTTGGATTTGATATTGTAGCCCTAAGGAAGAAGAGTGTCAAAATCAGTGACGCAGCTGGCCTTGAACTAAGTCTCAGTGAGGGTGAGGATGTCAAGGTCTTCAAGGAGGCGACAGATGTCAGAGGAGTGTTTGCTGGCAGAGCGAGAGTTGAGGGTAGCTAAGTGAAACTGCTGACCCCCTTTAAAAGATGTGAGGGGGGAGACAGGGGTGCAGTGAAACCTCTGAGGGGGGAATGAGAGAAAGGAGAGGTGGAAGGAAAGGGTGGGAAGTTGAAGAGGGAATGAAGTCACCTGTCCAAAAAGAGAGGGTTGGGCTGAGAGCTCTGGACCATGATTGTGCCATTGTGATAGACATTAATAGTACATTTGGAAGATGCGAAGTGAGCCAAGAACACTTTCCGTCTAATGGCGCCAGTAATGGGTGAGGAGGAGAAAGGGGAGGGGACAGAGATCATATGGGGGGTCCAT
Source organism: Ambystoma mexicanum (assembly GCF_040938575.1). NCBI lineage: Eukaryota > Metazoa > Chordata > Amphibia > Caudata > Ambystomatidae > Ambystoma > Ambystoma mexicanum. The sequence goes on from NC_090923.1 coordinate 728,300,371, forward strand.
AGGTTATTTGAAGGAACAGCAAAGAGAATGTCAGTGATAGTTTGTCTGGAGAAAGCATTGATGTAGGTGTCTGCGATGGGCAGACCAGGGTTGGATCTTAGCAATGTCTTTTTTAGCTTCTTCCTTCCAGATTTAGTGAGCGGGAGCATAGGAGATGGAGAAACAGTTTGAGAAAATAGGGGAGACTAAAAGCACCATTGGGGGATGGAGCAGGAGGTGGGGAGAGGTCAGAGGAGGCAGGGGAAAAAAGGGTCAGAGTCACTATGCAGATATAGAATCGCACCAGGCGACCAAGCAGACAGAAAGCAATAGGTGTGCACAGGTGCGCAGTCGAAAACAAAATGAAAAAAGGCTGCACAGATGTAAGGACACCACAGTTCGATTTTTGATAAGAGCCACTCTATGTACACAAAGTGAGCATTGCTGCATAGATGCAAGGACACCTAAATTCGATTTGACAGGAGGCACTCTAAGCACACAAAGTGAAAAGGATATACAGAAGTAAGGACACCACAATTCGATTTTTGGATACAAGGCAATCTAAGCACATGAAAAAGAAAAGGGCTGCACAGATCTACGGACACCTTCATTCAATTTCTGATAGGAGGCACTCTAAGCACACAAGTGAAAAAGGCTGCACAGATGGAAAGTACAATCTGAAAAATAAAACTGACTTTGCTAGACAGGCATTCAGGGGCACGAAAGACAAGGAAGTGATGTTGTTTGGTGCAGTACAGAAGTAGTAGAAAGATAGTGGGGAAAGGAACACGCCACAGTATCAGTAGGGATAGTGTCACGCAAGGAGGAGAAAACTAAGTGCCTCAAGGCAGCATACCAAGGCAGGTGGAAAGTCCTAAGGAGTCATTTTGAGATGAGAGGTCCAGCAGGGGAAAAAGCAGGGAGAGGTGCACCCTGCTACATCACGCTCCGACAGGCTAAGAGTGCCGGTGTTTGCCTACCGGCTCACCTGATTGGGCCTGAAAGAGAGAGCAAGGCTCAATCGGTGAGGGAGAGGTGGTCGTGCACTCCAGTTCCTGCATATTAAGAGGCGGCTATGTTGAAATGGAGGCTAGGAAACAAAACTCGTAGGCTGTCCGGCAATGATTCAGGATGTTGAATGGCGAGAAAGTAAAAACACCAGTCCAAATATGACACTGCGGTGGGTGAAATGACCGCATTTAAAGAATTAAATATCTTTCTTCTTTTTTATGTTTTTCAAATGCTGAAATTCATACAGCGCACAGCGCTCAGTTCGTGATGGAATGATGGCAAAGACCCAACAAGCCTTTCAGGGCTTACCTGGAGGAAGGCTGCTTTTGGCTCCTTCTTAGCCTCGTGTAGGATGGGTGTGGGGCAGTGATCTTCTTCCTCTGCCTGCCGCGATGTAATGGAGGAGTCCAGGCTCAGACGGGGGCTTTGATGGCCACTCCTCCACCTTTTAACCTACACAGTCAGTGCGAAAGGTCATGTAGTCCGGTGAGAGGGATAGGGTGATGTCAATGAGGATGGAGCTGTTGATCCAGGTCTCCGTGAGTGCCATTATATTTGGGGCAATCTCAGTGAGGTGGTCGGCGATTTCCACACCTTGTTTTTTTTTTAAACTCTTTTTATTAGTGGCAACATAGGAACAAATAGCACCTCATTGTCAACAGCATACTTTTTCAAAGCAAGTATAAGTGTCATGGTCACAGTATTTACACAAAATTATATAGATTCATCATCATCGGAGGCCAGGGTACATAAGTAAGTTCTGAAAGGGCCCCATATATCTTTAGGCCTGCAAGCTGTGGGCCGGGACATTACATACTGTTCTTCTGATTCATTTATATAGGTCAGTTCACAAAGAAATTGGTTCATATTGGGGGGCTCGCACTTTTCCATTTCAGCAGGATACACTTTTTAGCAATTGCACATGCAACATTAAACAATCTTCTAGTTTTCTCGGAACACTTGCCTACATCACCAAATAAATATTTTTGGGGTTTCAGATCTGGTGGGATCTGTGTGATATCTTCAAGCATTACAGCAACATCTTTCCAAAACTTTATCACCACCGACACTCCGAATACATATGAAAGTCCCCTGCCTGTGGCATATTACACTTCGGGCATGAATCCGATGCATTGGGGGTAAATTTCGATATTTTAGTTGGGGTGTAATGCATCCTGTTCAGTATCTTAAATTGGATTAACCACAGGCCAGCATTTAGGGAGACCTTCTTAGTCAAGGAACAATATCTATGCCATTTCTCGTCTTCAATGGGTATCTGTAGGTCTTTTTCCCATTTATCTTTTACATGGTTTATCGTGGGCATTTGGGCTTGTACCTCTGCGTATAGCATAGATATTCCCAGGCCTCCCGTAGAGGTCACCATCTGTACACATGGGTGTGGCTGGGGTTCGTCTGGAAATAGTGGCCATTTTTTTTAAAATGCAGACCGCATGCGGTAATACTGAAGTGTCGTGAGTGGCCCACTTCCGAACGCTCTTGTTATTTCCCCCAGGGTCGCAAATTTGCCATTTATGAACATATCCCCTATTTTCATTTCCCTATTAGGGTCCCAAGACTCTTGTATAGTGCTGTCATGCGTGGGGGGTATACCTGGGACGTTCCAAAGAGGTATCTCAGGATTATATGGCATTTCTATTTACAATCTTTTATATATGGCTTCCCATGCTTTAATCGTACAGCTAACTGGGTTATATTTGCACGTATCCTTGTATTGTGTATCAAATGTGACTGATTGAATATTTGTGGGGTGTGTAGTAAATTCTTCTATTAGTGCATGGGATGTCTCCTGCGCGGTATCATACCAATGCTTTGCAAACTGTGCTTGGGCCACGTGGTAGTAGAGTTCAAAGTCCGGGGCCGCAATACCACCCGTAGAGTATGGCTCAGTCATCTTTTCCCAGCTTATCCTGGCAGTTTTCCCATTCCAAAGGAACGTCACTACTGTGGAACGGAGCTTGGCGAAAAAGGTTCTACCCGGCCATATGGGAATATTGACAAATAGGTAGAGTAGCTTGGGCAGGATTATCATTTTAAGAACCGCTACTCTACCATGTAAAGATATTGGTAAGCGCCCTCATATCTGAAGCTTAGTGGTGATGGACTGCAGTGCGGCCTCATGATTGTTCAGATACAGTGTGTTCCTATCTCTAGACACCAGGATTCCTAGATATCTGATCTGCAGGTCCGACCACCTAAACCCGTGCAGCTCCTCAGGGCACTCAGTGGATGGCGTGAGTTGAAATATTTCAGACTTTGCTCTGTTAACAGTGTATCCCGAGTAGTCAGCAAAATGTTGTATTTCCGCCATTATGGGCGCTATATTTGCGTTAGGCTCACGAATATACAATAAGGTGTCATCAGCGTATAATGGAATCAATTGGACGGATCGCTTTATATTTATGCCTTTATCAGAGTGTTTCAGCCTCACTGCAGCTGCCGTAGGCTCTATGGTTAACGCAAACAACAGGGGCGAGAACGGGCAGCCCAGCCTGGTGCCTCTACCCAGCAAGAAGAGTTTGGAGATGGACCTATTGGTCAGAACTCGAGCACCAGGCTCAGTGTATAATAGCTTAACACATCTAATGAAGTTCGGTCCAATCCGAAATGCCTCCAACACTTTTAGAAGGTAGACTCAGGAAACCGAATCAAAAGCTTTCTCAGCATCTAGGGATATTGCAGCAGCGTTCCTCTCGGGGTCTATCTGTGCCATTAGCCAGAAGAGTCTGCAGAGATTCAGGGAGGTGGATCTGGCGGGAATAAACCCATTTTGATCAGGGTGGACCAGGACGACGACCGCTGGTAAGAGTCTATTGGCCATTACTTTTGCGAATATTTTAGCATCAGTATTTATAAGTGATAGAGGCCTGTAGGAAGACACATCTTGTGGTGGTCGCCTCTGCTTGGGGAGCACTGTAATCACTGCCTCCCTAATAGTTGGGGGCAGTATATTATATTCATGGGATTCCTCCCCCACTTGGAGGAGTATCGGGACAAGTTCAGCATGAAATTCTTTATAAAATTCTGCCCCTATCCCGTCAGACCCTGGTGCCTTACCCGATGTTAATGTTTTGATAGCTTCTGTAACCTCTTCCGCCGATATCGGCTGATCTAGCGCTAAACGCTCTGCCTCTGGAAGTTGGGTAAGGTTGAGGGTTGCCAGATAATTTTCAATGTCTGCAGACGATTTTTTATCTTGATTCGAGTATAGTTTGGTATAAAATTTGACAAATTCTTGGTTTATCTCCTCTTCCCTAATGAGTACTACCCCTTGTGGCGTCTGTATACTTGCTATTTGGTGTGGTTGCTTATCATGTTTGAGAAGATTAGAGAGTGTCCTGCCGGCCTTGTTGCCTTCTCCGTACCTGTGTGCAGGAATGGGGGCAGCCATATACTGCACTTCCTGCACTCGCGGCCAGTTTATCAAATTCCTGTAAGTGTGTATGTATATCCGCTAGTAGTTCCCTATGCTGCGTTTGGGTATACCTTCCCTCCAATACCTCCAGTTTACATTCAATGTCCGCCAGTTCAGCCTGCACGTTCTTCAACATGCCAACTGTCATGATCTCTGCTTCCAAAAGGTCAGGGTTTTCCCAACTCCCTTGGAAGCAGATCCATAACCCAGGTTCCGAGTGCCAACCAGTCCCAATTGGGACCTTTTGGACCCAGTCCTGGCGCCAGTGGCACCAGGCTCATAAATATGCCCAGTCCCAGCGCTGGAAGCGCCGGGCTCATAATGCTTGGGTGGACTTACCTGCAGCAGACCATGCTGCTTACTTGCCTGCCAGTTGAGCCTCTGATCCTCTTCTGTTTGGAACTACTTTTCCTGTTGGGTGGGGCAGGAGCCACTCCCTAGATTCAGAACACTGGAACTCTTCTGGAAAGCAGGAACTCTTTTCTTACCTAGGCGTGGCTGTGGAAGGAGACACCTAAGCACTACAGGAGGCTATTTAAACCACACCCGATGGATGAATTTTGCTTTGCGTTATTCTGCATCCTCTGCAGCAGAACGCTCATCGTTTCTTCTGCATCTGATCCTGGGCCTAAGGAAAAAGGCTTACAATCCTGAATCCAGTCTTCAGCAACACCTATAAAGACAAGAAAGAACAGGTTAGCATTACGGTCTTCAGTGACAGCTCTTCACTTACCTGGTCCATCAGCTGTCACCAACGCCTCGCGCTGCATTCCGGCATCTGAAAGACAAAGGCTTACCTACTCTTCGTCGCTCCGGAGGTCTTCACACTGCATTCCGGCATCTGAAAGACAAAAGCTTACCAACTCTTCGCACGCTCCGGAGGCCTTCGGCGCTGCATCCCGCATCTGAAAGACAAAACAAGGTGCGTTTAAAGACATTGGGGAACTTTAATACTCACGTGCCATTACTCCTTTCCACATCTAACCCAGTGGGTATTCCGGCACCCTGCAGCCGCTCCGAACTTGTACCTGCAAAATAAAAAGACAGTTAGAGCGCATCGTGAAGCAGGCAACAAGCGCTTACTTACGTGCTTCCAGGCGCTTCTATTCATCACACGGGCTCCATCTTCAACTCACTTCAGCCCGTCATCCGCCATCGCCGGAACCCTGCAAAACAAGAAACATCATTACTAAAGACTTTAAAGACATTAGAATTACTCGAAACTTACCGTTCGTGCAGTAAACGACGGACAGCAGTCCTCTGAAGTCAAGAGGCCTGCTCCCCTTATCCAGTGAAGAAACTGGTTACAGCACCCTGCCCCGAGGCAGATGGAGAGCACGGCGTTCACTTACCTAAGGTGAGAGCGTTAACCTTTGGGGTTCTACAGGAGAAGAGAAAGGGAAGAAGAGAGAGACATTCAATAACCCAGTTCCTTAATCCCATATTTTCTATCTGCAGACATCTTACCCTTCGAGTCAGACATACAGTGCACAGAGGTCCAGCCCAAAGAGCCAGCCGTGTGTTACACATCACCTTTGAAGATACGGTATACGCCCAGTCAAGACCGGCGCCTCTACGGGAATCAGGTGAGCGTTACAGAACGCAAAGCCTACCACAAAACTCCCGTCCAGGCGCTATGGAAACCTCGGATACCGACCAGCTAGCCCAGTTACTTGGGGAACTAAGGGCAGAAGTGCATGCAGCCCGTCAGGAAACGAACGCTCTAAGAAGGGAACTGATTATTTCCAAGGAGCGAACAGATGATCTCGCTAGACAATTGCTACAGTCACAAGCCGGACAGACCCCGTTACCCGCATCTGGGGGAAATCTTCCTTCTACATCCTCTATGAATCCAGTGCAGATCAACCTACCTGGGAATGTACCTCTGGCTCCGCCCGAACGATTTTCTGGTGACCCAAAGAGGTTTGCAGTATTTATCAATCAGTGCCGGTTGCATTTCTTATGCCGGCCAGCAGCCTTTCCAACTGATCAAGCTAAAGTAGCTTTCGTGCTTTCGTACCTTCGTGGCAATGCGGCAGACTGGTCGATCCCTCTAGTAAATCAAGATGATCCAGTCCTCCATGATTTTCAAGCTTTTCAGCTCAGTATGGAAAAACTGTTCGCAAGACATTCACAGGGGCAGGCCTTGGACAATGAGCTTCTTTCGTTGCGACAAGGTAATCAAGACCTTTTGGCTTATATTGCGTCTTTCAACAGACTGATAGTGGAAACTCAATGACCTGAGGACAAAAGGATTACGCTGTTTTATAGAGGTCTACGTGGAGAGCTCAAAGATGTGTTAGCCCAAGTAGTGAATCCCCCACAAGATTGTTCGGACTATATAGACTTAGTCGTTCAAATAGATCACAGACTGCAGAACAGGAAGGCCGATCGTTCCAAGTTTGATGCTCGAGTATTTTCCAAACCGCCAACTCCTTCCAAAGGAGTAGACTCCGGGGAACCCATGCAAATAGGGGGTCTGAAAGGTCCTCTAACACAAAAGGAGCGGGAAAGGAGAAAACAGTTGCAATTATGCCTCTATTGCGGAAACTCAGGGCACTTTCTTCGAGACTGTCCGGTGAAACCTGCCAAGAAGGCAGTAGGAGCTGCAGTTACCAAAGTTACAAACTCTGAGCAGGGAAACGACCTCGCCCGACAAGAATAGAGGTCCTCTTGCCGAGCGTGAAAACCAGTTCTGTGACCTCGCATTTCGTGATACCTATGGTCCTCATTAGCCCTGATAATCCGGATCGATTACATGCAATTGAAGCTTACGTCGACAGCGGTGCCATCGGCAATTATGTGGATCATGAAATGGTTTTGAGGATGAATCTAACTCTTTGTCCCAAGGCTGTAAAGGACGTCATTACTACGGTGGATGGTACGGTGATAGCCTCCGGGCCAGTAACGCATACCACTCAAGAGGTGACGCTAGTAAGTCAAGATGGACACCATGAGAAGATCGTGTTCGATGTGATCAATGCCCCTCAGTTTCAGATTATTCTAGGAATACCTTGGTTAGAGAAACACAATCCTCTGATCGATTGGCGAGCAAGAACGGTCCAGTTTCCAGAATGTGTCTCTACTTGTCACCCTCCACCTGGTGTTGCACTGGCAGCAATTTCTTCAGAGACTCCCCAGTTACCTCCCGAATACCTAGAATACCAAGATGTTTTCCGGAAGGATCAGGCTAACTCTCTACCTCCTCATAGGTCTTATGACTGCCAGATAGACCTGATACCTGGATCTACTCCTCCTTGTAGTAGAAATTATGCCCTCACCGAGCCTGAGAACCTTCACCTTCGACAATACCTGGATCAATACCTGGCAAATGGGTTTATTCGTCCTTCCAAGTCCCCTGCTTCTTCAGCTTTGTTCTTCGTTCCAAAAAAGGAAGGAGACCTTAGAACTTGTATAGATTATCGCTCCCTGAACCAGATCACCGTTAAGAATAGATATCCGTTACCTTTGATCCCTGAACTCCTGGACCAAGTCAGAAAAGCATGCATATATACAAAGCTGGATCTTAGAGGAGCTTACCACTTGGTACGAGTAAAAGAGGGCGATGAATGGAAGACGGCCTTCCGCACCAAGTATGGGCTATTTGAATATCAGGTCATGCCCTTCGGACTTTGCAATGCCCCGGCCGCCTTTCAATATTTTATGAACGATGTCCTCAGAGAGCTCATAGATGTGTGTGTTGTTGTTTACATTGACGACATCCTCGTTTATTCTTCATCGGAATCTGAACATCGGAAACACGTGAAAATGGTCCTCGAGAGATTGTGTCAACACAAACTTTTCGCTAAGTTGGAAAAATGTGTTTTCAACGTGACTGAAGTTGAATTCTTGGGATTCATATTATCACCTGGCGGAGTGCGTATGGATTCAAAGAAGGTCGATGCAGTTCTCAAATGGCCATCACCATGCTTCGTAAAAGGTGTGCAAAGCATGTTAGGCTTCGCTAACTTTTACCGCAGGTTCATCCCCGAATTCTCTCGAATAGTCCAGCCCATCACTGCCTTGTTAAAGAAAAACAAACGTTTTGAATGGTCTACCGAGGCGGAACAAGCTTTCCAGGATTTGAAGACTAAATTTATCTCTGCACCAATCTTAAAACACCCTCGCCCCGAACTCCCCTACATCGTGGAAACTGATGCTTCAAGCCTTGCCATGGGGGCAGTTCTATCACAAAAGGACCCGGTAACCAATCAGTTGCATCCCGTGGCATTTTGGTCCCGCAAATTCTCACCTCCTGAAATCAATTACACGATTACTGACAAGGAACTTCTGGCTATCAAGTCTGCCTTTAAGGCTTGGCGGCATTATCTGCTGGGGGCCCGACACACCGTTACTGTGATAACGGATCACCGAAACCTGCAATATTTGAAAACCGCAAAAGCCCAATCCTCTAGACAACTCTGTTGGGCATTATTCTTTGCCGAGTTTGACTTCATAATTACCTATCGACCTGGTACAAAGAACGGTAAAGCTGATGCCCTTTCTCGGATGGGAGTGGAAGAACACTTGATCAACCCTAAACCTGTACCAATCATTCCCGAACAAAGAATTCTGGGTGTAATCGCCACAGAATCCATAGAGGAAGTTAAGGATAAAGCCAGGCAACTTGTAACTCCAGCAGACATACAGAATTGGCATCTGCAGGGAAAGGACTTTGCAGTAAAGCACAACTTATTGTATTTCCAAGAACGATTATACATACCCAGCACAGATTTACAGAAAAAAGTAATCTCTTGTTATCACGATTCTTTAATGGAAGGACATCCCGGTATGGCCAAGACCTCAGAAAAGATCAAGCGCTACTTCTGGTGGCCGTCTTGGAAAAAAGATATCAGAGACTTTATAATGTCCTGTGGAGTATGCGCCCAAAACAAGAGTCAAAAGGAAAGACCAGCAGGCCTCTTACGCCCTATTGACATCCCACCTCGCCCTTAGCATACGCTTTCTATGGACTTCATCACCGATCTACCTCCATGCTCCGGATACAATACGATTCTAGTAATCGTGGACTTATTCTCCAAGATGGCGCATTTCATTCCGCTCAAAGGCTTGCCAACAGCAGCAACTCTGGCCCGAGAATTTCTCGAAAACATCGTCCGACTGCACGGTTTTCCTTCGGTTCTAATTTCGGATCGAGGTAGTCAATTTATTTCTCATTTTTGGCGAAGTTGCTGTCGGTCGGCTCAAATTGATGTGAGACTATCGACCAGTCACCACCCTCAGACCGAAGGACAAACCGAGAGGACCAATCAAACTCTGGAACAGTATTTACGCTGCATGCTGCAACAAACTGAAAAAACTTGGAAAGACATCCTTTGGATAGCCGAATATGCCTACAATAACTCTGTCCATTCGGGAACTGGGAAAACCCCGTTTTTTCTTTTGTACGGCAGTCACCCTCGAACCTCGGAGTTGGATCCCCTCCAAGATCTTGAAACACCAGCAGTAGACTACCTGCATTCTACAATCACCCAAGCCTTTAAGGAAGCTGTTTCGCACCTTCAAAGGGCTAAAGAACAATACAAGAAAGGAGCAGATCAACATCGGAAGGAAGCCCCTCAATATCAAGTAGGGGATCAAGTCTGGTTATCCACCAAATATCTACCTCTAAAACGGCCACGCACATTCAACCCAAGATACCTTGGTCCCTATTCCATCACTACCATAGTAAACCCAGTAGCGGTCAAGTTGGACTTGCCCCCGCACATGAAGATACATCCGGTCTTCCACGTCTCTCTATTAAAACCCGTACAACCTCAAACCCGACTAACTAAATCTCCAAAACCTATCCTAGTTGATGGAGAACTCGAGTTTGAAGTCAAAAGCATTCTGGACTCCAAGATCTTCAAATCTAAACTATTTGACCTAATTGACTGGAAAGGCTACTGCCCCCAAGAGAGATCCTGGGAACCTGCTGAATATGTCCACGCTCCTCGCCTAATCAAAAGATTTCACCGAACATTTCCTGACAAGCCAAAACCCCCGGAGAAGCCCGATTTGGGAGGGGCCTTGAGGGGGGGTACTGTCATGATCTCTGCTTCCAAAAGGTCAGGGTTTTCCCAACTCCCTTGGAAGCAGATCCATAACCCAGGTTCCGAGTGCCAACCAGTCCCAATTGGGACCTTTTGGACCCAGTCCTGGCGCCAGTGGCACCAGGCTCATAAATATGCCCAGTCCCAGCGCTGGAAGCGCCGGGCTCATAATGCTTGGGTGGACTTACCGGCAGCAGAACATGCTGCTTACTTGCCTGCCAGTTGAGCCTCTGATCCTCTTCTGTTTGGAACTACTTTTCCTGTTGGGTGGGGCAGGAGCCACTCCCTAGATTCAGAACACTGGAACTCTTCTGGAAAGCAGGAACTCTTTTCTTACCCAGGCGTGGCTGTGGAAGGAGACATCTAAGCACTACAGGAGGCTATTTAAACCACACCCGATGGATGAATCTTGCTTTGCGTTATTCTGCATCCTCTGCAGCAGAACGCTCATCGTGTCTTCTGCATCTGATCCTGGGCCTAAGGAAAAAGGCTTACCATCCTGAATCCAGTCTTCAGCAACACCTATAAAGACAAGAAAGAACAGGTTAGCATTACGGTCTTCAGTGACAGCTCTTCACTTACCAGGTCCATCGGCTGTCACCAACGCCTCGCGCTGCATTCCGGCATCTGAAAGACAAAGGCTTACCTACTCTTTGTGCGCTCCGGAGGTCTTCACACTGCATTCCGGCATCTGAAAGACAAAAGCTTACCAACTCTTCGCACGCTCCGGAGGCCTTCGGCGCTGCATCCCGCATCTGAAAGACAAAACAAGGTGCGTTTAAAGACATTGGGGAACTTTAATACTCACGTGCCATTACTCCTTTCCACATCTAACCCAGTGGGTATTCCGGCACCCTGCAGCCGCTCCGAACTTGTACCTGCAAAATAAAAAGACAGTTAGAGCGCATCGTGAAGCAGGCAACAAGCGCTTACTTACGTGCTTCCAGGCGCTTCTATTCATCACACGGGCTCCATCTTCAACTCACTTCAGCCCGTCATCCGCCATTGCCGGAACCCTGCAAAACAAGAAACATCATTACTAAAGACTTTAAAGACATTAGAATTACTCGAAACGTACCGTTCGTGCAGTAAACGACGGACAGCAGTCCTCTGAAGTCAAGAGGCCTGCTCCCCTTATCCAGTGAAGAAACTGGTTACAGCACCCTGCCCCGAGGCAGATGGAGAGCACGGCGTTCACTTACCTAAGGTGAGAGCGTTAACCTTTGGGGTTCTACAGGAGAAGAGAAAGGGAAGAAGAGAGAGACATTCAATAACCCAGTTCCTTAATCCCATATTTTCTATCTGCAGACATCTTACCCTTCGAGTCAGACATACAGTGCACAGAGGTCCAGCCCAAAGAGCCAGCCGTGTGTTACACATCACCTTTGAAGATACGGTATACGCCCAGTCAAGACCGGCGCCTCTACGGGAATCAGGTGAGCGTTACACCAACCGATTTGGACAGCAACACCCCCCTGATCGAAACTTTAAATGATTCCCACATAGTGGAATATCTGCTTACCGAACCCACATTGTTAATGAGGTAATCTGCTATCTCAACATGTAGTGTTTCCACCACCCTGGGGTCACCCAGAATTCCGCTCGGCATTCTCCATCTATTAGTAGGACAAGGGGTGTCCTGAATCTCGAGTTCTATCATCACTGGGGAGTAGTCAGAGAGCGTACGGGGCAAAATTGCACAACTCTGCAGCGCAGGGGACATGCTAGATGTAACAAACCAGTAGTCAATCCTGGACTCAGAGTCATGGACTGAGGAGTAATAAGTATATCTCCTGTCCCCAGGGTGTATCAGATGCCAGGCATCTATCATTGACAGCTGTGTGAGAATGCTGCTCCGGGTGGAAGCTGTTTTGCTAGGGGCTCTAGTAACCCTGGAGGACCTGTCTAACACAGGGTCAAGCGCCACATTGAAGTCCCCGCCCCATATCACATTTGACAAACTGTTAGGGAGAATTCTCTGTTAAGGCTAATTTCCCAAACCTAGTGAGTCCCCCAGCAGCTTTGCTGGATTTTTGGGGTTTATTCTTTTCTCCTGCTAAGAGTGAGACTCTTTTTCTCCCACTCTTAGACATGATTTGAGAATGTCCTTTGACTGTGAATGTGTTTTTTGGGCTATGGGGTCTTTTACTCCATAGGGCTTCATGTATTTTTGGTATGTGTTACACAGCACCCTCAGTGCAGTAATACAGGGGTGTCATAGTGACCCCCAAACATAGACTCCATACCCTGGGACTGACTACTGTCTCCCAGGGCATGTAAAGTCACCATTGGCTTTACTAGTCTCAAATTGTGAACAGAACCAGTACAAACCATCATATTGTCGAAGTACTGGTAGGGGTAATTCGATTGCCCCTGGGTCTGTTTTCCAAGGGGGCACTGTCCAGTCCCCCCTTGTCGAGTTTCTGGCTGGTGGCAGTGGATACCACACGAAATATTCCACCAGAATATTTCTTATGGGATTTTTTCATTGATTTTAAACGCACCACTTTTTGGTGCAATGTTAAAGATACCGCCGGGTTATTTATTTAATATTTATTCCCCGGTTGGGTCTTTTTGCCAGGACCCGGTTTTAAAATGGCGTTTGTGTTCGCCTCTAAAACTCTAACCCGAGTCGAGCCCTTTGTTCCACTTTTTGGCGGGCTTCTGCACAGAAGCCCTCCAAATGGTGCCACTCTGTCTGGGGTCTACAGGATGTGTGGGAGGGGTTTTAGGCACCCTGGACTGAGTTGTCTTGGCAACTCAAGTCGCACTCTTGTGTGATTGGCCAAGTGGTGAGCCGCCCGGCTCACCACTTAGCATGTTTGAGTGACAGCTAGGCTGTTGAATGGGGGTTTCTCTGCATAAAAGCAGTGCTTTGGGGACTGGAACTTCAGAAGTCGCCACAGGACCTAAAGAATCCGAAGAGGGGAGAAGCTGAGCCATCTACAACGACAACACCACCGGTGGAGCCGTGCTGTACGAACTCACCACTTCCCCGATGACAGAGGAGATCTTCTTCCAGGAGAGTCTTCTTCCCTTTGAGCTGGTGGGACAAACCAGTTCGCCTTTTTCCCCTTCCAGGACGCCTTGTGGTCGAATTGCCCGTGCCAAGCACCCCAGCGGCCGGATAGCCACGCTTCACCACTGACCGCGAATAAAAGGGTTGTACCTTTTAATCGGAAACTCCGCGGCTGGTTTCTTCCCTGGCAGTGCAACGAACTCCAGCTTTCTTCCTCGGCGAGATCATCTCTTCCTCTGGTTGAAGCCACGACTTGCACCCGCTGCCAGGAACAACTGCCCCGCTGGAGCTTTCTCACCATTTCAGGTACTTTGTCCCGCCTGGCCTCCCTTGCAACTGACTGTCCAAGGTGTCCCGTAAATCCTTGACTTTCCAACTGGGTTGGCCTCCAAACCTTCTAACTTTATCTTTCTGAACTGATCCAACCTCTTTTGACATTTTCTGCAAAGACTTTGAGTGCATTTCCACTGTGTGATCTTGGGCACATTCCGCCTTGCTCTCTCCAAGAGTGGGCCTGGCCTATGAACTTTGGCTCTACAGTAGACCCTGCCTTTCTTGACTTGCTGTGGTTTCTTAAAAAGTGTTGAAAGTGTTTTCGCGCCTTGAAACACTTGTGTATAGGCGCGTTACAAATGCCTTATCATATCATATCATTATCATACTGTGTTATTTCCATACTCTGCCTTTTCTCTCCCTTTTTAACAAATTATTGGAGTGCCATCTAAGGTAATGCGCTCAACTCTGTTTTGCTAATAAGTGATGTCTTAACCTAGACTTGTCGAATAATTAATTAGGGAGGTGTATATATTTCTAGTGACTGTTTGAACTTGCTCGACATATTAGTGCCAGTGTATTTTTACAAGTGTGTTTTTAAATAAATAATTATATACTTTCATATCAAAGCTCTGGTCAGTGTTTGCTTGTTCTACTGTATTTTTTTGCCCTATTGTGTATACTCTATATACTGCTTAATTCTTCTTGAGAGAAGTCTGACTGATCAGCCACAGCTACCAGGTAAATCTGGGTGGTGCAGACTGCTACCAATCGGGTTTACTGCTTACTCCTGTGGTCTTAAACTTTTTGCAGTGGTCCCTAAGGGAACTGCACAGGTTTCTGCCTAACACAAACCATAGGCATTGATCAGTTGGTATATATTCATATAAAACAAAGGGTCGTCTATATATGTTGATCCACCTTAAGCCCCTCCAGTCCGAACCCCAATTTTGGGTGAATAAGAGTAATTACCCCTCTGGCCTGAGTAGAGTAGTCAGTGTAGAAACGCTGCTTTTCCCCATTTGGGAAGTATGTGTAAGTTGCTGTTCCACATTGTGTGTGTCTCTTGCAGCATTAGTATCAGAGGGCCATGTCTAGTAACATAATTAGCAATCTTCTTGACCTTCACTTGGTTATTTAGACCCCTTACATTCCAAGTAAGCAGCTTTATTCTTATCATGTCACCAGAATCGAGCAATAATAGATCTTTCCAAATCTTTGACCATAATAGTTGTGCCGTATGTACCAAATGCCCAGTGCCGTTCCCGAAGCAGCCACTTTTTTAACATAGAGCAAACTGCTAACCGTAAACAGACTGTAACCAGGGTCACTCCTCTCCTGGTGACCAAAACTTCTGCCTTCAGTGGACTTTTTCCCACCAAAGATCAACCAACTCCCCCCTCCACCCCATGCACTCCCACCCACATCATCAACCCCAACTTGACGATGTACCCAAAATAACTCTTGGATCTTTCCAGGGAGCCATGTTGCATCAGGTGGCCACCCCCGGAAAGACTGGACGGTCTTACCGGCTGCAGTTATCATCATTGGTGGATCCAAAGCACCCTGCTCTATCCTGGGGAGGAGAGTGAAAGGGGATAGGCCTTGTCCTCCCTACCACTGGAACCTGGGCTAATGTGAATGTGACTCCCCCTTCTTGTTTTGAGGTACTAGTTGCCTGCCTGGCTGACCCCCTGGCTTAATAATCTACCACTGTCTTGCCTCCATATCAGACCTACTTGGCTGGACGACGTTCTATGACGCAGAGCCCTAAAACCTGGCTCTCAACTAAAGACTACTTTGGATTCCCTTGCCACTAATTGCCACTTGTTGATTATTCTTTCCAGCCCGAGACCCCCTCTCTTGGTAGCGGGGGAACTCTGCAACTCTACTTTCCACGTGGCTGATGACCAAACGAGCCAACAAGAAGCAAAGTTCTATCAATATGTATACTAAGGCAGCACAGAAACTGAATTAACACCAACTGGAGCAGGGGGCATCCATGTCAATATCCCCTGAGGCCTCTCGGTCACAGAAAATGATGGAATACGTGCGGCAGGGGTTCACTGCTCTTCATTCAAAGTTGGATGATATGAACGCACCATATGCTTGATCAAAGCCCACATGGAGAAAGCTGATGCTCGGGTGACGCAGGTGGAGACCAGGGTCGGGACAGCTGAGGACGACATTGTGGACCTCCGGGCTGAAGTGACTGCCCTGTCCAGACAGGTTCAAGATGTCAACAAGAAGAGTGTGGACCTTGAATCGCGCTCCAGGCGCAATAATATACGTATCATCAGTGTCCCTGGTAATAACATCGAAGGCCCCATGGAAGAATATGTCAAACGTACACTGCTCTCTCTGTTAGACTCTCCGAAACTCTCCCTGCAGTTCGCCATCGAGAGAGCCCATAGATCCTTAATGGCAAAGCCCAGGCCTGGTGCCCCTCCCCGTCCCATTATAGCTACAGTACTGAACTATCAGGATACTCTTCTTCGTGCAGCGAGAGCCAACGGCAATCTTTTCTTGGTTTCCTGCAGGATCCACATTTACCCAGATTTCTCTGTGGCCATTCAGCAAGAATGGAAAACCTTCCTGGCCATCAAGAATAAACTTCAAGACCCAGGGTTTAAATACCACGCTGAACGCAGGATTGAACACTCGAGCCGAGTCTTCTTTTTCACCTTTCCTGAGGAGGCTTCCAAATTCTTTGAGGATAATTTCGACTTTGAATGTTGTCCCTGCGGTCACCTCGGTTTTTGTTCATTGTTGAATGTTAAAAAAGCTCCTAGTGTGAAACGGAGCTCAGATGACCAATTCGTCAGCAGACCATTAGACTGATGAGACCAGCCGACATCTGGCCCGCAAGTTTGGCTTCCTTTTTTGCCTCTTCTGTATTGTCATCACACTGTGCACCACGTAATGCCTAGTTATTAACCCACTTCGGATGCACTGCCGCTCATGACTGGCGCACGGCCTCCCAAGCGATGTCGCTGCTGTTTGTGATTGGGTTAAATTTGTTTGTGGTTATCACCTCTTTGATTGGAGGAGGGTAGGGAGTGGTGTTATAGTTGTAAAATGCTTGACACGCAACTGTGAATCCGAGTCCTTGCATCCTTCCATGTGGGTCTTGTTAGACTGAGGCCTTGCTGCCCCGGGTCAGGGCCCTGTAGCGTAATCCTCGGTTGGGATGATTCTCTATTGATGTTAGACTTCCGCTACAATGGCTGATGATAGTGTTATATGTCTGAGCTGGAATGTCAGAGGACTGGGTAGTCACGCAACAATGCGTAAAATACAATTGTGTATAGAACGGCACAAGGTTTACTCTTACGTCCCGTCCCCTTTCCTCCATACTGCATGGGTGTCCCTCGTGAGTGACGGGAGACGGAACCTTTTTCATCAGAAAAAAACCCTTCCCCTTTAAATTTAAAGGCGTGCTGGGGTGCGGCCCTGGGAGCCTGTGCTTCCCTGACTCCGCCCACCGGCGCCACTGTTAGGGGGAATTCTCATTCTATAGTTAATTTCCCTTACCTATAGAGTCCCCCAGCAGCTTTGCTGGATTTGAAGAGTTTGTTTCCTTTTATCTGCTAAGAGTGAGAATCTTTTCCCCACTCTTAGGCACTTTTGCTATGTGTGTTCTAGGCTATTTTTGTGTTTAATGCCTATGGGATCTTCCTCAACCCCATAGGAACCATCTTTATTCACATGTGTTACACAACACCCTCAGTGCAGTGACACAGGGGTGTCGGAGCTACCCCCAAACATAGACTTCATACCCTGGGACTGACTACTGTCTCCCAGGGCATTTTAAGTCCAAATTGACTTTACTAGTCAATTTTTATGAACTAAACCAGTACAAACCATCTTACTATGGAAGTACTGGAAAGGGTTAATCGTTTTTCCCTTATGTTCATTTTCGAGAGGGTACCGTACAGTCCCTCTCTCAAAAGTTTCTGCCTGGTGGCAGTGGTTACTACCGTAAATATTCGACCGCAAATATTTCCCTATGGGATATTCCCATTGTTCGAGGCTACCACTTTTTCTGACAGCCTCTAACATACCGCCGGCGTATTTTAATATAAACTTTACTCGGGTAGGTTTTTATTGCCAGAACTTTAATATAACTTCTTTCTCGTGTCTTCCTCTAAACTCCTAACCGAGGTCGGGGGTCCTTTGTTCGTCCTTTCGGCGGGCTTCTGCCGAGAAGCCATCCTTTCGGCCCCACTGAGTCTGGGGTGGGTCCATTGTGTGGGAGCGGGAGTAGGACCCCTGGACAGGGTTCCCTCAGCAACCCATGTCGCACTCTATCCGGATAGGCTGGAGGGTCTCCCGCCAAGATGACCACTCCACTGTGTGAGTGACAGTTAGGCTGTATGAATGGGGATCTTTTTGCATAAAAGCAGGGTCCTGAGGACTGGAAGAGCAAGACGTTGCCACTGGAACTAAGAAGCCGAAGAGGAGAGAAGCTAAAGACATCTGCAACGACTGAACCACCGGTGAAGCCCTGCTGCAGCATCTCACCACTTTTCTCCACACGACGAGAGAAGATCTTCACCTGCAAGAGCCTTCTTCCCTTGAGCTGGTGGGGCCACCCAGTTTGCCAATCGCCTTCCCGGACCTGCCTTATTCGAATCTCCCGTACCCTGTACTCGGAGGCCGGATAGCCAGGCACCAGTCCACCCGGACCGCGATTTAAAGGAGCGTACGTTTTATTTGTAGGGCAGCACCGCAGCTGGTTTCATCCCTGGGTAGTGCAGTAACTCGAGCCTTCCTCCACGACGAGAGCCTCTCTTCCTCTGCTGGATCACCCAAACTGCAGGAACTACCTGGAGCACCCGCCACCGCAGGAGCCACTTCTTCATTCTAAGGTACATTGTTCCGCCAGGACACTCTTTCTCCGTGGTAGCACTAAAGGTGCTTTAAATCCTTTACCTACCTGTTGGGTTGGCCGCCCCTCTCTCTTAACATTGTCTTTTCAACTTCTGCATCCACCTTTTCCACTTCGTTAACCAAAGACTTGACTGCAGCTACAAGAACATTTTGCTCCTGGGCCCTTGCCCTGTACCAACTGACTTTGGCACAGGCCTGCTGACTCTGGTCACATTTGTTAGATCTGCCTTCTTTAGATTGATTCTCAGCTAGAACTGTGTGGTGCACCTATTCCTTTTAACTACCCTTTCCTTCCCGTTTTTAAACTTTGTGAAATGCCATTTTGCTCAGTTTTTATTTAAGTATTGCCTATACTGATGCACTGTCTTGCTTAAACTGGTCCACAAACGTATGGGGAGTGTTGCAAGGGTGTGTAAGAATCTATTTCTATATAACTTGTGCTTTCCCTTCCTTGTGAGGAATTGTTAGAGGATCCCTTGTGTGTAGTTGTCACTGTGCCGTTTTGCTCAGTTTTCAATCTGGTTCACTTGGTCTACAATTTAATTTGGGAGTGTGTATATTTTTCCTTTGACTTAATTTAACTTGCTTGATGACTGTGATACATGTGTTATATCTAGAAGTGTGTAAAATAAATATATACCTACTTTTTACTACAAAGCTTTGGTCAGTGTTTCCTTGTGCCATAGAACTTACTGCTGGCCTATTGTGTAAACCCTGAATACTGCTCATCTCCCTCTTGAGATATGTCTGACTGCTCAGCCACAGCTACCAACTAAATCTTTGTGGTACAGACTGATACCAAAGGGGATTTATTGCTCTCACCTGTAGTCCTAATCTTGTGTAGTGCTCCCTAAGGGAACTGCACAAGATTCTGCCTAACAGCCACACCTCAGTCCCCTTTTCCGCGTCAACGGGAACGGGCCGAATTCACCAGCGCTCCTGGGTTTGGCTTCGGCCATGTAAATCCATGCACAGATAATTCTTCTCTTTGTCTTTTTTGTCTTTTTATCATTCAGGTACTCGGTCCTCAGGCGTCACGCTCCTCCTCAGTGCATGTCGACTTCTACAATGTTCAGCAGGTGTCCATCCTGCGACGGGCTCTTCCCGAGTTAAGACCCCCACGCCCTCTGCCTACGGTGCCTTGGCCTCGACCATGGCTGGCAAGCTTGTACCGCATGCAATGCACTTTCCTCGAGGTCTCTGAAGAACAGACTGGCCAGGTGGAGGGAGCTCTTCCACAGATCGCCTCTGGAGAACCTGAAGGACTTCATCAATCATCGATCTAAGCCCAAGGTCGGGCCACCCTTTTCAAGTGCACCCCGCAAGGGAGACTCCTTCCCAAGGACTCGCCACATGGGAGGGAACGCATTTGTCCTGGTAACAGCACAAGTACCGAGGCTGAATCATCTACCGGCCGCCAGGCTGAGGGGGTTACCGGTAAGATAGCTCAGCGGGTTGAGCGCTCGCTGCTGCGGTCTGAGCGTGATCTGCCGGTCGCCGGATCGAATCCCGGCAAGGCCAACTCAGCCTTTCATCCTTCCGAGGTCGATAAATGAGTACCAATTTGTGATATTGTATGTAAATATGTGATCTGTAAAGCGCTTTGGATAAAGGCACTATATAAATAACACATCATTTTCCTCCCAGTATCAGTGCTGACGGAACGGAATGTTCTTTTACTGGGTCTTCACCCCTGGTACTGGCATCCTTGTCCGAAAGGGCACCTTTAAGCAGTTCTATCGGCAGATCCGCCGAGGGCGAAACGCCTACCAGGCCTCGGTCTGAGGAACAGGGTAGGTCACATGATCCACACTCAAGTGTCCTGGACTGGGCTGGGCCCAGTGAGCCGAGCAACACGACGCAGGCACGTGAAAGGCAGCTCGGCAAAATAGCTGCCGCGCCAGAAAATCCAGACATCCGGCCGACACCCCTCCATGGAAGGCAGGTGGAGGACCGTGTTTCGAGGTGGGACTGGTGTCAACCAGGTATGTGGCCTACAACTTAACCTTCCTTTGCGCAAGGCAGGTTCCCGCTGTGTCCATACGGGCAGGGCATGCAACAGCTCCAGCAGCTGCACACTACCCCGTCAGTACCCCCTACCACCAACCCAGCCTGCGAGGACAGGTTCTTTGTAAAGTTTCTCAGGCTCATGAAGTCTCCTCAGATGGGGGTCATCCTCAGGGGCGCCATCAGGGACAGACTGTTCCGGTCCCTGTTCAGCCTCAGCAGCCCGCTCTGGCCCTCCATCCGATTGGGCAGGCGGTTCCGTACCAGCCCCCGCTGCAGCCTCCGACTCTGATCCCCTCAACTCAGCCCCCAGCTCCGGTCCCCGCCCCTCAGCCCGCAGCTCCTGGCTCCCCCCCTCCAGTGCCGGAACCTGCGGACCCGCAGGTGGAGACAGATAAGGAGGACCACGACACGCCATCTTCAGCCAGGGCCTTCCACGAACATCTGGTATGTCTGGCAGAGTACTTGGGCCTTCTTCGACCCGAGGTCAAGCAACCAGCAGAGGGGGGAGAGGGGGCCCTTGCATAAGTCCTCACGCTACGTCCCGTGGCCAAAACGGGGATCCCGATGCAGAAGGACGTTAGCTGCCTTGGCTAAAAAGGGTTGGCTCAAGCCCCACTCATCCCAGACGGTAAATAAAAGGCTGGACGCCAAGTACAGGAAGATGGTGGGGGATACACTCTTGCTATAGGCCCATCCTCAGCCACACTCCTTGGTGATCGCTGCAGCATCACTGTACTGTACTCCAAGCCTCAGTCCTCTTCAGCCTTCTCCTCTACGGCGCTGCTAGGCAAGGAGGCTAAGATCTTGGAGGCGTACGGGAAGAAGCTGTATTCCAACGCGTCCTTGCACTGCGTCAAGCCAACCGGATGCTGTGCTGGCAGCCGTTAACCAATGATTCTGGTGGGAAATTGCAGATTTCCTCCCAGAACTTCCGGCGCAGAGCCAATCACGATTCAATGCGGGATTGGCGGAGGCCAAGATGGTGGAGTCCTTTGTGGCCCACATTTGACACCTCTGGTCGTGCCATCTGTATTGCCACGGACATGAGAAGAATGGCCTGGCCCTGTGCTACGAAATTCAACCCGGATGTCCAGGAATGCATACTAGATCTTCCGTTCGAAGGGGGTGACCTCTCCCACTCCAAAACGGACGAAGAGCTGGATAAGAAGAAAAAAAGCTCTCAAACAGCCAAGTCTTCATCCATCCTTACAAACACCACACCCAAACCATACACCCAGTCACAGCAGCTCTCTGAGAAGGGGCGTACGTACGGAGGGTTCCGCAGCTTCCAAGAGCCGAGGTCCAGGCAGCCTGACCATTCGCCGTCCCAGCATCGGCGCAAACAACAAAAAGGGGGGGGTAAGGGCTTTTTCCAGTCCCCCTACTCTGCAACAGCCGCGGAGGGAAAGATGACATGACACACACCTGTGGGTCCACGTGTCTCCAGTTGGGGGCAGGCTTGCTCTTCATGCACATTTCTGGCGCCAGAATTTCACAGACCACTTCATCCTTTCTGTAGTCTCCACGGGGCTCCGCCTCCCTATCCCAGCCTCTCCTCCCTCCTCCTCTCCACTCCCACAGGTTGGGACTGCAACTCTGATAGCTGGTCGCTCGTCAAGAGCCAGGCAGTGGAGGAAGTCCCAGCCTCCCAGCGAGGCTTAGGCTTTTACACCAGGATTTTCGTCATTCAGAAGAAGGACCAGGCGGGCCTGAGAGTTGTACTGGACCTTTCCACCCTCAACCTACCTCTACAGAATTTCAAGATGGTTACGCCAGTTTTGATAGCGGAGACATTGTGCAAGGGAGACTGGATGTGCTCCCTGGATCTGAAGGACGCGTACCTACTCGTCCCGATCTGGCAGCCTCATCGTTCCTTCCTACGATTCAGGATCATGGGATTACATTTCCAATACAAGGTGCTTCCTTTCAGCCTCAACTCGGCCCCCAGGGTCATTACCAGGCTAATGAACTCTGTGGCGGCCCTTCTGAGGGCTCAGGGTCACCACATCTACCCGTACCTCGACGACTGGCTCATCAGGGCTACATCTCCAGAGGCAGTGCACCATACTTCCCACGCTCTTATGAACACACTGCACGAGCTGGGCTTTTCACTCAACCTCAAGAAGTCACAGCTGCAGCCCACGCAGAGACTGACCTTCTTGGGCCTCATTTGGAACACTTGCTCCGAGAAAGTTTTTCCCTTGGAGGACAAGATCACAGCCATCAAGAGGGCCATGGCGCACTTTCTTAGCAGAGAAGTGACCTCGGCTTGGTGGTACCAACACCTACTGGGTGTCATGGCAGCGGTCCTCTTGGCTGTTCCCCACACGAGACTCAGAATGAGGAAGATACAGCTACACTTCGCAGCATCCAGCAACAGGGACATCAGTCAAAGATTACCAACATTCCTCCGTCGCTTCACCCAGACCTCACATGGTGGTCTAGGGACTACAACCTGCGGACGGGCAGGCCTTTTCGGCATCCTACACCACAGGTCACCATCACCACAGACTCCTCTCTCGAGGGTTGGGGGGCCACTCTGGACAACCACTGCGTCCATGGCACCTGGACCCGGCCGGAGCAGGAGTACCACATCAATTGGCTGAAATTGAAGTTCATCTGGCTGGCGCTCAGGGCTTTCCTTCCGGTTATCGAGGGCAAGGTCGTCCTCATTCAGACCGACAACTGGACCAGCATGTTCTACGTCAACAAGCAGGGAGATACCAGATCTCCCCACAGTGCAGGCTAGCAGTCAGCATGTGGGAGTGGGCCCCGGAGAACAGCATCTACCTCAGGGCGATCCACCTACTGGGGGAATCCAACCTGGAGGCAGACAGGCTCAGCAGACTGGGAGCGGACAGCTATGAGTGGCAGTTGAACGACCTAGTGATGCAGGAGATGTTTCGCAAATGGATCCACCCTCTGGTGGACCTCTTTGCCTCCCGGGGCAACAAGAAGTGCCAACTGTTCGCCTCCTGGCAGGGTCAGGGCCTGGGCTCCCTGGGCGATGCCTTTCCGATCAGATGGGACGGAATGACATCATAGGCCTTTCCACCCACTCCCCTGATTCCAGGGTGATATGCAAGATCAAGGAGTCTCACCTCCTTAGCATCATCCTAATAGCTCCATGTTGGCCGGCCAGGTCGTGGTTTTTGGAGCTGCTCAGCCTCTCGGAGAGGCCTCCCATTCGCCTGCCGACGGGCCCAGCTCCTCTTCTGGCGCAGCAGGGTAGCAGGTTCATCCACCCCACACCAGAGAAATTAGCCCTCACAGCGTGGCTCCTGAACAGGTCACGCTAGAACATCTCAGCCTCTCTCAGGCTAATTAAGAGATTATACAGGGCGCCAGGAGCAAATCTACCAGGGACCAGTATAAAAGCAAGTAGACCAGGTTCTGTCACTTGGCAGACTCTAAAGGCTCTGACATGTTCCCTGGATGACATGCTCTCCTCTTTGGCGCATCTCGCCTATTCAGGCGTGCAGGTGGACACTTGCGGCTCCTTCCTGGCTGCCACAAACCATTCAAACCAAAGGCATCCGCGGACATCAGGCTGGTCGCCATTAAGACGGCCTTGTTAGTCAGCCTCACCTCAGCTCGCAGAATCAGCGAAATCCAGGTGCTGGTTGCCTCAGAGCCATACACTACATTTCACAAGGACAAGGTAGTCCTACGGACGCACCCAGCATTCTTACCTTAGGTGCCGTCTGCATTCCATCTGAACGAAGAAATTGTGTTGCCCATGTTTTTTGCTTAGCTCAAAGACGAGGCACAGAGAGTTCTGCACTGCCTGGATGTCAGGCATGCCCTGAAATTCTACATGGACAGGACCAAGGGCTTCCGCAAGTCGGACACTCTTTTTGTCACCTTCAGAGGATCAAGACCAGGGTATCAGGCCTACAAGGCCTCCATAGCCTGTTTGATGGTCTCGTCCATCAAAGAAGCCTACGAGGGACAGCACAAGCCACTGCTGGCCAACATGCACGTCGATGCAGTCAGGGCCAAGGCAACGGCCATCGCTTTCCAGCGGCATGTCCCCTAGTAAGTCATAAGCAGGGCGGCCACATGCGCCACCCCTTTGGCTTTCTGCAAGCACTACTGTTTGGAGGCCGGCTCTAGAGCAGGCGTGGCTTTCGGATAGGGGGTTCTTAGGAAGCTGTTTGCTTAGGGAGGGTGTCCTCTCCACCCTGGGGCTTCACTCAGTTGTAATCGCCCATGCAGTATGGAGGAAAGGGGACGGGACGTAAGAGTAATTATAAATTACTCACCGTAGTGACTGACGTACTCTTAGTCCATAGTCCTCTTTCCTTCATACATCCCACCAACCTCCGCCTTAATAAAACTGGTGTCATTAGGCAGTGTTAAATCTATTGTCGACACGTCTATGGGGACTGAGGTGTGGCACCGGACGGCGGAGTCAGGGCAGCCCATGCACCCAGGGCCGCACACCCGCGCGCCTCTAAATTTAAAGGGGAAGAAGGTTTTTTTTTTCTAGTGAAAAAGGTTCCACCTCCCATCCCTCGCTAGGGACACCCTACACAGTTATAGTGGTAGCAGTAGCGGAGCAGCCAGACTTATCTCAAAGAGCAAATGAGCAATAATAGTGATTACACCAAGGACTACAATTACTGTGACTCAAACAAACACTGACTCAAGGTTTCTGGTTAAAAAATATAAGTAGATTTATTTTTAAACCATCTGTTCACAAAACACTTCACTTCTATTAAACAAACCCACACTCTAAATATACCACACACAACCAATTCCTTTGGTTTAGTTCAAAGTACATTAGGATTTGACAGACCAGTGTTGTGAAACAAAAGCCGTTACCGGGGGTTAATAATAATAATAATAATTCAGCGCTACAAACCCTCAGGTATCTGAGCGCTGCTTATTATTACCCACGGTGTGTGGTGCTCATTTATTGACCTCAGAAGGATGAAAGGCTGAGTTTGGCCCCTGCTGGGATTCGAACCTGCGTTGGCAAGCTCTGCACGGATGTCAAAGCGAGCGCTCTACTCGCTGTGCCACTTGACCGGCTCACTTTCTGACAGTAATGACAGTTCGGTCTTACAAAAGAAAAGCGTACCCGCGGGGAGAATTGTAAC
The DNA here is from genome assembly GCF_040938575.1 of Ambystoma mexicanum. Classification (NCBI taxonomy): domain Eukaryota; kingdom Metazoa; phylum Chordata; class Amphibia; order Caudata; family Ambystomatidae; genus Ambystoma; species Ambystoma mexicanum. Next base: position 728,326,147 of record NC_090923.1, read on the forward strand.
CGTAGTCAAAACACATTTAGCACATTGAATAAAAACCAAGGCAAAGGAGATAAAAATCATAGGCAATACTTTTCTCAAGGCACTTGAATCAGAGGACGTATTCTAAGAGACAGATAAAGTCAATAGGCCTGTGCTAGTGTCACTTGGAGCAGGGCTCTGTTGTCGAGGATCACACGATTAGAACAGTTCGAGATTAACGTTGCCAGGAGTACTTGGATATTGTCAAAGGGAGGCAAATGTTATAAGAGGGAAGGATGAAAGGACAAGCCTTTGGTAAGAAGAAGGGTTCACCCTGATTCCTCAAGATCGGACCGAGAGAACGACCAAATGGACACAGTACCTTATTCTAATGAAGAAAGCTGGTGCTATGGCAGGTTGTTCCTGGTAGTTCCTGCAGACTCACGATTCCTGGAGCTTCAGTCGTGGGGACAAGAAGGGGGACGTCTGGAGCGATCAGCACTACCAAGGGATGAGGCCAGCAGCAGCAAAGCAACAGTGAATACAAGGTGCGCTCCTTTAAAACAGGAGAGGGCTCTTCTGATAGCTATCCGGACCACTACAGCTTCGGTAGCGATTCCGACCCAGGAGAGGATTCTCTGGCTGTAGAAAGGTGAGCTGGTTGATCCCACCAGGCTCAAGGGAAGAAGACTCCGGACTGGATCTTCTCTGTCGTCGAAGGGTAGATAGCTCAGGTCTGCAGCAGGGCTTCACCGGGACTCGAGAGTTGCAGCAGATGTCTTCTTCTCCGCTTCTCTTCGGTTCTTGTAGTTCCAGTAGAGACTCTGACTTCCAGCTCAAGAGTCCTGCCTTTTATGCCAAAATCCCCCATTCATACAGCCTGGCTGTCAATCACACAGCAGGTGGGTTGTCCAGCCGGACAACCGCCTCAGACAATGGACACCAAGTGCGACTTGGGTCTCCAAGGAGACCCTGTGCAGGGGGTTACTAAACTCCTCCCTCACATTCAGCCCACCTAGACACCCAGACGCCAAAGGAGGGTTTCTTCGCAGAAGCCCGCCAAAGGACGGTGAACAAAGAAGGCAAACCTGGTTTGCCGCGCAAAGTAAAACACAGGAAGGATAGTAACACAAAGAAATGGCGACTAAACCCGACCAGAGCCAAAATAAAGTATATTTGGTCAAGCGGGTTTATGTTCGAGGCTAACACAATAGCCTAAACCAGTACCTCGTTTATATAGTATAATCCTGGTAGAAAAGTTAGGGTAGATATCACTGCCACCAGCCAAGTCTTAGGGCCTCATTACACGGATGGCGGTAAGGGATTACCGGCACCGGTAAGGGCACCAGTGCCGGTAATCCCGTACCGCCCTACTACGAGGTCCCTTTGCTGGTCCCTACCTTAACGGCTGGTTTGACCAGCCGTTAAGGACGGGACCCGCAAAGGGACCTTGGAGGCAATTACGGCACCGCAATTTGCGGTACCGTAATTGCCGCCTTCCCCATTCCCATTGAGCTCTATGGGGGCTCAAACGGGAATGGGGAAGGGCCAATGGTGAATGGGGAATTACGGCCCGCCAACCTTGGAATGGGGCGGTAATTCCGCCATTCACCATGGCGGGATGGGTAAATTACCGGCGGCAACCATGGCGCTAATAGCTCCATGGTTACCGCCTTCCGTGTAATGAGGTCCTTAGTGTTAAGGGAGCGAAACAAGGCTCCAGGAGGTACAGACAAAAAAAGGGATCAGTGTTAATCCTTTCCAATACTCCATGTAAGAATGGGTGTACTGGGTCTGTAGGTTAAATGACTACATAAAGTAAATGCCAACTTTACCTGTTTCTGGGGGTCAGTAGTCAGTCCCAGAGAAATTGAGTCTTTGGGAAGTCTTAGAGACAACCCTGTGTCACTGCACTGAAGGTGCTGTGTAACACACACAGAAAGTTGGGCTCATGGAGTGGTGTGGCTCCAGAGCGCAAGATCACACAACCAGTAGAAATACACATAGCAAAACAAATGTAAGAATGGGAAAAAGGTTCACACTCTTACCAGGTGGAAAAAATAAACCCCAGAAATCCAGCAAAGCTGCTGAGGGACTCAGTAGGTAAGGGAAATTAGCCATATATGAGTATTCTCCCTAACACCCTCTTATACCTCTACTCTGGGGCAGGGATTTCAACACTAGTTTAGACATTAATCACGATAGATCGGGATCCAGACCCCGCCAACTTTCCAAGGTAGCTACAACCATCATAGATTTACAGGCCCAATTTGAAATCACTGACACGTGGTGGCTGATTCACCCTGACTCCCGAATGTTCACCTTCTACTCCTCAGTGCACAATTCCATTCACATATAGGCAGATGGCTTATTTCAGATACACTTGTCCATTACCCAAATGTCCATCCTTCCACTCTCGGACCACTCTCCTGTAATGATCTCCCTGAGATGGAGTGAAGAAGACCCGAAGACCCCCTCATGGAGGTTGAAACCGCATTCCCTGCTAGATGTTGCCTTTGAAACCAAAATGGGAACCGGCATAGACGATTTCTTCTCAATAAACACTGGCTCTGTCAAATCAAAGGCCACCCTCTGGGAAGAATTCAAGGTTTATATTAGGGATTTCCAAAGAGATGGGATTCTCAGAGCAATACAGAGGGACATTGCTAGAGGAATCTAGACTTGCCTTTCTCAAGACCCACTATGCTTTCTCTCAGCTGGCTGTCACTCTTGCTGATTTAGGCACTGAATTAGATACGTTCCACACTCATGCGGAGTGGGAACAGAGGTTCCTTGATGGCCCCCAGTATGCTCGTAGGTATGGGGAGGGTGAACGTCCTGGTCGTGTCCTGGACAGGTTGATTCGACTTGAGAATGGTGCGTCACACATCCCGACTATCAAGAGGGCCTATGGCACTTTGGCTCTGTCATCACATGATGTCAACACTGAATTGCGCTCCTTTTACGAAAACCTCTATTGCAACGCAGACAAGGTCACTACTGCTGACATAGAAACATTCTTGAATAGCTTTCCGCTCTCTATCTATTCCTCAGAGACTAGAGATGCCCTAGACACCCCAATCACGCCTGAAGAAATCTCCAAGGCTATAGACTTGCCAGCATCTGGAAAGGCTCCTGGGTCCGACGGACTCCCAGTTGAATTTTATAAACAGTACAAATCCTGCCTTGTCCCACAGTTCTTGGCCCTGTGGGTGGAGGCCTGCGATACGGGTGTCCTTTCCCATCTCTTCGTAAAGCAATAATGACGGTATTATCTAAACCAGGCAAACCTCCCACACAATGTGGCTCCTACCCATCAACTGTGATGTCAAAATGTACGCTAAGCTACTAGCCCTGAGATTGGTCCCTTATATGTCATATATTATTCACACGGACCAGTCAGGTTTTATCCCAGGTACCTCCACCTCTCTTAATCTATGCCGTCCATTCAACATACTGGCCCGGATCATCCGGAGCACGGAAGCAGTCGCGGCTACCCTTGATATGCAGAAAGCTTTCGACTCCATCTCATGGAGGTACCGATGGCAGGTACTTGAGAAATGCAACTTCGGTCCTAGCTTCAGATCGTGGGTTAAACTGCTATACTCCTCCCCCGTTGCCATAGTTTGCACCGAAGGCCTGTGTTCGACTCAATTCCCGATAGCTAGAGGCACGAGGCAGGGTTGTCCCTTCTCACTGCTATTTTTTGCCCTAGTCATTGAACCACTTGCCAACAGGATACGCCAGCAACATCCGCATGGAGGCATACAGTTGTCAGGTCCCCCTGAGGTAATCTCCCTTTATGCGGACGATGCTGTCCTCTTCATCTGTTCCCCTGAACATAACCTGGCCCCAGTATTGGAAGATGTCGTACGCTTTGGTGAACTATCGGGCCTCCAAGTAAATTGTTCTAAATCCGTGTTATTCCCATTGACTGAGGCCACCTCCCACCCCCCTTAAACTCCCAGGGATTTGCAGGGGCACAATCCGAGATTACCTATCTGGGAGTGGTGGTCTCACGGCAGCAAAACGCCTTATATGAAGCCAACTTCGGGAAATATCTAACCACTCACATCCAAAAGTGCATGGGCTCGCTAGACTGCCGATCTCTCCGGCTGGCAAGATCACCATCCTCAAGATGGTGATATTGCCTCAACTCCTGTATAGATTTTTGGATGTTCCCCTATGGCCAGGCCGAGAATACTTTGCAATGCTGAGCAAACCATCAATGCCTTTTTATGGCATTCCGGCACGGTCCCACTGAAGCTGGGAACACTAACCACCCCAATGTCAAAGGGCAGACTCAGCACCCCTAACTTTGAGGGGTACTGGATGGCAGCTCAAGCCCACTTTGCATCATACTGGTTCGTACCTACCGATCCCCATCTTCATGTTAAACTTGAACGCCTCGCTACGGAGGGTTCTGACATTCGTTCTCTAGTACTCCTCTCCTGTAGCATCAAATTTGAATCCCTTGATCCGGTTAGGTCTACGGCACTAGCCCTGGATAAATTGTGAAAACGGGTTGGTACCCCGCGCCCCTTTCATGGTGACCTTCCCCTCTGCTATTGTTTTCCAGAATCTCCTCGAGTGGACACCACAACAACACATCATTGGGCATGTGCGGGTCTAGCTACTATCCGAGACGCGTTTGAACAGGGCATCTTCATTGTATGGTCTAACCTGCCAGAGTCCCTCCGAAGCAGGCCCTCCCACTGGTTACACTATACGGGCCGGCGCCACTCTCTTAAGAATAGATGCCCAGACTTCTCCTCAATCCCTCCGGATGACCCAATACTGTCAGAAATCCTGAACATTATGACCTCCAAAGGGAAAGTCTCCAGGCTATACACCACCCCCCAGAGTAAGACAGCCTCTCCATTCCCCAAACTCAGGGACTTCTGGGGTAGGGATCCGGGTGCTGAACTGTCAGACCAACGCTGGGATCGTATGTGTGCCCGTACCCATGAAATTTAATTTAATTCACTTTTCAAACTGATTCAGTTCAAGGTACTCCATAGATTCCATTACTCCCCGATCAGACTTCACCGCATGTCACAAGACCATCCACTGACGTGCCCGAGATGCATATCCGATGACGCAAACTACATACACATGGTGTTGTCATGCCCGCGCCTGTCCCAGTTTTGGGAGGAGGTATGTGCTACCCTATCTGAAATATTAGACTGCACTATTACCCCTTTCCCTCTGAGATGTCTTTTCCACGAACTTCCCAGGCTTGGGCGGGACTCCAAGAAACTGGCGGGTCTATGTCTGCTTCTTGCGACCCACTGTATTTTACTGCTTTGGCTTCGTCCTAGGACTCACACGCACGCTCAGTGGCTCTGGGCGGTCACCTGCGCCTCTGACACTGAAAAGTGCAGGACACAGCTACAACCAACAGTGTCTAGACCTAGGAATATCTGGGCCCCTTTCTGTTCCTAAATCTCATCCCTGTCCACTGACACTGAAGACGAGGCCAGCAATCTGACCTCTCCAGTACCCAACTCCATTTAGCCTATGTGCCCTGATTGTCCTTGTGTTACCTATATCTCTGGCCACTGTCACCCCAATTGGCGCTCTACTGCTCTGTACAATCTTCAGTCAAAATCTGTACACGGAATGTATACTCTTTGACTATCTGTGTATTGCTCATTTTCTCTGTTGTAATGTCAAGTTTAATAAATAAATTAAAAATTAAAAAAAGGATATGACTAATCGATTACCAAGGTACCTGAACCAGTCAAAGAGTGCCATACCTTAGAGTTAGCCAGGTATGTTTGTGCCTCCAGTATTACCACTTTTTCTAGTGGTAACTCATTTACTGACACGTTTACTGCAAATTCTGATATTAGTAATGAGGTGAAGGAGTTACCTCCTGCATGTTTCTGGAGGTACCACCTCCACTTTACCCCCAAAGAATGGATGATTTACTGTGTCAAAATTACTACTTGCGGTAGATCCTCATGCAGTTCCATAAACCCTATACATGTGGCTTCAAACTGTGCCTGACACTGCATGTACAATTACATGCAAAATGGTAACAAGCCAGTGTGTGCACGTTGGTTGATGTCCTTGCCTAATGTGCAAACATTGTGACTTGCATCCTGCTATCTGTAGTGTATGAGCAGCTGCCCCAGGAGCAAACTAACATTTGTTGTTACGTGGGTCCTCTGCCTTTGTAATACACTTCAAAGGATTCTGCATCTTCTCCTGACAGGTTATTTCATCCCTTCCATTTATAACTTTTGATACTTAATTGCAAACTAGGTGCACATTGTGGAAGAACATGGGTGGCTGAATATGTGTGGTAGCATACAAGAGCTTTGCGGTTCTTCTTTTCATTACACATGTGTATATGCCAACTATCATTGATGCTGCCTAATCATGCTTCTGGTCGCCTTTGTGCAGTTGCAGTTTCTACAGTGCCACCATTCAACTATGTTGAGCTCCAGAGGATGTATGTACTACAATTCCAAAACATTGTGCATGGGATGGGGCATTGTACATCTGCTGGAGCTGTGATTGATGTGAATTTGTACATTTGAGGGTGCTAGTAGTGGTTCATGTATTGTGCTGGGTTCAGGCAGTGTCAACAAGTAATGCAAGTGGGAAATGAGGATGATAAGGAGGAAGAGGAGAATCAGAGGTGGGTGGTGATGGCTGCTTCCTGGAACTCCCACATTGTCGTTTGTGTGTCATCTCAGCCTGGGAAGCCTGGGTGGCTTTTCCTGTTGAGGCTTCTGAAGGAATTCTGGCTAAGTGGCACTCTGGCAACTGTTCAACCTGCAGGTAGACTGGCACAGAAGGTGGGGGTGTCACTGACTAGGCAAGCTATCAAAGCCCACACAGATGCCATTCTTTCCATGTTTAGCTGTGTCATCTGGTCCTGTGTTATACTCCTCGCCCTTATGAATGCGTCAGTCAGGGTTGTCCATTCTGCAATGTGTATAGCCATCTCACGTCGGACGGACTCCCTATTTTTGATGGTCTGCTCGACAATCCTCCCCAGCTCAAAGTGTTTGGACAACCACCCGCTGCTGCAGGAAGATTTTTACCAAGTTTGGAGGGCCCATCGTAGATGATCCTGCATGCTGGGGTAGTGGTTGCCCAGACTGGGGATGGGCGGCAGGAGTAGCAGACATGTCATTTTTCCTACGTGGGGTCTGTTGAGATTTATGGGTTTGAGAATGGGGACTTACAGGTGTTATGTTTGTGGAATATCCACTTGATGACGTGTCTGGTGTCTGGGGCTGTGCAAGGGGGCGGTTATCCTCAGCAAGCACCTACAGTTTCTCCTCCACTGATGGCTGGGCAAAATGAAGACCCACTCACATCAGGCCAAAAAATGCGATGCAATGCAACAATGTTCCTCTTCGGTTGGAGGTTTGGCATCTTCCTCCTTCTCATCTTCCACATGTTCCCTTCCAACAGTTAGTTGATGGTGGGTGTCTGTTGTTGTTAGTCCTTCTCTGCTGTCCCATTCATGCTGTCACCTGTTGCTCCTTGGTCACCCATAGCAGGTGTTTTCTTAGGGGCCACAACTGGAAAGTTGAGATGGAGAACCTCATTTCAGTCTTTCACATAGTGTGAATGTATTGACAGTGCATGTATACATGTTGGTGCAGAGTCTGTGAGTGTGCCACACGATGTACGCTCAACCAATGATGACAGTGTTTCTCAGAGTGGGGCTGCATATTTGTCTGTGTGTATGACATGCAACTGTTGACCTACACTTACTGGTGAACGTGTCCTGTGTCCCAGTCAGTGTGTATTGAGCCAGACATATAGGTACCTGTAGTTGTGGCATGCAGTGCGACCATCATGACCCATGTCACTTTGGCCACGCTGAAGTTTTCCTCAGGAAATGTGTGGTGTCTCACGACAACAGTCATCTAATCAGTGCATGCCTTCATGTGCAGCCATACTTGTGGCAGGCCTCAGATGTGACCGTTCACATCTTTTGGGGATATTGCACTCATGAATCACTATAATCTGCGTAGTGAGGGTGTGAAATGAGTGTTGTAAGTGCAATGACATTCCATAGTCACATATGGCCCAGGTACAGGCTTGGGGTACATGGAAACCCTACAAAGGGTGTTTGTCATACAGAAACATCTGTCTGTAAGCAATGGGAATTGTGTGGGACATGGTTGTAGAGATACCAAGGTCACAGCAATGGGCTCTGTATATTGAATGTTGTGCAGCATTCCTATGGGGGTGCTGTCTTTATCCATTAAGGCTGGGTAGATGTAATTTGTTGTCAACTGTGCAATGACCAGCCCATATAGGTGGATATTTGACAATTATGTAGGTCTTTCGCTAATGACACAGACCTGGTTGTGAGTATGCAATCCAGGCTGAGGCAGAGTGGTGGTGTTTTCTGTCAAGGGATGATGCAATTGGCAATGAGAGGGCGAATGTGCTTGGTGCTGGGGCCATTGCTGGAGGATGTAGACATGTGGCAGTGTTGTGATGTGTGTGTGGAGTTTCAGGTGACATCTTTGAGAAATACACATGGATGTAGGCATAGATGGACAAGTGGAGTGCATATTTATCCATGAGGGCTATGTTCATCACATGTCTGTCAATGGTGTCTTTGCAGTGGTCGAAGTGTATGAAAAGAAGTAGTGGAACTATGTTCCCTGCTGGCCTGCACCGCTCCCCACAGGCCCCATCACAGCGCCCCCTCCCATGCACAATAAAACCCCTAAAACACATGTACCTGCTCTTTAAGGAAACGTCCTGTGCAGTGCACAGAAAGTGCAATGTCCAACCTCTTCCTACACTTTTATTTTAAAACGAAACCGTTCCGGAACAGTTTTTTTAAAAAATAAAAGTATAGGAACGGTAAAACTTAATTAAAAGAAGTAGAGGAGCACCGCTCCTAACTGCTCCCGCCCACTTCGACCACTGTTTCTTTGACATTCTGTGCATGCCATTGCTGGAGGATGTATGCATGTGGCAGTGTTATGATGTGTGTGTGGAATTTCGGGTGACATCTTTGAGACATACACATGGATGCAGGCACACATGGACAAGTGGAGTGCATATTTACCCATGGGGGCTATGTTCATCACATGTCTGTCAATGGTGTCTTTGACATTCTGTGCATGCCATTGCTGGAGAATGTAGACATGTGGCAGGGTTATGATGTTTGTGTGGAGTTTTGGGTGACATCTTTGGGACATACTCATGGATGCGGGCACAGATGGACAAGTGGAGTGCATATTTACATATGGTTGCTACGTTCATCACATGTATGTCGATGGTGTCTTTGACATTTTGTGCATGCATTACATGGTGGTCATGCTCTGCTTTGGCAGTGTTTAACTCATTCCAGTATTTCCTTTAAATGTTGTTGGCAGTTTCTGCTGTCATGTCTCCACATTCCATGCAGGTTTATAATGAATAGGCCTATGTTGTCTTCCTTCCCAGCGAGGCATTCATGCTCATTTATTGCCTCCTCCTGTACAGAATTATGGCACTCTATTGAAGATGTGCCACTGATGTCATTATGAACATGGGATCGCAACTTTGGTGGGTCATGATTTGCCCTCCTGGATTGTGGGGGCTCGGTCTGATGGCGTGTACCTACATTGACAGCCATTCACATTTTTGGCCTTTGACTTATCATGATTGGCACATGGGTAGTGTGTATTAGCTGCTTGCAGCACCCAGTCCAATCTGACCATTCGTACCACAGTGGGTTGAAGTGGTTCTTCTTCTTACGCTGTGCACTTGTGAAGTGTCATCTGTTTCTGCTTTCAGGGGGGACTGTTGTGTCTGAGACAGTTTGTCTCCTGAAATAGAATAATGCCCACTCTGTGACCCATGAATCAGAGTGTCATTGCAAGTCTGTCTGATGAGAAAAAAAATGGCGGGCTGTTCACCTTGCAGACTCCTGTCGCATATATTGATCTGTATCTCATAAGAGGCCAGGGGCTGTGGAGAGAGAGGGAGCCTGAAGGGCATAATTTCTGGAATGTGAAATCTGGGCTGTGCATGTATGAAATGGTGTGTGTGTGTGATGTTAACTTTCATTTGTATAGCCCATCCTGCCGTCGTTTATGGCATCAAAGCGCTTTAGAGGCAAAGGAGGAGTATGATAAAACATTCATTAGTGATATGGAGTGAAGGCAAGTCCCAGAACGCTTACACCAGAGAGAATACAACCGGCTAATGAAGAGAGGCCCAAGTCGATCTTGTAAGGATAACAAGTTTTAATCTCACATGCAGATGAGAGCAACAGCAAAGAACTCTGCTGCTATGAACTTTCTGCCAAAACGTAGTACAAGCAGAATCTTAGAAAGAAAAACATCATCATACATGATGTAATACATATAGTAAAAGCCCACGCGGCTGGTTGGTGGGCTCCTATACATGATCCACCTGCACCATAAGAGATGCCAGGACATTGGTTCCTGCCCAATCCGTCCATCTTCCATCACGTGTGTGCTGCAGTGATCATCATCTTCTCATGTCGAAGGTCAAATAACAAATTAACTACACTTCAGACATAATGCTGTTTTATCACTATACAGTGTGCCTGGCAGACTTTGGACCACAAAGGAGGTTCTGGGACACTTTAACCTTCACACACACATTTCACAATCTGGCTCCAAGGTCTCCATCCTTATTGTGAACTATAATTTTTCCTACCAGCACCTAGCAATAGAAGTCACATGATTGTCGCTTCAACAATGTGCCCTGCCCATCCTCTTTGAACATTCCAGGACTTGTTTCTTTGGGGTTGGTGGTCAAAGGTCACCTTGTGCCATGGAATTCAGGGATTTTAAGGTTTAGTCAGTTATATGGGCTATAACTTGTGGTCGCCTGGGCATGTGCCAGGTCATACTTTGGCCAGTGTGAGATAACATGCACACAAGGCGCCAGTCTGTGATCACGACCTTGTAGGGCACATACCTCTTGAGTAACAAACACATCTTTTCAACACTGTTAGAACAATGAATAGGCGTTGAGGCGGTTGGGAGCGTGGGCTGTCTTCATGGGAGCTCAGGCATGGCTGGAGATTACACTTGTCTCGCAATTTGGGCCTAATGCATGCAATACGGCATTCTCCATGCCGGCCTTACCTTCTACCTAGGTGTACTAATAGCTATGCAAAATAGTAATGTTGTTCGCGCCCCATGCTCCACTATGTGGATATATTATTTTTGATTATACTGATGTCACTGTCTCCCCTCCCCACTGGCCCATCACAGTGCTCTGAATGCATCTCGCCTCACTCTGAAGTGCCTAGCGTGGTGGGACAGGGCTGCCCCCTTCCCAACATTCCCTACTTTTGTTACTTCTACTGTAACAAACTCTTTAATACCCCTCCGCTCCCGCAGTCTCCTTTGCGCTTTCACGTATGGCTGTGTTCCCTTTATCGGTACCCACGCCCTACATACTGACCGCAAATTCGCCCCTCTACGCAAACATTCCTCAGGTGAGCAAGTCATATAGATGCACCCACACCCCCTGCCAGGTCCTCCCAAACCTCTGTGTAATTTTCTATGTAAGGGGGTGGAGAAATAATAGTATGGTATAGATGGTCAACTTCATCTCCATACGGGATGGGAAGCATTTCATACTTAGGACCACTTTCTGGGATATCAGTCTGTACTTCAAAATCTTTTGTCTCGCAAGGTGCTTTTGAAACCCCAATTGATACCATAATTCTTGTGCTATTAGGTGTCACATTGGCACAACATCGATGGGCCAGTTGACAGGTGCAAAAAATAACAAGGATGAACACGATGATGGGCAATAACATCTTTATAATCTCTCCAAGCCACGACGGAGCCCAGCTAAATGCCAAGGTAAACCCATCACTGTCCTGTCCTGTACTGCTGCAATTATATGGGTTAATGATGCATTCTCTGTATCCTCTGGAGACGCAAATGTGCATCAGGAATCGCCAAATATTTTGCAAACCCTTCCTTCCATTGCTGTTAATAAGTCTAACACATATCGGTTTTGCATCATCATAAGTCTCAATGCACGCAACTCAACCTTGATCACATTGAACCCGTTTTCTGTACCGTTTGCGAGCTGTACCAGCTCCCATCCCACGATCTGCAACCATTTGGCATTTGCTGTAGCCTGCACTCCCGACAAAAGTAAAGATGCAAAAATGGATTCTGCTGAGCTGAAGAGCCTGTATTCTTCTGATATTTCAGCAAGCAATGTAGAAGAGTCTTTAGATATGTAATTCAATCTTTTCATCCTCTTTGGTTGTTGACACTGTCCTTTTCCTGGCAGGATGTGGAGCTGTTGTGTGGACAACAGGCCCTTATCTTCATTTTCCACTATGGGGAGACAAGTTGGCCCCTCGGCAGGCAGTACTCCCCCCTTCAGATGTTCTTCTGGGATTACTATTTGCACTGAGTACAATGTGGCCAGCGAACAGCAGTCGCTCCATGATGGTGGGAGGTGCAAGTAAGCTTGTTGGCCACAGACCCAGTAGAAATCCATCATCACCACTGTTACCTTTGTGAGACACCTGAAGGTGTCTCACTCACTAGTCCCCGGGGATCTGTCATCCAGGTGACCAGGACACGGCCATCGCTATTGGATCCAGTTCCTGGGGGTGGACCAATGCGGGAGGATCACCTTTATGAGGGGTCTTTCGGGAGTAGAAGTGGGACACCGGAGGGTGAGTCGCAGTATCCCATTGCTTATGACATCTTTTCCCCGTTCTGCCAAGTAGGATATTTTGAAACTTTACCCTGCCCCCTCCCCCTCCAATACAAAAACTTTCTCACACTGTGAGCGACAACTGACTAAGACCAGAGCCGTTTACCTGACATGTCCCAACACAAGGGTCAGGCAGAGTCAGGCTATTGCCGACAACTACACACACCTGACTGCCCTTTCCCTTCCCCATAGGGATAAAAGGCATAGCATGAGAGCACACTCTGAGCAAGGCCGAACGCACAAGGAAGCAGTTCAAACAGAGGAGAAAGGCGTCAAGACCTAAAAGGACATCAAGGAAGGAGTTGCCCTTGCCCTTTTCAACCCAGGCTCGCGAAGCCTCCGACAAAGGAAATACAAAACCGGGAATCACAGCTGGCGAATGGTGTGATGGATATCAGCGGTACATGAACCCTCCCTCAATGATAGCCAGGCCAGGGAGATGTGGTTGCCATCGTGGTACCGTCCTTGAATCCAGCGGCAAAAGAAACACCAACGAGTTCAGCACAGCCAGTGAGTCGGTGGAACCTGATATGGGATCGAACTGTGTTAGGATCAAGGTTTGCAGTGGCAACATTAAGATGATAAATAGACAGAGGTCTTTGTTGTGAATGAACTTGTTACCAGAGATAGAGTGGTCCAGCGCCACGTGGACGCACATCGGAAGGTCTCTAGCTGGTACCCCTTTTCTAAATAAAGAGAATGTAAAAATACTAAATTATTGAAAACAACAAGTACCAAGAGGCCACAGGGAAGGCTGGTGTGAGGTGTCAAGGTGGTCATACAATGGTCAAGCCAAACCCCTTGTACAATCGAAAGTCCTTGACACATTGCGGAAGATTTGATGATTGGGAAATAGTGAATCTGACTAAGAGAAGGTGAAACAAGCGTACAAACTGTGTTTTTTGTACAAAGCCTGCAATTGCGTAGGCAAACACAGTGACCCGGCGAGACGTGATCACCCTTCGGAAGTCTCTGTTTAAAATTGACAAATGCTTTGGATGGTTCTGAGTCCGGATGAGGGGGGCCAAACGTGAACATTGTGAGATTGTTTAAAAAGACATTGGGCCTCATTACGAGGTGGGAGGTAAGGAATTACCGGCACCAGTGCCGGTAATCCCTTAACTCCCTACTACGAGTCCCCTTTGCGGGTCCTTCCTTAACGCCTGGTTTTTGCAGGAGTTAAGGACGGACCCGCAAAGGGACTCTAGAGCTAATAACGGTACCGCAATTTGCGGTACCGTTATTAGCGCCTTCCCCATTCCCATTGAGTCCTATGGGGGCTCAAATGGGAATAGGGAATGGCCCTGGTGAATGGGGAATTACCGGTCCCTCCGACCTCGAAATGGACCAGTTATTGCTCCATTCACCAGATCGGAGTCGGAAGGGTTTAGGAGGCAGCCATGGAGCTGACAGCTCCATGGCTGCCTCCAACCTCGTAATGAGGCCCATTGAAACTTCGGAATATTTCAAATTAGGTGATTGTGATTGGAAGGCAGTAGGGAACCTGACTGTGGAACGTCAAGTTAAAAACATAGGGAAGTGAATCCCAGTCTGTGAAGAAGCTAAGTGAACTACATTGTGACGACAAGTATGAACCCGACTGAGGGAGGCCCACAGTGAGTGGTTGGTCTGAACCCAACCCAGAGAGGCTGACAACTGAGAGAAGGATCAGTGCCCGGCTTAGGGGGATCCAAGGGTGAAGGGTAATCACCCACCATGAAGATTAACAGAAGGAACTTTTGTTTTGTTGTTTTGGCATAAGGGTGAAGGGTAATCACCCAACATGAAGATTAACAGAAGGAGCTTTTGTTTTGTTGTTTTGGCATAAGGGTGAAGGGTAATCACCCAACATGAAGATTAACAGAAGGAACTTTTGTTTTGTTATTTTGACATATCAGGCCCTCTGAAGCAAGAATTGTTGCATGAGGAGAGACTTGGACACAGAAGGCCCTGATATAGAGAAAAGGAACTGTAAGCTTGTGCCAGAGAAGCCCAGGAGTGTGCTGTACTCAAGAGTCGCACCTTGTCCTGTGCTGCAAACGTGGGGAAGAGAGACCCTGGCCATAACATCCTGCCTTATCTTTTTATAAACATTATCCCACATTATTTTATAGCATAGCAGTAGGAAGTGGTATAGTTTCTTTTAGTATAGGCCCTTTTTATTTGACTATACTCTACTAGGACTGTATTATTATTATTTGATGATAGTAGCTTGCTCACATCTTAGATTTAGGTTTAGATTAGGCGTTTATCACACCCATTTTACAGTTTAATAAACACCCTTGAACTGTGATCACTTGTGTCTGTCTTACTTTCATACCATGCATTCCTTACACCTTCTTCATGTCTGTGCTCAGGAGAATCTTATTGCAACGTTCGTTCCAGTCGACAAAGACTGTACCCTTGCTGCGGAAACAGTCTATATTCTTCTTCCTTGTGTACTCGCACCGGCTTTTCCAATGTTGCAATCAATGTCAGCTTTGTGATATGCTCTGTGCAGATTTATGCCCAGAAATTGTCCACCCTTACTATCCTTTCCTTGCTGTAAGTTACCAGTCCTTCTGCCAAGCAAGGTAGTGTGGTGGCCTGCCAGTTATTCTTAACAAGTTTATACCGTTTCACCATCAGATATGGCAGCTCCACACACTTGATGTCTTTTAAAATCGCTGCTGCACTGTACAAGATCTGGACCCACTATTTGCAATCGCACACTATGTGCCTGGAACGTTCCTTTTATTCTGCATAGCGCAAGATCAACTATAACAGCTTCCATTCACAGTCTTTCTTCCCACACCACTCATGTCTGAATACAATAAGTTGGTAAACCCGGGATGGCAGATATCCCCAATCACATCCAAACCCAGCCCTTGATACATGTCATACTTTTTTCGTACCTCCATTTTCATTATTCTTTGCATGCTTTCAGGGGTGGCAGCTTTAATAGTGCTCATGGAAATATCATTATGTTGCTTCGTATTGGCAGAAAATGTCCTACTTGCTGAAAACAACCTTTTTAGTGCTTCCCCCACTGTTTGTGATATGCTTGTTATATTCATTTCTATTATTATTAGTGTTCACATGATTACTAATATATGTAACTACGCTATTATTATTAACATTTATATGTATGTATTGTATTCCTCCCCTTTATAGGACCTCCCCCTATAAGATCCTCCCCCGATTCAATCCCAATGATACTATCAATATCACAAAGAGAGCTACAATAAGGGTCAACCCAGAATAATAATCATAGATCCATATTTTCTCATTCGTGCATCTACTCCTCAGGTCCCTACTTAACAAATGTTTTGCATTAGTCATGTCCATCTTCTTTCCTGAAATGGGAATACAAACACACAAGACAACAAAAAGGAGAGATGCACAAGACGTACTTTTTACACAAAGAAAGAGAGAGAGAGAGAAGAAAGAGAGAGAGAGAGAGAGAGAGAAAGAAAGGAAAAAAGCACTCCTGACAAAATAAAGATACAGAGCGAGCAGATAAACATCGGCCCACCACTGGAGCGTGTTACTGCACACGTATCACACCTGGACAAGCCAGTGAGGTAGATGGGGCACAAGTATTGCAACCCCTCTTTTTAAAGATAATTGGTGTGCCAACGTACTATCTGGCGGTGCCCTACGAACATCAGAGATGTGGACCGAATAGCGCAACCCCTTGACTTTCACAGGGGAGTGCATGCACCGACCAGTCACCACTTCTTGATGTAACAAATGGTGGTCTTTACTGGGCTGTGTGCGTAAACTGAAGAGGGCCAGAGGCAAACAGTGCACCCAGTTCTTCTTCAATGTAGTACACAATTTGGACAATTTCGTTTGAGGAGCCAATTGATCCTCTCCACAACGCAGCTGGCCTGTGGGTGGTAAATTGCACACATCCAGTGCCTAATGCTGGGTAGTGCTGTGACATGCTGCAATAAGGCTTTGAAAAAATGTGTGCCGTTGTCTGACCTTAAAACCTTGCACACACCCCACCGAGGGAAAACCTTGCATACTAAAAATCTGGCAGCACTCTTGGCATCCGGATGTGCACACGGCCCTGCTTCCACCCACCTTGAGAAAGGGCAAACCACTACAATGAGGTACCTTGAGCCGTTACAGCGCTCACCCATGTCAGTGTAATCTATGTGTAATTCACAGAAACGGCCAATTAGGGCGTAGCAAGGTGCCCTGTAATGTCCGTAGTGTCATCCCGGTACTTTGACATGTGGTGCAATGTTCGACCATTTCTGTAATGCTTTCCTGGATATTGGGTATAAACCAGTCCTCCTCTATATCTGCTGCTATATGCTGCTTCGAACTGTGAGATGGATAATATAACTGTTCAAAGGCGATTGCTAGCAGCTCCTGGGACATTACTGTCTTCCTGGAGCTGTCTTGCCTCCATAACAGATCTGTCCAGGATTGCTTGCAACCTCTCTGTGACCACAGCGCTTTCTCCCTTTCAGGTGCCCTCCTTTGTAGCTCAATAATCTGGGAGATGGGCAATGCTGTGTAAGGTGCTGGTTGTTCGCTTGCGGGTGGGGCAGTCACAAAGTATTCGGCGGGTATTTCATTTGGCAGATGCATCGGCTGCTGTGTTCCCCGTTGATATTTCACCTGTCCTGTTAGTGTGGGCAGCGCACTTGACGACCGCCACAACAGATGGTTGGGACAATGCTTCTGTTACGCTCACCTGGCTCCCACAGGGGCGTCGATCTGAACTGGACAGCTGCGGTCTCCACCAATGTGACACGTAGTGCCGGGATGACAGACTGGACTGGCCCACCTAGCTTTGTTTGCTTGGCCCGTAGGAGTATTCTTCTGCAAATGGAGAAAGGGAATTAACCACCTGTGGAGTTGAGTGTTAACCCCACCCCTGCTGTTCTCCCCACTGATCACCTTTAATGTCCCCTCTTATAGTTTCACCTGATGGTTTGGAAAGATGAGCTCTCCATCCTGCATTGAGCGCAGGGGCGCGTCGATAACCAGTTGCTTCACTGGTTCGAATGAATTGGTGAGTTCCAGAACAATATTGACACTGAGATTTCCGGCGAGACGCCATAAGTATATAGTTCGTAAGAGTTCAAATGTCTGACTTTCACTCTTGTCCGATTCCTTGCAGGTTGCAGCTTGACCCTAGCAAAGAGTTCCTCGTGGCAACCGGTAACATTCAGGTAAGGATTTGTATTATCCAACACAGTTCGATAAAATAATGTCAGTATGTAACCTGTTGCTTTCTCCCTTATTCAGATGCTGAGAGAAATTATGAAGTCTCGGGGAACAATGCCTCCGGCGGTAAAATTAGGTAAGTCTATTGTGGTGAGAAGGATTCCCTTTGTTTGTCCCTTTGTTTCACCTTGCTGTCCTATTGTTCCCCTTAGGGGCCGGGGTACGGCGAAGATGCGGTGGAGGCTGCGCCGACCGGTGAAGAGGAATAGAACCCCCGGCAGTAAAATCAGGTAAGTCTATGGGGGGTAACTAATATTGCCTCTGTTTATTCCCTTGGCTCACCTTGCTGTTCTTGTGAACCTGAAGGGCATCACCTGGTATTCGAATAACCCGTACTTAGTGCGAAAAGCAGTCTTCCATGTGTCGCCGTCTTTCACACGTACCAGATGGTATGCCCCCCGGAGATCCAACTTAGTGTATATGCAAGCGTCCTTTACTTGGTCTAGTAGTTCGGGGATCAGAGGCAATGGGTATCGGTTCTTAACAGTGATCTGGTTCAATGCGCGGTAGTCTATGCACGTTCTGAGGTCACCTTCCTTTTTGGGCATTAAGAACAAAGCTGAAGATGCAGGGGACTTGGATGGGTGAAAGAAGCCATTAGCAAGGTACTGGTCTAGGTATTGCCGTAGGTGAAGGTTCTCAGGTTCCGTAAGGGCGTAGATCCTGCTACAAGGGGGTTGTGCACCGGATATGAGATCGATTTGACAATCGTACGATCTGTGAGGTGGTAAGGTGTTTGCCTGTTCTTTTTGAAAGACATCCTGGAATTCTTGATATTCTGGAGGTAATTGCACGACTGATGTGGTGACTGTGGCCAGGCCTGCGTTCAAGTTTTTCTTTGGGTAACAGGTTTGTGCACAATCCGGGAAGGTTATTCTCTTCTCTCGCCTATCAATACAAGGATTATGTGTTTCCAACCAAGGTATCCCCAATATTATTTGGAACTTTGGAGCTTTGATTAGATCAAACACAATAGTCTCCCGATGCCCATCCTGACCCAATAGTGTTATCTCTGCGGTGGAATGAGTTACAGGCCCAGAGGCAATGTCAGTTCCATCAACTGTGGTGATGACATCTGAGGTGGTCTTTCGGCAGAGAGGTAGATTCATCCTGGAAGCCAATTCGTAGTCCACATAGTTTCCTATTGGCCCGCTATCAATGTATGCCCTTACTGCGTGCATATGTGATGGCTGCCTTGGATCTATAAGGACCATTGGTATGATGAAATGCAAGGTCTGAGTATCCTTCT
The DNA here is from genome assembly GCF_040938575.1 of Ambystoma mexicanum. NCBI lineage: Eukaryota > Metazoa > Chordata > Amphibia > Caudata > Ambystomatidae > Ambystoma > Ambystoma mexicanum. Next base: position 728,345,285 of record NC_090923.1, read on the forward strand.
TCGTTCTCGGCAAGCGGACCACTACGCTTGTCGGGCGTGGTCGTTTCCCGAGTCTGACTCCATATGGCTTTTATCAGCTGCTCCTACCACCTTTGTGGGCGGGTTTACAGGGCAATCCTGTTGAAAATGCCCAGAAGTTCTGCAATATAGACACAATTGCATTTGCCGTCTCCTTTCTCTTTCCTTCTGGGTTAAGGGTCCTTTAACCCCTCCGATTTGTTTGGGTTCTGAAGCATCTGCTCCTTTGGGGTTAGCGTGGGTTTTGACCAACACCCGATTCTCAAACTTGGCTCGATCAGCCTTTCTGTTCTGAAGTCTGTGATCTAACTGGACCACTAAGTCTATATATTCAGCGCAGTCTTGAGGTGGGTTCACAACTTGAGCCAAGACATCCTTGAGTTCTCCTCGAAGCCATTGATGAAATAATGTGATTTGATTTACCTCAGGCCTTCCAGTTTCCACTATCAACCTATTAAAGGTTGCGATGTAGGATAGAAGGTCCTGGTTACCCTGTCGTAGGGACAAAAGTTTGTTATCCAGGGCCTGTCCTTGGGAGTGCCGGGCAAATAGTCTTTCCATGCTCATTTGAAATCCCTGAAAATCCTGAAGAATTGGGTCATCCTGATTAACTAGTGGAATTGACCAATCAGCTGCACTGCCGCTGAGATATGACAATACAAAGGCTGCCTTGGCTTGATCGTTTGGGAAGGCTCCAGGTCTGCATAAAAAGTGCAAGCAGCATTGGTTTATAAACACGGCGAACCATTTGGGGTCCCCGGCAAAGCGTTCAGGCGGAGCTAATGGAATAGTTCCTGGTAGGTTTATTTGCACAGGCTTACTCGATGACACAGGAGCTGGATTTCCCCCCCGAGTCCTGGTAGGGGTGTTTGTCCAGCCTGGCTTTGCAGTAGTTGCCTAGCAAGGTCATCAGTTCGCTCCTTTGACAAAATCAGTTCTCTCCTAAGAGCATTTGTTTCTTGATGGGCGGAATGCACTTCAGCCCTCAGTTCCCCTAGTAAATGGGCAATTGGTCAGTTTCTGAGGTATCCATAACGCCCGGGTGGGAATTTGTGGGTAGGCTTCGCATTCTGTTACACTCACCTGGCTATCACAGGGGCGTCGATCTGAACTGGACAGCTGCAGTCTCCACCAATGTGACGCGTAGTGCCGAGATGACAGACTGGACTGGCCCACCTAGCTTTGTTTGCTTATCCCGTAGGAGTATTCTTCTGCAAATGGAGAAAGGGAATTAACCACCTGTGGAGTTGAGTGTTAACCCCCAACCCTGCTGTACTCCCCACTGATCACCTTTAATGTCCCCTCTTATAGTCTCACCTGATGGTTTGGAAAGATGAGCTTTCCATCCTGCATTGAGCGCAGGGGCGCGTAGATAACCAGTTGCTTCACTGGTTTGAAGGAATTGGTGAGTTCCAGAACAATATTGACTCTCAGATTTCCGGCGAGACGCCGTAAGTATATTGTTCGTAAGAGTTCAAATGTCTGACTTTCACTCTTGTCCGATTCCTTGCAGGTTGCAGCTTGACCCTAGCAAAGAGTTCCTTGTGGCAACCGGTAACATTCAGGTAAGGATTTGTATTATCCAACACAGTTCGATAAAATAATGTCAGTATGTAACCTGTTGCTTTCTCCCTTATTCAGGTGCTAAGAGAAATTATGAAGTCTCGGGGAATAATGCCTCCGGCGGTAAAATTAGGTAAGTCTATTGTGGTGAGAAGGATTCCCCTTGTTTGTCCCTTTGTTTCACCTTGCTGTCCTATTGTTCCCCTTAGGGGCTGGGGTACGGCGAGGATGCAATGGAGACTGCGCCGACCCGTGAAGAAGAATAGTACCCCCGGCTGTAATCAGGTAAGTCTATGGGGGTAGTTACTATTGCCTCTGTTTATTCCCTTGGCTCACCTTTGCTGTTCTTGTGTTCCCCTTAGGTGCCAGAGTGCGGCGGGAACGTGCAAAATGATGCGGTGGATCGTGAGGATGCTGCGAAGGCCGGTGAGTTCAGCGCGGCGCTGCAGCAGGCGAGGCGGCGCGCGTAAAATGCTTCTTTCTTCCAGCTCGAAGGTGCGGTGGATCCGGAATTCAGGTAAGGATTGAAGGTTTTGCTCTTATTCGAACCTCTTCTCCTTTTGTTACTACCTTTTTCTAGGAGCTGCAGACTCGAGGCGGGCGTGGCAGAAGACTGGATGCAGGCTTGCAGACACGGTGAGCGTTACGCTGCTGGATGCAGAATAACGCGAAGCGTGTGCTGCTCTTCGGGAGTGGTTTAAATAGCCGCCAAAGTAGTCCCAGGTAAGTATTCCTCCCCAGCCCCACCCAAGTAAAAAATAGTCCCTAGGTAAAATAGTCCCTTCCAAGCCTCATTTGGCTTGGAGCTCTGCAGCATGGTCTGCATCAGGTAAGTTCTACTCTATGAGCCTGGCGCCTATTGCGCCAGGACTGACTCTCCATATGAGCCTGGCGCCATAGGCGCCAGGACCGCACCCAAACAGCCCCTAGCAGGGGATTTTGGGCTTGCTCAAAATAACTCGATGTCTGCTTCCGGGGTTGCTGGACCTGGTCTGGTTCCCCGGGGGTAGGCATCATGACACCTATCTGGTAGTATTCTTTTACCATTCGCTGATATTAAATGCCCCAGACAGAGCACCTCTCGTTGACACTATTGTAATTTGGCTTTGTCGAGCGTGTACCCCTTACATGCCAGAAATGCAGGAGGGCAATGGAATCCATTCAGCAGTGCTGTTAACTATCACTACACACTAGCAAGTCATCCACGTACTGGATAATCGTGCTGAATATTCCCTAAATCAGCATGCAGTATCCTGTTGAATATGCTCGGGCTCTCGCAATACCCCTGAGTTAACCTAGTATGTTTGAACCGCATCTGGCCCTGTGTAAATGCTGTGAGGTACCTTGACTCAGTATGGAGTGGAATCGAGAAGAATGCATTTTTCAAGTCCACTACAGTGAAATAAGTGGCTTCTTTGGGGATGCCGCATAAAATTGTCGCAGGATTCGGAACAACTGGAAATTCTTTCAGCACCACATCATTGAGGGGGTGCAAATCTTGGATCATTCTCCAATTGCCCCGTGTTGATTTCTTGACAGAGTATATCACTGTATTACACGGAGACGTTGACGGCGCAATGATCCCCTGGTCAAATAGGGCCTGTATTGTTTTTCTAATACCCTCCTCTGCCTTTCTTGATAATGGATATTGTCTTACCCTGGGCAGCACCACTCCCAGCTTCAGTCTCATACGCACAGGGGTCACGTCTTTCAGTAATCCTACATCATGTGGATTTGTGGTCCACAGCTGCAAAGGCATGTGTTGTAAATCCTTGTAAAAAAATAGGGGTGGAGTTAATACTGCCATCAAGAGGCACAGCACTTGTCGGTACTGCATCATTATCTCACAGGGGCTACAGATCTCTAATATTAGCTCACAATCTTTGTCATTATTCTGAAACAACTCGTCATCCATCATTTCCTTTAGCTGTTCCGTCGGATCTACACAGAGCTCTGTGCGCCACTCACACCCGTCCCTGTCAATTACTAACATGACAACACTTTTGTCGGAAATCAACAATTGCTGCACATCCAGCGACAATATCGTTCCTGCCACCTCCTCAGGTGACACCGCTGGACGAAAAATAAAATCTGTAGGCACTCGCCAACACTGTTTAGCAATCTGGGGCACAACCTCCACCAGCACAGTAATGCCATAAATAAACATATCAGGGTTCCCGGGAGTCCCGGGGACCACCACCTCCCTTGTCATTGAGTGTATTATCAACATCGCTCTTATAGCGCACATCCCAGGCGTAGAGGAATATATACCACTATCTGTAAATTATATTGTCATGTTTACTTTGCTGAGCAGGTCCCTACCTAGTAAATTAACTGGGGAACTTTCGGAATATAGTAAGGGCGCCCGCACTACCTTCCCTCCCATCTTAACATCCAGCTACTCAGTATATGGAACCTTGGAAATAGCCCCAGAGAATCCCAGCGCATGAAGATATTTTCCTGATAAGGCAACATTTACCTCCATGATACATGTTTTAGTTGCACCTGAGTCCACCAGAAATATCAAGTGTTTATTTCCCATCTCCGCCCCCACCAAAGGTTCCTCTTCAGGGTGGATGGTCGTTGACAAGACCGGACACGCAAGTGCTCTCTGTGGGCTGTCCTAATCAGGGTATGTGTTAGTTCCAGGGAACAAGAAGGAGTTGCCCCTATCACTGCTGCTCCTCCAAAGGGAGCGGTAGCCCCACTTCGTACTCTGCTCACCAGAGCAGCACCGGCCTGCTGTGGCGGATGTCGCACTTGTATGTCAGCTGCTTGAGGTTGCTGGTTATGTGTTTGGTGATGCTCTGTGGATACCCTTGGTTCTGATATCCTTGACCCTGTTGCGGATACCCAAGTCCTTGGGCCCCTTGGCCCTGTTGCTGTAACCCGTAATTATACCCCACTGCAGACCTGTTCCTACATTCCCTTGCAAAATGACCCACCTTTAAACAATTCCAATATTGGGATGGTCCAAGCCCACCCCCTCTTAGTCCAAATCCTCCCCCTCTTCCTCCTCGAAATCCCCCTCTTCCTCACTGCGGTCCTCTTTGTTGCCACTGTGGGCTGGGATACTGTTCTCCCCCGTCGCACTGTCCTTGTCCTCATTCAGCCCAGTGTGTAGCAATAGTGGCGCTCGCGCCCTGCTGGGTGCTCTCTGTCCCCTCCACCTGTACTGGTGTCGACACAGGTGCCTGAACGACAACTTTTGGCAATTTCTTTTCTACCAATTTGGCTTCCTCCGCCTGACTGTTTCCCTCTCCCGTTCCTTTATCCTTTTGTAATGATGCACTATTATACTCTGTATTTCCAGCCACCCCTTTTCCTCGATACCCACAATGTTATCCAAAGCCATCTGCACTTCCTTTGGCAATCCTCTCTTTAAAATAAAATAGAAGAACAATATTGACCAATTCCACAGTCCTCCCGTCCCAGCTCTCGACATCTCTTGTAATATGAGAATGAATTTAGCTCTATCCTCATCATCCACCTTTGTGCACTGCTTCAGGGATTGTAAATCGGGGGTATCCGGGAAAGCCCTCCATATCGCATCCCACACTTTGCTCTAATTCTGTTAAACGATGCTCCGTCATGTCCATCGTCCCCTATGGTTATTCCCGGATAACCAGCTTTAACCCACACGTCCCCAGCCTGGTCCCCGATCATAGCAACCATCATGCTCTTAATGTCTCCTATTGCCAAGAGCACCCCTGCTGTTTGCTTTTCAAATTCATATTGTCATGATCTCTGCTTCCAAAAGATCAGGACTTGCCCGACTCCCTTGGAAGCAGACCCATAACCCCGGTTCCGAGTGCCAGCCAGTCCCAATTGGGTCCTTTTGGACCCTGTCCTGGCGCCAGTGGCACCAGGCTCATAAAGATGCCCAGTCCCAGCGCTGGAAGCGCCGGGCTCATAATGCTTGGGTGGACTTACCTGCAGCAGACCATGCTGCTTACTTACCTGCCAGTTGAGCCCCTGATCCTCTTCTGTTTGGGACTACTTTTCCTGTTGGGTGGGGCAGGAGCCACTCCCTAAGTTCAGAACACTGAAACTCTTCTGGAAAGCAGGAACTCTTTTCTTGCCTAGGCGAGGCTGTGGAAGGAGACACCTAAGCACTACAGGAGGCTATTTAAACCACACCCGATGGATGAATCTTGCTTTGCGTTATTCTGCATTCTCTGCGCAGAACGCTCATCGTGTCTTCTGCTTCTGATCCTGGGCCTAAGGGAACAAAGGCTTACCATCCTGGAATCCAGTCTTCAGCAGCACCTGTAAAGACAAAGAAAGAACAGGTTAGCACTACGGTCTTCAGTGGCAGCGCATCTCTTACCTGGTCCATCGGCTGTCACCAACGCCTCGCGCTGCATTCCGGCATCTGAAAGACAAAGGCTTACCTACTCTTCGCATGCTCCGGAGGTCTTCGCACTGCATTCCGGCATCTGAAAGACAAAAGCTTACCAGCTCTTCGCACACTCCGGAGGCCTTCGGCGCTGCATCCCGCATCTGAAAGACAAAAGAAGGTGCATTTAAAGACATTGGGCAACTTTATTACTCACGTGCCATTACTCCTTCCCACGCCGAATCCAGTGGGTATTCCAGCACCCTTCAGCTTCTCTAAAGCTCCGAACTTGTACCTGCAAGATAAAAGGGACAGTTAGTGCGCATCGTGAAGCAGGCTACAAGCGCTTACTTACGTGCTTCCAGGCGCTTCTATTCCTCTCGCGGGTTCGATCCTCAACTCTCATCAGCCCGCCATCCGCCATCGCCGGAACCCTGCAAAACAAGAGATATCATTACAAAAGACTTTTAAGACATTTGAAGTGCCCAGAACTTACCGTTTGTGCAGTTAACGACGGACAGCAGTCCTCTGAGGTCAAGAGGCCTGCACCCTTATCCAGTGAAGAAACTGGTTACGGCACCCTGCCCCGAGGCAGATGGAGAGCTCGGCGTTCACTTACCTAAGGTGAGGGCGTTAACCTTTGGGGTTCTACAGGAGAAGAGAAAGGGAAGAGGAGAGAGGCACCCAATAACCCCAGTTCATTAATCCCATATTTTCTATCTGCAGACATCTTACTCTTCGAGTCAGACATACAGTGCACAGAGGTCCAGCCCAAAGAGCCAACCGTGTGTTACACATCACCTTTGAAGATACGGCATTCACCCAGTCAAGACCGGCGCCTCTGCGGGAATCAGGTGAGCGTTACAGAACGCAAAGCCAACTGCAAAACTCCCACCCAGGCGCTATGGAAACCTTGGATACCGACCAGCTAGCCCAGTTACTTGGGGAACTAAGAGCAGAAGTGCATGCAGCCCGTCAGGAAACGAATGCTCTAAGAAGGGAACTGATTATTTCCAAGGAGCGAACAGACGATCTCGCTAGACAATTGCTACAGTCACAAGCCGGACAAACTCCGTTACCCGCATCAGGGGCAAATCTTCTTTCAACATCCTCTACGAACCCAGTGCAGATCAACCTACCTGGGAATGTACCTCTGGCTCCGCCCGAACGATTTTCTGGTGACCCAAAGAGGTTTGCAGTATTTATTAATCAGTGCCGGTTGCACTTCTTATGCCGGCCAGGAGCCTTTCCAACTGATCAAGCTAAGGTAGCTTTCGTGCTTTCGTACCTTAGTGGCAATGCGGCAGACTGGTCGATCCCTCTAGTTAATCAAGATGATCCGGTTCTCCATGATTTTCAAGCTTTTCAGCTCAGTATGGAAAAACTGTTTGCAAGACATTCACAGGGGCAGGCCTTGGACAACGAGCTCCTTTCATTGCGACAGGGTAATCAAGACCTTTTGGCTTATATTGCATCTTTCAACAGACTGATAGTGGAAACTCGATGGCCTGAGGACAAAAGGATTACGCTGTTTTATAGAGGTCTACGTGGAGAGCTCAAAGATGTGTTAGCCCAAGTAGTGAATCCCCCGCAAGACTGTTCGGACTATATTGACTTAGTCGTTCAAATTGACCACAGACTGCAGAACAGGAAGGCCGATCGTTCCAAGTTTGATGCTCGAGTATTTTCCAAACCACCAACTCCTACCAAAGGAGTAGACTCCGGGGAACCCATGCAAATAGGGGGCCTGAAAGGACCACTAACACAAAAGGAGCGGGAAAGGAGAAAACAGCTGCAATTATGCCTCTATTGCGGAAACTCGCGGCACTTTCTTCGAGACTGTCCGGTGAAACCAGCCAAGAAGGCAGTAGGAGCTGCAGTTACCAGGGTCACAAACTCTGAGCAGGGAAACAACCTCGCCCGACAAGAATAGAGGTCCTCTTGCCGAGCGTTAAAACCAGTTCCGTGACCTCGCATTTCGTGATACCTATGGTCCTCATTAGCTCTGAACATCCGGATCGATTACATGCGATTGAAGCTTACGTCGACAGCGGTGCCATCGGCAATTATGTGGATCATAATATGGTTTTGAGGATGAATCTGACTCTTTGTCCCAAGGCTGTAAAGGACGTCATTACTACGGTGGATGGTACGGAGATAGCCTCCGGACCAGTAACGCATACCACCCAAGAAGTGACGCTAGTAAGTCAAGATGGACACCATGAGAAGATCGTGTTCGATGTGATCAAGGCCCCTCAGTTCCAGATTATTCTAGGAATTCCTTGGTTAGAGAAGCACAATCCTCAGATCGATTGGCAAGCAAGAACGGTTCAGTTTCCAGAATGTGTCTCTACTTGTCACCCTCGACCTGGTGTTGCACTGGCAGCAATTTCCTCGGAGGCTCCCCAGTTACCTCCTGAATACCTAGAATTCCAAGATGTTTTCCGGAAGGATCAGGCTAACTCTCTACCTCCTCATAGGTCTTATGACTGCCAGATAGACCTGATACCTGGATCTACTCCTCCTTGTAGTAGAATTTATGCCCTCACCGAGCCTGAGAATCTTCACCTCTGACAATACCTGGATCAATACCTAGCGAATGGGTTTATTCGTCCTTCCAAGTCCCCTGCTTCCTCAGCTTTGTTCTTCGTTCCAAAAAAAGAAGGGGACCTTAGAACTAGTATAGATTATCGCGCCCTGAACCAGATCACTGTTAAGAATAGATATCCGTTACCTTTGATCCCTGAACTCCTGGACCAAGTCAGAAAAGCATGCATATATACAAAGCTGGATCTTAGAGGAGCCTACCACTTGGTACGAGTAAAAGAGGGCGATGAATGGAAGACGGCCTTCCGCACCAAGTATGGGCTATTTGAATATCAGGTCATGCCTTTCGACTTTGCAATGCCCCGGCCGCCTTTCAATATTTTATGAACGATGTCCTCAGAGAGCTCATAGATGTGTGTGTTGTTGTTTACATTGACGACATCCTCGTTTATTCTTCATCGGAAACTGAACATCGGAAACACGTGAAAATGGTCCTCGAGAGATTGCGTCAACACAAACTTTTCGCTAAGTTGGAAAAATGTGTTTTCAACGTGACTGAAGTTGAATTCTTGGGATTCATATTATCACCTAGCGGAGTGCGTATGGATTCAAAGAAGGTCGATGCAATTCTCAAATGGCCATCGCCATCCTCCGTAAAAGGTGTTCAAAGCATGTTAGGCTTCGCTAACTTTTACCGCAGGTTTATCCCCGAATTCTCTCGAATAGTCCAGCCCATCACCGCCTTGTTAAAGAAAAACAAACGTTTTGAATGGTCTACCGAGGCGGAACAAGCTTTCCAGAATTTGAAGACTAGATTTATCTCTGCACCGATCTTAAAACATCCTCGCCCAGAACTCCCCTACATCGTTGAAACTGATGCTTTGAGCCTTGCCATGGGGGCAGTTCTATCACAAAAGGACCCAGTAACCAATCAGTTGCATCCCGTGGCATTTTGGTCCCGCAAATTCTCGCCTCCTGAAATCAATTACACTATTACTGATAAGGAACTTCTAGCTATCAAGTCCGCCTTCAAGGCTTGGCGGCATTATCTTCTGGGGGCCCGACACACCGTTACTGTGATTACAGATCACCGAAACCTGCAATATTTGAAAACCGCAAAAGCTCAATCCTCTAGGCAACTCCGTTGGGCACTATTCTTTGCCGAGTTTGACTTCATAATTACCTATCGACCTGGTACAAAAAACGGTAAAGCTGATGCCCTTTCTCGGATGGGAGTGGAAGAACATTTGATCAATCCTAAACCTGTACCTATCATTCCCGAACAAAGAATTCTAGGTGTAATCGCCACACAATCCATAGAGGAAGTTAAGGATAAAGTCAGGCTACTGGTAACTCCAGCAGACATACAGAATTGGCATCTGCAGGGAAAGGACTTTACGGTGAAGGACAACCTATTATATTTCCAAGAACGGTTATACCTGCCCAGCACAGATTTACAGAAAAAGGTAATCTCTTGTTATCACGATTCTTTAATGGAAGGACATCCCGGTATGACCAAGACCTCGGAAAAGATCAAGCGCTACTTCTGGTGGCCGTCTTGGAAAAAAGATATCAGAGACTTTATAATGTCCTGTGGAGTATGTGCCCAAAACAAGAGTCAAAAGGAAAAACCAGCCGGCCTCTTACGCCCTATTGACATCCCATCTCGCCCTTGGCATACGCTTTCTATGGACTTCATCACCGATCTACCTCCATGCTCCGGATACAATACGATCCTAGTAATCGTGGACCTATTCTCCAAGATGGCGCATTTCATTCAAAGGCTTACCAACAGCAGCAACTCTGGCCCGAGAATTTCTCGAAAACATCGTCCGACTGCAAGGTTTTCCTTCAGTTCTCATTTCGGATCGAGGTAGTCAATTTATTTCTCATTTTTGGCGAAGTTGCTGTCGGTCGGCTCAAATTGATGTGAGACTTTCGACCAGCCACCACCCTCAAACCGACGGACAAACCGAGAGGACCAATCAAACTCTGGAACAGTATTTGCGCTGCATGCTACAACAAACTGAAAAAACTTGGAAAGATATCCTTTGGATAGCCGAATATGCCTACAATAACTTTGTCCACTCGGGAACTGGGAAGACCCCGTTTTTTCTTTTATACGGTAGTCACCCTCGAACCTTGGAGTTGGATCCACTCCAAGATCTTGGAACACCAGCAGTAGACCACCTGCATTCTACAATCACCCAAGCCTTTAAGGAAGCCATTTCTCACCTTCAAAGGGCTAAAGAACAATACAAGAAAGGAGCAGACCAACATCGGAAGGAAGCCCCCCAATATCAAGTAGGAGATCAAGTCTGGTTATCCACCAAATATCTACCTCTAAAAGGACCACGCACATTCAACCCAAGATACCTTGGTCCCTATTCCATCACTACCATAGTAAATCCAGTAGCGGTCAAGTTGGACTTGCCCCCTCACATGAAGATACATCCGGTCTTCCACGTCTCTCTATTAAAACCCGTGCAACCTCAAACCCGACCAACTAAATCTCCAAAACCTATTCTAGTTGATGGAGAACTCGAGTTTGAAGTCAAAAGCATCCTGGATTCCAAGATCTCCAAATCTAAACTATTTTACCTGATTGACTGGAAAGGCTACGGTCCCCAAGAAAGATCCTGGGAACCTGCAGAATATGTCCACGCCCCTCGTCTAATCAAAAGATTTCATCGAACATTTCCTAACAAGCCCAAACCCCCAGAGAAGCCCGGTTTGGGAGGGGCCTTGAGGGGGGGTGCTGTCATGATCTCTGCTTCCAAAAGATCAGGACTTGCCCGACTCGCTTGGAAGCAGACCCATAACCCCAGTTCCGAGTGCCAGCCAGTCCCAATTGGGACCTTTTGGACCCTGTCCTGGCGCCAGTGGCACCAGGCTCATAAAGATGCCAAGTCCCAGCGCTGGAAGCGCCGGGCTCATAATGCTTGGGTGGACTTACCTGCAGCAGACCATGCTGCTTACTTACCTGCCAGTTGAGCCCCTGATCCTCTTCTGTTTGGGACTACTTTTCCTGTTGGGTGGTGCAGGAGCCACTCCCTAGGTTCTGAACACTGGAACTCTTCTGGAAAGCAGGAACTCTTTTCTTACCTAGGCGAGGCTGTGGAAGGAGACACCTAAGCACTACAGGAGGCTATTTAAACCACACCCGATGGATGAATCTTGCTTTGCGTTATTCTGCATTCTCTGCAGCAGAACGCTCATCGTGTCTTCTGCTTCTGATCCTGGGCCTAAGGGAACAAAGGCTTACCATCCTGGAATCCAGTCTTCAGCAGCACCTGTAAAGACAAAGAAAGAACAGGTTAGCACTACGGTCTTCAGTGGCAGCGCATCTCTTACCTGGTCCATCGGCTGTCACCAACGCCTCGCGCTGCATTCCGGCATCTGAAAGACAAAGGCTTACCTACTCTTTGCATGCTCCGGAGGTCTTCGCACTGCATTCCGGCATCTGAAAGACAAAAGCTTACCAGCTCTTCGCACACTCCGGAGGCCTTCGGCGCTGCATCCTGCATCTGAAAGACAAAAGAAGGTGCGTTTAAAGACATTGGGCAACTTTATTACTCACGTGCCATTACTCCTTCCCACGCCGAATCCAGTGGGTATTCCAGCACCCTTCAGCTTCTCTAAAGCTCCGAACTTGTACCTGCAAGATAAAAGGGACAGTTAGTGCGCATCGTGGAGCAGGCTACAAGCGCTTACTTACGTGCTTCCAGGCGCTTCTATTCCTCACGCGGGTTCGATCCTCAACTCTCATCAGCCCGCCATCCGCCATCGCCGGAACCCTGCAAAACAAGAGATATCATTACAAAAGACTTTTAAGACATTTGAAGTGCCCAGAATTTACCGTTTGTGCAGTTAACGACGGACAGCAGTCCTCTGAGGTCAAGAGGCCTGCACCCTTATCCAGTGAAGAAACTGGTTACGGCACCCTGCCCCGAGGCAGATGGAGAGCTCGGCGTTCACGTACCTAAGGTGAGGGCGTTAACCTTTGGGGTTCTACAGGAGAAGAGAAAGGGAAGAGGAGAGAGGCACCCAATAACCCCAGTTCATTAATCCCATATTTTCTATCTGCAGACATCTTACTCTTCGAGTCAGACATACAGTGCACAGAGGTCCAGCCCAAAGAGCCAACCGTGTGTTACACATCACCTTTGAAGATACGGCATTCACCCAGTCAAGACCGGTGCCTCTGCGGGAATCAGGTGAGCGTTACACATATATCCACTTGCTGGCCCCTGCTGTGAGCTGTGGTAGGGCCTTAATTAAATTATTCTTATCCATCTGGAGCAAGGGAACATACTGGGCCTCATTAGGACCCAGGCGGTAAGGGGTTTACGGCGGCGTAAACAGCGCCGACCCTTACCGCCTGATTCCGAGGTCCCTTAGCGCCATGGAGGTTTTAACACCTGCTTTTAGCAGGTGTTAAAATCCATGACGCTAAGGGACCTTGTTGTTAATTACGCGACCGTAATTTACGGTGGCGTAATTAACGCCTTCCCCACTCCCATTATGCCCTATGGGGCAAAAATGGGAATGGAGAAGGGTAAATGGGTTAATGGGGACTTACCGCCCCACTCACCTCGGAATGGGGCGGTAAGTCCGCCAACCACCATGGCGTAAACATAGTTTACGCCATGGTGGTAAAGGTACGACCCAGGCGGTAACTTACCGCCTGGGTCGTAATGAGGCCCACTGTGTTCTCCGCCGCTCCGTTATGTATCAGGGGCGTCTGCATCTTCACCCTACTTCTCATGCCCTTCTTCACACTTCCCTTTTTCCTTACTGTCGCAGTCCGGCCGGTGCTACTCAACCTGCCCCTCACCCACATGCCAACTCCCTTTCTTCTTCTTCCCCCTGGTCCTCAGTGAAAAAGTCACTATAGTCCTCCCTCTTGACATCTCTCACCACTGTATCTGATCCAAAATAAGTCCACTTACCCCCGCCTCCTTCCTTTTTGACACATACATTTTGTATTCCTCCCTGATTCATTCTAAGCAATACATCTCCTGATCCCCATTCTCTTAATCCATCTTCCAAGGCCCGTACATCCCTCACCTCTCTTGAGGATTCTTGTATCCTGTTCAATTCTGTTAAGAACTCCGCCAACCTGTTCTCAAACTCTCTTGACCTGGCACCCGCAGATGCCAATACTTCAAGCGGGTGTGCATATGTGGGTGGGGGAGCAGTAGCCTTGTGTGTTACCGGGTTCTCCAAGGTTGGAATGACCTGGTAATTCCTCATTCATAGAACCCAGAGCTGGAACCCGGTATGAAGACAGCCATGCCCTTATTAAGGGCATGGCTATCTCCATACTCATAATGAGGCCCATAGATTGGATTTGTGTACCCTTCTGCGGGATACGCTGTCAAGGGATATAATCCCATGGACTCCATTGGCGCCCCACGCTCTGCTTCTCCTTTCCTGTACTTTCCATCTTTCGGTCTCTGCGCCTCTACTCCATCCCCTTGGTCTTCTGTGTCTTAGAACATACGCCAGAGATCTAAGATTTATTTTCCCTTCTGTAGCTACTTTCCCTTATACTTAGCTACTAAATATGTGGACCTGTGTTCCAAGGCACGCTTATTGTGCGAGCCCTGCCCTGCCCTAGCCATGGGCATGGCATCCCCCCTCCTCCTGTCTCCGCAATCCACCGCTTATGGTATTTCTCCACCCTATCACGATGCAGTGCTAGGGCCTTATACATGTTCTCTATTGGTGTTCCTCTTCCCATGCTAGTAATATCTATCTCTTACTGACCCACAAAGTACTGCTAAAGCGCAGCGCACGCTGCCGCTTGCTTATAACCAAAAAGAACGAAAATTAACCCCTACCCTTTTCTCTCCCCGTCCTTGTACACATACACCACTCCATGAAACCATCCAATGCCACACCACACCGCAGTGCACACCATTACCGCCCGTTCTAGTGCCTGTTCTTTACCCAACAAAACATGAATACAATGCTATAGAATAGCAAGCTAAAATAACAACCACAACTTATTCCAGGCCTATTCTGAGACCACTAGTTTTATTTCTGTATTCCTCCATTAAATAATATGCTGTATTGTGGTACCACCTTCCCTCACCTTGGGATCAAGTCGGGGTCACCAATTGAAGGCAAGTCACTGAATGTTCACACCAGACAGAATACAATCCACTAGGGAAGAAAGTCCCAAGTCAATCTTGTAAGGATATCAAGTTTTATGGGGTAATTCATGGAATAAATGTGCCGAAAAGGGGAGCGCAAGCGTGAAAATTGCAGCGCACTCGTGCCAAAGCCGCGCACGCAGCAATTCATCGATTCATGGAATGCGCTGTGATTGTAAAACCGGGGATGTGTGCCAAATCCGTGGGTGGCGCACGCGGGCACACATGCCTCCAAACGGAGTGCACGACGCGCACTGGAAAAGCGCACCTCATGTAGCGCACACAAGAAAAGTGGGCGTAACACGGGCGTAACACGCGGAATGGGGAACAACACCTGAAAATGTGGGCGTTACGGGGGAAGTACAGGAGGTAAATGCTCGCAACGCCCACACGCACGCAAACAACACGTAGTCATGGAATCGAACAGGGGAAAGCCGTGCGCCAAAAAAGACAAGCTAATCCGGAAACACGTACGCCAGCAGGAAGCAGGCGTAAGCAGCCCCGTGCAGCATAAAAGTGCGCGCAAACAACAAACAAGCTCATACGCTACGATGAATATACCGTTCCTCGCAGCAGTGGTCGTGGGACACCGCAGGAGGAGGAGGATAGCCAGGCCCTGCATTTTTTTTACCCAGGACCAGCCTTTTTGGGATGCCTGATGACCAGGTGTATGGGAGGTACAGGTTTCCACCACAAATAATCATAGAACTGGTCAGGGAGTGGGAGGATGACCTCACATCACCCACCCTGTGCTCCCAAGCACTGAGCCCCTTGGAAAAGGTGCTCAATCTACTGCATTTCTTGGCTACTGGGTCATTTCAGTGGACAAGTGCCATAGTCGGGGGTGTCTCACAGACCACGCAGTCACACTGCCTACAGCAGGTGTTGGCCATCATGGCTGCAAGCCCCTCAGTCCGCAGGCACATATACATGCCCAGAACACCTGCAGAAAGGCAGGCTGTCGTCCAGGACTTTTACGGAGTGGCACACTTCCTCAAAGTGCTAGGTGCCATTGATTGCACCCATGTGGCTCTACGTCCTCCCAGGGCCACTGAGCATATCTATCGAAACCGCAAGCACTGGCATTCCATCAACGTGCAGGTTGTATGTGATGCCAAGGGAATCATCACCTCAGTATGTGCCAACTATCCAGGGTCCAGCCATGATAGTTTCATATTCAGAATGTCACCCCTAAATAGGGACCTGGAAGCTGGGCGGCATGGCAACACATGGCTATTTGGTGAGTATAAATGCCTCTGCACATGCATGCATGTCAGAGACTGAGAAATGTGAAAACCCCACTAATGACAACCATTATCACCTCCCCAGGGGACAGTGCCTACCCTCTGAGCACCTACATGATGACACCAATTCGGAAACCCACCACACCACCCGAGGTAAGGCTGTCATGATCTCTGCTTCCAAAAGATCAGGACTTGCCCGACTCCCTTGGAAGCAGACCCATAACCCCGGTTCCGAGTGCCAGCCAGTCCCAATTGGGACCTTTTGGACCCTGTCCTGGCGCCAGTGGCACCAGGCTCATAAAGATGCCCAGTCCCAGCGCTGGAAGCGCTGGGCTCATAATGCTTGGGTGGACTTACCTGCAGCAGACCATGCTGCTTACTTACCTGCCAGTTGAGCCCCTGATCCTCTTCTGTTTGGGACTACCTTTCCTGTTGGGTGGGGCAGGAGCCACTCCCTAGGTTCAGAACACTGGAACTCTTCTGGAAAGCAGGAACTCTTTTCTTACCTAGGCGTGGCTGTGGAAGGAGACACCTAAGCACTACAGGAGGCTATTTAAACCACACCCGATGGATGAATCTTGCTTTGCGTTATTCTGCATTCTCTGCAGCAGAACGCTCATCGTGTCTTCTGCTTCTGATCCTGGGCCTAAGGGAACAAAGGCTTACCATCCTGGAATCCAGTCTTCAGCACCACCTGTAAAGGCAAAGAAAGAACAGGTTAGCACTACGGTCTTCACTGGCAGCGCATCTCTTACCTGGTCCATCGGCTGTCACCAACGCCTCGCGCTGCATTCCGGCATCTGAAAGACAAAGGCTTACCTACTCTTCGCATGCTCCGGAGGTCTTCGCACTGCATTCCGGCATCTGAAAGACAAAAGCTTACCAGCTCTGTGCATGCTCCGGAGGCCTTCGGCGCTGCATCCCGCATCTGAAAGACAAAAGAAGGTGCGTTTAAAGACATTGGGCAACTTTATTACTCACGTGCCATTACTCCTTCCCACGCCGAATCCAGTGGGTATTCCAGCACCCTTCAGCTTCTCTAAAGCTCCGAACTTGTACCTGCAAGATAAAAGGGACAGTTAGTGCGCATCGTGAAGCAGGCTACAAGCGCTTACTTACGTGCTTCCAGGCCCTTCTATTCCTCACGCGGGTTCGATCCTCAACTCTCATCAGCCCGCCATCCGCCATCGCCGGAACCCTGCAAAACAAGAGATATCATTACAAAAGACTTTTAAGACATTTGAAGTGCCCAGAACTTACCGTTCGTGCAGTTAACGACGGACAGCAGTCCTCTGAGGTCAAGAGGCCTGCACCCTTATCCAGTGAAGAAACTGGTTATGCCACCCTGCCCCGAGGCAGATGGAGAGCTCGGCGTTCACTTACCTAAGGTGAGGGTGTTAACCTTTGGGGTTCTACAGGAGAAGAGAAAGGGAAGAGGAGAGAGGCACCCAATAACCCCAGTTCATTAATCCCATATTTTCTATCTGCAGACATCTTACTCTTCGAGTCAGACATACAGTGCACAGAGGTCCAGCCCAAAGAGCCAACCGTGTGTTACACATCACCTTTGAAGATACGGCATTCACCCAGTCAAGACCGGCGCCTCTGCGGGAATCAGGTGAGCGTAACAGAACGCAAAGCCTATCGCAAAACTCCCACCCAGGCGCTATGGAAACCTCGGATACCGACCAGCTAGCCCAGTTACTTGGGGAACTAAGAGCAGAAGTGCATGCACCCCGTCAGGAAACGAATGCTCTAAGAAGGGAACTGATTATTTCCAAGGAGCGAACAGACGATCTCGCTAGACAATTGCTACAGTCACAAGCCGGACAAACTCCGTTACCCGCATCAGGGGCAAATCTTCCTTCAACATCCTCTACGAACTCAGTGCAGATCAACCTACCTGGGAATGTACCTCTGGCTCCGCCCGAACGATTTTCTGGTGACCCAAAGAGGTTTGCAGTATTTATTAATCAGTGCCGGTTGCACTTCTTATGCCGGCCAGCAGCCTTTCCAACTGATCAAGCTAAGGTAGCTTTCGTGCTTTCGTACCTTAGTGGCAATGCGGCAGACTGGTCGATCCCTCTAGTTAATCAAGATGATCCGGTTCTCCATGATTTTCAAGCTTTTCAGCTCAGTATGGAAAAACTGTTTGCAAGACATTCACAGAGGCAGGCCTTGGACAATGAGCTCCTTTCATTGCGACAGGGTAATCAAGACCTTTTGGCTTATATTGCGTCTTTCAACAGACTGATAGTGGAAACTCGATGGCCTGAGGACAAAAGGATTACGCTGTTTTATAGAGGTCTATGTGGAGAGCTCAAAGATGTGTTAGCCCAAGTAGTGAATCCCCCGCAAGACTGTTCGGACTATATTGACTTAGTCGTTTAAATTGACCACAGACTGCAGAACAGGAAGGCCGATCGTTCCAAGTTTGATGCTCGAGTATTTTCCAAACCACCAACTCCTACCAAAGGAGTAGACTCCGGGGAACCCATGCAAATAGGGGGCCTGAAAGGACCACTAACACAAAAGGAGCGGGAAAGGAGAAAACAGCTGCAATTATGCCTCTATTGCGGAAACTCGGGGCACTTTCTTCGAGACTGTCTGGTGAAACCAGTCAAGAAGGCCGTAGGAGCTGCAGTTACCAGGGTCACAAACTCTGAGCAGGGAAACGACCTCGCCCGACAAGAATAGAGGTCCTCTTGCCAAGCGTTAAAACCAGTTCCGTGACCTCGCATTTCGTGATACCTATGGTCCTCATTAGCCCTGAACATCCGGATCGATTACATGCGATTGAAGCTTACGTCGACAGCGGTGCCATCGGCAATTATGTGGATCATGAAATGGTTTTGAGGATGAATCTGACTCTTTGTCCAAAGGCTGTAAAGGACGTCATTACTACGGTGGATGGTACGGAGATAGCCTCCGGACCAGTAACGCATACCACCCAAGAAGTGACGCTAGTAAGTCAAGATGGACACCATGAGAAGATCGTGTTCAATGTGATCAAGGCCCCCCAGTTCCAGATTATTCTAGGAATTCCTTGGTTAGAGAAGCACAATCCTCAGATCGATTGGCGAGCAAGAACGGTTCAGTTTCCAGAATGTGTCTCTACTTGTCACCCTCGACCTGGTGTTGCACTGGCAGCAATTTCCTCGGAGGCTCCTCAGTTACCTCCTGAATACCTAGAATTCCAAGATGTTTTCCGGAAGGATCAGGCTAACTCTCTACCTCCTCATAGGTCTTATGACTGCCAGATAGACCTGATACCTGGATCTACTCCTCCTTGTAGTAGAATTTATGCCCTCACCGAGCCTGAGAATCTTCACCTCCGACAATACCTGGATCAATACCTAGCAAATGGGTTTATTCGTCCTTCCAAGTCCCCTGCTTCCTCAGCTTTGTTCTTCGTTCCAAAAAAAGAAGGGGACCTTAGAACTTGTATAGATTATCGCGCCCTGAACCAGATCACCGTTAAGAATAGATATCCGTTACCTTTGATCCCTGAACTCCTGGACCAAGTCAGAAAAGCATGCATATATACAAAGCTGGATCTTAGAGGAGCCTACCACTTGGTACGAGTAAAAGAGGGCGATGAATGGAAGACGGCCTTCCGCACCAAGTATGGGCTATTTGAATATCAGGTCATGCCCTTCGAACTTTGCAATGCCCCGGCCGCCTTTCAATATTTTATGAACGATGTCCTCAGAGAGCTCATAGATGTGTGTGTTGTTGTTTACATTGACGACATCCTCGTTTATTCTTCATCGGAAACTGAACATCGGAAACACGTGAAAATGGTCCTCGAGAGATTGCGTCAACACAAACTTTTCGCTAAGTTGGAAAAATGTGTTTTCAACGTGACTGAAGTTGAATTCTTGGGATTCATATTATCACCTAGCGGAGTGCGTATGGATTCAAAGAAGGTCGATGCAATTCTCAAATGGCCATCGCCATCCTCCGTAAAAGGTGTTCAAAGCATGTTAGGCTTCGCTAACTTTTACCGCAGGTTTATCCCCGAATTCTCTCGAATAGTCCAGCCCATCACCGCCTTGTTAAAGAAAAACAAACGTTTTGAATGGTCTACCGAGGCGGAACAAGCTTTCCAGAATTTGAAGACTAGATTTATCTCTGCACCGATCTTAAAACATCCTCGCCCAGAACTCCCCTACATCGTTGAAACTGATGCTTCGAGCCTTGCCATGGGGGCAGTTCTATCACAAAAGGACCCAGTAACCAATCAGTTGCATCCCGTGGCATTTTGGTCCCGCAAATTCTCGCCTCCTGAAATCAATTACACTATTACTGATAAGGAACTTCTAGCTATCAAGTCCGCCTTTAAGGCTTGGCGGCATTATCTTCTGGGGGCCCGACACACCATTACTGTGATTACAGATCACCGAAACCTGCAATATTTGAAAACCGCAAAAGCTCAATCCTCTAGCCAACTCCGTTGGGCACTATTCTTTGCCGAGTTTGACTTCATAATTACCTATCGACCTGGTACAAAAAACGCTAAAGCTGATGCCCTTTCTCGGATGGGAGTGGAAGAACATTTGATCAATCTTAAACCTGTACCTATCATTCCCGAACAAAGAATTCTAGGTGTAATCGCCACACAATCCATAGAGGAAGTTAAGGATAAAGCCAGGCTACTGGTAACTCCAGCAGACATACAGAATTGGCATCTGCAGCGAAAGGACTTTACGGTGAAGGACAACCTATTATATTTCCAAGAACGGTTATACCTGCCCAGCACAGATTTACAGAAAAAGGTAATCTCTTGTTATCACGATTCTTTAATGGAAGGACATCCCGGTATGACCAAGACCTCGGAAAAGATCAAGCGCTACTTCTGGTGGCCGTCTTGGAAAAAAGATATCAGAGACTTTATAATGTCCTGTGGAGTATGCGCCCAAAACAAGAGTCAAAAGGAAAAACCAGCCGGCCTCTTACGCCCTATTGACATCCCGCCTCGCCCTTGGCATACGCTTTCTATGGACTTCATCACCGATCTACCTCCATGCTCCGGATACAATACGATCCTAGTAATCGTGGACCTATTCTCCAATATGGCGCATTTCATTCCACTCAAAGGCTTACCAACAGCTGCAACTCTGGCCCGAGAATTTCTCGAAAACATCGTCCGACTGCACGGTTTTCCTTCAGTTCTAATTTCGGATCGAGGTAGTCAATTTATTTCTCATTTTTGGCGAAGTTGCTGTCGGTCGGCTCAAATTGATGTGAGACTTTCGACCAGCCACCACCCTCAAACCGACGGACAAACCGAGAGGACCAATCAAACTCTGGAACAGTATTTGCGCTGCATGCTACAACAAACTGAAAAAACTTGGAAAGATATCCTTTGGATAGCCGAATATGCCTACAATAACTCTGTCCACTCGGGAACTGGGAAGACCCCGTTTTTTCTTTTATACGGTAGTCACCCTCGAACCTCGGAGTTGGATCCACTCCAAGATCTTGGAACACCAGCAGTAGACCACCTGCATTCTACAATCACCCAAGCCTTTAAGGAAGCCGTTTCTCACCTTCAAAGGGCTAAAGACCAATACAAGAAAGGAGCAGACCAACATCGGAAGGAAGCCCCCCAATATCAAGTAGGAGATCAAGTCTGGTTATCCACCAAATATCTACCTCTAAAAGGACCACGCACATTCAACCCAAGATACCTTGGTCCCTATTCCATCACTACCATAGTAAATCCAGTAGCGGTCAAGTTGGACTTGCCCCCTCACATGAAGATACATCCGGTCTTCCACGTCTCTCTATTAAAACCCGTGCAACCTCAAACCCGACTAACTACATCTCCAAAACCTATTCTAGTTGATGGAGAACTCGAGTTTGAAGTCAAAAGCATCCTGGATTCCAAGATCTCCAAATCTAAACTATTTTACCTGATTGACTGGAAAGGCTACGGTCCCCAAGAAAGATCCTGGGAACCTGCAGAATATGTCCACGCGCCTCGTCTAATCAAAAGATTTCATCGAACATTTCCTAACAAGCCCAAACCCCCGGAGAAGCCCGGTTTGGGAGGGGCCTTGAGGGGGGGTGCTGTCATGATCTCTGCTTCCAAAAGATCAGGACTTGCCCGACTCCCTTGGAAGCAGACCCATAACCCCGGTTCCGAGTGCCAGCCAGTCCCAATTGGGACCTTTTGGACCCTGTCCTGGTGCCAGTGGCACCAGGCTCATAAAGATGCCCAGTCCCATCGCTGGAAGCGCCGGGCTCATAATGCTTGGGTGGACTTACCTGCAGCAGACCTGCTGCTTACTTACCTGCCAGTTGAGCCCCTGATCCTCTTCTGTTTGGGACTACTTTTCCTGTTGGGTGGTGCAGGAGCCACTCCCTAGGTTCTGAACACTGGAACTCTTCTGGAAAGCAGGAACTCTTTTCTTACCTAGGCGAGGCTGTGGAAGGAGACACCTAAGCACTACAGGAGGCTATTTAAACCACACCCGATGGATGAATCTTGCTTTGCGTTATTCTGCATTCTCTGCAGCAGAACGCTCATCGTGTCTTCTGCTTCTGATCCTGGGCCTAAGGGAACAAAGGCTTACCATCCTGGAATCCAGTCTTCAGCAGCACCTGTAAAGACAAAGAAAGAACAGGTTAGCACTACGGTCTTCAGTGGCAGCGCATCTCTTACCTGGTCCATCGGCTGTCACCAACGCCTCGCGCTGCATTCCGGCATCTGAAAGACAAAGGCTTACCTACTCTTCGCATGCTCCGGAGGTCTTCGCACTGCATTCCGGCATCTGAAAGACAAAAGCTTACCAGCTCTTCGCACACTCCGGAGGCCTTCGGCGCTGCATCCCGCATCTGAAAGACAAAAGAAGGTGCGTTTAAAGACATTGGGCAACTTTATTACTCACGTGCCATTACTCCTTCCCACGCCGAATCCAGTGGGTATTCCAGCACCCTTCAGCTTCTCTAAAGCTCCGAACTTGTACCTGCAAGATAAAAGGGGCAGTTAGTGCGCATCGTGGAGCAGGCTACAAGCGCTTACTTACGTGCTTCCAGGCGCTTCTATTCCTCACGCGGGTTTGATCCTCAACTCTCATCAGCCCGCCATCCGCCATCGCCGGAACCCTGCAAAACAAGAGATATCATTACAAAAGACTTTTAAGACATTTGAAGTGCCCAGAATTTACCGTTCGTGCAGTTAACGACGGACAGCAGTCCTCTGAGGTCAAGAGGCCTGCACCCTTATCCAGTGAAGAAACTGGTTACGGCACCCTGCCCCGAGGCAGATGGAGAGCTCGGCGTTCACTTACCTAAGGTGAGGGCGTTAACCTTTGGGGTTCTACAGGAGAAGAGAAAGGGAAGAGGAGAGAGGCACCCAATAACCCCAGTTCATTAATCCCATATTTTCTATCTGCAGACATCTTACTCTTCGAGTCAGACATACAGTGCACAGAGGTCCAGCCCAAAGAGCCAACCGTGTGTTACACATCACCTTTGAAGATACGGCATTCACCCAGTCAAGACCGGCGCCTCTGCGGGAATCAGGTGAGCGTTACACATATATCCACTTGCTGGCCCCTGCTGTGAGCTGTGGTAGGGCCTTAATTAAATTATTCTTATCCATCTGGAGCAAGGGAACATACTGGGCCTCATTAGGACCCAGGCGGTAAGGGGTTTACGGCGGAGTAAACAGCGCCGACCCTTACCGCCTGATTCCGAGGTCCCTTAGCGCCATGGAGGTTTTAACACCTGCTTTTAGCAGGTGTTAAAATCCATGACGCTAAGGGACCTTGTTGTTAATTACGCGACTGTAATTTACGGTGGCGTAATTAACGCCTTCCCCACTCCCATTATGCCCTATGGGGCAAAAATGGGAATGGAGAAGGGTAAATGGGTTAATGGGGACTTACCGCCCCACTCACCTCGGAATGGGGCGGTAAGTCCGCCAACCACCATGGCGTAAACGTAGTTTACGCCATGGTGGTAAAGGTACGACCCAGGCGGTAACTTACCGCCTGGGTCGTAATGAGGCCCACTGTGTTCTCCGCCGCTCCGTTATGTATCAGGGGCGTCTGCATCTTCACCCTACTTCTCATGCCCTTCTTCACACTTCCCTTTTTCCTTACTGTCGCAGTCCGGCCGGTGCTACTCAACCTGCCCCTCACCCACATGCCAACTCCCTTTCTTCTTCTTCCCCCTGGTCCTCAGTGAAAAAGTCACTATAGTCCTCCCTCTTGACATCTCTCACCACTGTATCTGATCCAAAATAAGTCCACTTACCCCCGCCTCCTTCCTTTTTGACACATACATTTTGTATTCCTCCCTGATTCATTCTAAGCAATACATCTCCTGATCCCCATTCTCTTAATCCATCTTCCAAGGCCCGTACATCCCTCACCTCTCTTGAGGATTCTTGTATCCTGTTCAATTCTGTTAAGGACTCCGCCAACCTGTTCTCAAACTCTCTTGACCTGGCACCCACAGATGCCAATACTTCAAGCGGGTGTGCATATGTGGGTGGGGAGCAGTAGCCTCGTGTGTTACCGGGTTCTCCAAGGTTGGAATGACCTGGTAATTCCTCATTCATAGAACCCAGAGCTGGAACCCGGTATGAAGACAGCCATGCCCTTATTAAGGGCATGGCTATCTCCATACTCATAACGAGGCCCATAGATTGGATTTGTGTACCCTTCTGCGGGATACGCTGTCAAGGGATATAATCCCAAGGACTCCATTGGCGCCCCACGCTCTGCTTCTCCTTTCCTGTACTTTCCATCTTTCGGTCTCTGCGCCTCTACTCCATCCCCTTGGTCTTCTGTGTCTTAGAACATACGCCAGAGATCTAAGATTTATTTTCTCTTCTGTAGCTGCTTTCCCTTATACTTAGCTACTAAATATGTGGACCTGTGTTCCAAGGCACGCTTATTGTGCGAGCCCTGCCCTGCCCTAGCCATGGGCATGGCATCCCCCCTCCTCCTGTCTCCGCAATCCACCGCTTATGGTATTTCTCCACCCTATCACGATGCAGTGCTAGGGCCTTATACATGTTCTCTATTGGTGTTCCTCTTCCCATGCTAGTAATATCTATCTCTTACTGACCCACAAAGTACTGCTAAAGCGCAGCGCACGCTGCCGCTTGCTTATAACCAAAAAGAACGAAAATTAACCCCTACCCTTTTCTCTCCCCGTCCTTGTACACATACACCACTCCATGAAACCATCCAATGCCACACCACACCGCAGTGCACACCATTACCGCCCGTTCTAGTGCCTGTTCTTTACCCAACAAAACATGAATACAATGCTATAGAATAGCAAGCTAAAATAACAACCACAACTTATTCCAGGCCTATTCTGAGACCACTAGTTTTATTTCTGTATTCCTCCATTAAATAATATGCTGTATTGTGGTACCACCTTCCCTCACCTTGGGATCAAGTCGGGGTCACCAATTGAAGGCAAGTCACTGAATGTTCACACCAGACAGAATACAATCCACTAGGGAAGAAAGTCCCAAGTCAATCTTGTAAGGATATCAAGTTTTACAGGGTAATTCATGGAATAAATGTGCCGAAAAGGGGAGCGCAAGCGTGAAAATCGCAGCGCACTCGTGCCAAAGCCGCGCACGCAGCAATTCATCGATTCATGGAATGCGCTGTGATTGTAAAACCGGGGATGTGCGCCAAATCCGTGGGTGGCGCACGCGGGCACACATGCCTCCAAACGGAGTGCACGACGCGCACTGGAAAAGCGCACCTCATGTAGCGCACACAAGAAAAGTGGGCGTAACACGGGCGTAACACGCGGAATGGGGAACAACACCTGAAAATGTGGGCGTTACGGGGGAAGTACAGGAGGTAAATGCTCGCAACGCCCACACGCACGCAAACAACACGTAGTCATGGAATCGAACAGGGGAAAGCCGTGCGCCAAAAAAGACAAGCTAATCCGGAAACACGTACGCCAGCAGGAAGCAGGCGTAAGCAGCCCCGTGCAGCATAAAAGTGCGCGCAAACAACAAACAAGCTCATACGCTACGATGAATATACCGTTCCTCGCAGCAGTGGTCGTGGGACACCGCAGGAGGAGGAGGATAGCCAGGCCCTGCATTTTGTTTACCCAGGACCAGCCTTTTTGGGATGCCTGATGACCAGGTGTATGGGAGGTACAGGTTTCCACCACAAATAATCCTAGAACTGGTCAGGGAGTGGGAGGATGACCTCACATCACCCACCCTGTGCTCCCAAGCACTGAGCCCCCAAGCACTGAGCCCCTTGGAAAAGGTGCTCAATCTACTGCATTTCTTGGCTACTGGGTCATTTCAGTGGACAAGTGCCATAGTCGGGGGTGTCTCACAGACCACGCAGTCACACTGCCTACAGCAGGTGTTGGCCATCATGGCTGCAAGCCCCTCAGTCCGCAGGCACATATACATGCCCAGAACACCTGCAGAAAGGCAGGCTGTCGTCCAGGACTTTTACGGAGTGGCACACTTCCTCAAAGTGCTAGGTGCCATTGATTGCACCCATGTGGCTCTACGTCCTCCCAGGGCCACTGAGCATATCTATCGAAACCGCAAGCACTGGCATTCCATCAACGTGCAGGTTGTATGTGATGCCAAGGGAATCATCACCTCAGTATGTGCCAACTATCCAGGGTCCAGCCATGATAGTTTCATATTCAGAATGTCACCCCTAAATAGGGACCTGGAAGCTGGGCGGCATGGCAACACATGGCTAATTGGTGAGTATAAATGCCTCTGCACATGCATGCATGTCAGAGACTGAGAAATGTGAAAACCCCACTAATGACAACCATTATCACCTCCCCAGGGGACAGTGCCTACCCTCTGAGCACCTACATGATGACACCAATTCGGAAACCCACCACACCACCCGAGGTAAGGCTGTCATGATCTCTGCTTCCAAAAGATCAGGACTTGCCCGACTCCCTTGGAAGCCGACCCATAACCCCGGTTCCGAGTGCCAGCCAGTCCCAATTGGGACCTTTTGGACCCTGTCCTGGCGCCAGTGGCACCAGGCTCATAAAGATGCCCAGTCCCAGCGCTGGAAGCGCCGGGCTCATAATGCTTGGGTGGACTTACCTGCAGCAGACCATGCTGCTTACTTACCTGCCAGTTG